>NW_027530010.1:302685-337283 GCF_008692635.1 Crocuta crocuta | reverse complement strand
GGGGACACCGAAGAGCCCACGTGAGTGGGGAAGGTGGGCTGCAGGAAGACGCTATGGAGGCCAGACGCCAGCCTGCTCCTGTCCTAACCAAAGGTAAACTTGCCGGTGCCGCAGAGGCTCGGTCACAATCTAGGTTGTGACGGTCATTGAAAATGTGATTTCCGGGACACCTGGGTGCCTCAGTCAGTTAAACGTCCGACTTCGGCTCAGGTTGTGATCTCACAGTTCATGGGTTCAAGCCCCACATGGGGCTCGCTGATGACAGCATGGAGCCTGCTTGGGATTTTCTGTCTCCCTCTCTCTGCCCCTCCCCGGCTCGTGCTCTCTCAAATATAAATGAACGGAAGAAGAAGAAAAAAAAAATGAGACTCCTGCTCTTCAGGGAGGATACAGGCAAGGGTCCAATCCCACCTAGAGCAGCAAGGGCTGGGGCCCCTGGGCACAGGGGCAGGGCGCACAGGAAAGGACGCGCGTCCACTGCCCAGTACTCCAAATTCAGTAGGCAAAAATAAACCCTTAAATGAATGGGCACACGTTGAGACTAAAAACAAGTGAAGAGAGGGGTGCCTGGCTTACTCAGTTGGTAGAGCATGCAACTCTTGAGCTCAGGGTTTTAAGTTTGAGTCCCACATAGGGGTATAGAGATTACTTGAAAATAAAATTTAAAAACTAGTGAAGAACTATTTCTCTCAAGTCTACAGCAAGATGCCCCCTGGACTGGGGCTCCTGTGGGTGGGTGGAGGGTCAGGGAGAGAAGCCTTACTCCTCAGTGATCTCCTCAGGCAACACCTCCCCTCGAAAGTGAGCTTTGAAGAGCTCCTGCAGGCAGGAAGCAAGGACAGACAGCTGCTCGGAGTCGAAGTCTTCCTGGGAGGGGACACAAGGAGTGGGTTCTCACCACCTGACCCAAGCCTCACTGCCCCCACCACCCGGAGCCACCTCCAGGGCCAAGAGGCCCTGCCCGCCAGAGGGGACCCATCTGGGACACGGGAAGGAAGGAGCCAGCTGCTTGGACGGGGAGTCCTATGCGGGGCGGGCTGTGCTGCTTCCTTCTTAAGGGGGATTGTTTCCCTCACCTCCAGGACCTGGTCCACGATTTCCTGCATGACCTCACATTGGGCCTCGGTGTCACTGCAGCATAGAATGGAGAGGAAATCGCAGGGACATACATGACAGCAGAGGGCAGGACACATACCCAGCAAAGCACATTCACGCACGGACAAAGCAAAGGAGGCCTGGGTGAATCCTGGCTTGGGTGGGGGAGGCTTTAGGGCAGAATTTGCTGCTCTCCATGCAAAAGGGAAATCCCCACCATCCTGCTTTGGTGCTCAGAGGCTCTTTTCCTCATAATCTATGAGTTAGGGCACCTGGGTGGCTCAGTCAGTTAAGCACCCAACTTCGGCTCAGGTCATGATCTCACACAATTTGTGAGTTCGAGCCCCGTGTCAGGCTCTGTGCTCACAGCTCGGAGCCTGGAGCCCGCTTTGGATTCTGTGTCTCCTTCTGTCTCTGCCCCTCCCCGGTCCCTGCTCTCTCTCTCAAAAATAAACATTAAAAAAAATAAAAAATAAATAAAAAAAAGAAACTATGGGGTGAGAAGCAGGTGTTGGGCAATGAGGAACCTCACAATCTAAAGGCAGAAGGCACAGCTCGGAGCCTCCACTGCCTCTCCACACCCCCAGCACCCCCGCTCGGTACCAGGGAGGAAGCTGGTGCTCGGCCTCCCGAGGCCTAGGACAGGACGCGCACGCACCTCCCCTTCTGGAGCTGGAGCACTTTGTCCCTTAGGGACTCGTCCAATTGGTCAAGATATGGGGTGATATCCACTGGCTCCTCCACAACCGTCTCCTTGATAGGGTGGAAGCGGAATTCTCTCTTCTTTCCTGAAGGGAAAGCAGTCATTTGCCCAGACGCCAGCCACAGGGACAGCCACCGGGTGTGCAGGGGGCCCTCGGCGTCGCCCCCTGCGTGTGGGCGCGCCCAGCCTAGGGAGCAGACGAGGGTGGGGCTCTGTGCCCTGGAGTCCCATCTAGTAACCCTGCTACGAAAACGAACTTGGGGGCCCAGGCAACACAGAGGCCGCTCCTGCCACCTGGTCCCCTCAGGGTGACACCACCTGAGCTCCTTTGATGCTGCACGTACCTCTGCTGCTGAGGTCCTCCTCGTCGTCACTGAAGGCTGCCTCCGCATTGTCGTAGCAACCCTCGTCCTTGTCTGACATGTGGTTGTCCATCTCCACGGAAACCGGCTCCTCAAGTTTGACTTGGGAGGAAAGAGACAAGGCATCCGATGGCCTCCTGTGACCTAACATGGCCGACACCCTGGAAAGGGGAGGCTGGGGAGCAGGGGGCTTACAGGCAGCTCATGACCTAAGGGCACCACAGAGCCTGAAGGACACCCTCTTGTCCTCACAACCTCCCACAGGGGCAGGCGGTTCTGCCAGGAGCAAGAAAGGAAGGGAGGTGCCCGCTGTGCTGAGCGCGTGTCATCCAGCAGGTGAGACCAGGGACAGTCCCAAGTGCTCTTCACTTCAAAACCGAGTTGGGAAGCTCTGCTTGGTTTGTCTTACCCCAAAACACAAAAGGGTGCACGTGTGTGTAACCGGGAGCAAGACCCGAGACCCAGCACGACCACCTCTCATCAGGGGCCAGGGGCCGGGAAGGCAGACACACGTCCCAGAAAAGCCTTCCCTGTGGAGGGGAGGCTTTTTCATGAGAGAAGAAACAGGTGCTGAGGAGCAAGAGAGGGCAGCACAAGTCAGGTAGGATCAGACGGAAAAAGAACCAAAGAAGACAACACATAAATGCATCAGAAAAGCAAGTGAGGAAGGAAAACCGGAACCAGACAGTCAGAGGTGGAGACCCGCACGGGGGGGACCCCCTACGTGGCTAAGAGCCCTGGGTGTCCCACACAGGTGACGGGAGGGAGGGTCCCATACCTTCCACAGGTGGGCTGGGTGAGCTGCAGAACTCAGGGAACTTCTCCCTGAGCATTGCCCGCAGCTCCTTATCCAACTTGGGGTTGTCGAACAGGGGAGCCAGATGCCTGGGGGGGAACACGAATGAAGGTCCACGTCGCAGCTCCTCACCTCTAATACGGCGTGCACTTAGGGAGACGGGTCTACGGCTGACCAGCACAGCCGGGCTGCACTCAAAGCCTCGGGATATGACGGCAAGACAGAAATCTCTTTAAGAGTCAAGAGGACATATTCCCAGCCGTCTGCGATGGGGCCAGTACTTTCTATACTAGTCAAGAAAAAAGGGTCTGCAGTGGTCTGACAGTATCTGAATGTGCCTCGCCTAGTGATACAGGAGAAAACAACCCATCCCCCAACCTGCCTACAGGCACATGAAGTTCTTACGCCAAGACCCGTTTCTCCACAATGTGGTTGAGGGAGGAGAAGACACCCTGTCGCACGTGGCCCTCCAAAGGTGGATAGAAATTGGGAATGATCTGGAAGGGAAGAAAGGGAGGGGAGAATGAGCACAGGACTTTCCATCCAGAGTGTTCTGTACTAGATCTAAGAGGCTGCTTCAGTTTTGATTAGGAGACACTGGGGAAATATGACTGTAGAAAGGTCTGGAATGATCCTGAGCATTCCAAGCTGCTAAAATGGTTAATTCTTACTAGACCTGGTTGTTCCTCAGAGAGACCAGATTCTATCTTAAGTCATTATCCCTCAAGTCGAGAAAGCCCATGGAGACATGGCAAGATCCCATGGGAGATGGCGGGAATAGGGGAAGGGTACTGCTCACTAACTTGAGGGCCAGGACCTAGGATTACAGGTGCTCCCACAATGAAGGGCACTGGGAAGACCTAGAAGGTGAAGGGGACACACACTTACGCGGCACATGAAGTCCAGGAGTGTGGCAGTGATGGCTGGGTGTGGCTTCATGGAGTGGTGCATGACCAGGATGGCTGGTTCTGGAGAAGGAAGAATTAAAGGGCCCCCACATCAGGCAGTTTGTTCCCAGTTCCATGAAACAAGGCATCAGAACAGACGAATGGTTCCAGAGAGAGCTGTATCCCTTCTCCCTATTCTCACTGAGCAGACCCAAAAGCAGACAACCCCAAACAGCTCCTAGCTCTCATCTCCCTTGTCCAGCATCTGGCTTAGAGGAGGGTGGTGGTGGGAGAGAAAACGCAGGGCTCGGCACAGCTGCCCCACCGGCGCGTGAGCATAAGGCTCTAGGGCAAGAGAAGGGGAGTGCGTGCCTGGCCTCATGAAAGCAGTCTTCCTTCCTCGTCAAGGGTGCCCTCGTGAGGAACAACGGAACTGCTCCCAGATAAGCGGTCTCCCCCAATGCTGCCCTGAGGGTTATGACCACTGTCACCGAGACTAGGCAGCAGCCTGGCAGATGGCGGTGGTGTTACCTGCTCCCAGTCACATACCTATGTTCATAATGCTATCCTTGTCTGGGCTAAAGAACAGCCAGTCATAAAACAAAGCCAGCTTGGCATTGGAGGCAGCGACATTTGACTGGAAGAGAGAGGTGAGAAAAGATGGTTGGTTTCATCACACAGCAACCTTCCCTGCACAAGCCCAAGACAGACTCCAGGGTCCATGTGGCTGCCTGTCTATGAAGAGAATTGAGTTCCGAGTGAGACAGACCGCAGCCTCCAGGGGGGAGGGCACCCACGTCTGCGTGTCAGTGAGACTGGCCTCAGTCTCACCAATCAAGTGGCCAGGGACTGGCCTCGGTTCTCGTTCGTCCAGAACACAGCCCTGCTCCTAGAGAAGGAGACTGGGGCCTAGCCGACACAGAACTCAGACTAGGGCTTAGGCTGCCCTTCCTGGGCTCCTGGGGCACATTCCCGGCTGAAAGCCCCCTAGGAACAGCAGTCAGCACATTCCAAGGACCCAGTCAGCCGGGGGAGGGAACTCTGCTGGAAGAAGTCAGAAGGCAGCTAGAGGCCAGAGAGCAGACAGTTTGGAGTTTCCCCACCTAAGGGACAGAGAGGAAAATGAAACGGCTGAAAGAAACAGCTCCCCTGTGCAGTTTGCACAAGTAACCAAAGCTGATGTCAAAAGGCTGTGAAGTGAGGGTTTAAGACAAGCCCAGAATGTGAGGAAGGAGCCATTCAGAGGAGTAACTACATACGGTTCTGGGAGCTAAAGGTAAAGACAGGGAGGCCTCAGAAATCGAGGCTTGGAGGTCAGCAGTGAAAGCAGAGATGAACCTGTCCAACTCCAAACCCAGATGGGAAATACTGAGTGTAGTCAACTCCCAGAGAGACGGACAGAGGCAGGAGGAAGGCTGACATTCAGCGGGAAGAAAGTGAAGGAAGGGTCTGTAGGGGTCAGGAGGCCCAGAGAGTCACGAAGCCTGGAAATATGGCAAACTCGAGGGACAAGGGCCCTTCACCACCCGAGAGCCTCCACCCCACAGCCCAGCCCCTCACCGTGCACGTTGTCAGGAGCCAGCCGATGATGGCCCATCGGGGCAAGATATCTGAGCTCAGCACTTCATTTGAAGGGTGGACAACCCCACAGATGTAGCGGATGAGGTCACAGCGCAGGGACTGACTGTCTGGGGTTGACAGGTACTGGCGCTGGAACCAATCCTGGTAGCGCTTCTGCTGACCAAACCGCACCTGGAGAAAGGGGGCGCCGGGGGGGCTCAGGAGGGAGGGTGGGGTCTCGGGCTGAGGAGCGGCACTCAACGCTAGGCGCCGCCTACCCTCCACCTTCAACTCATTCACTAACTCAAGCTTTCTTCTCAGGCCTCTCCTCCTTTGGGAAGACTCCCTGTTTTAAATCTTCCTTGACTGAAAAAAGTTGCCAAGAACCTTCCTCGCTCACGTCTTGTGCCAGGGGTGCCTTCGTTCCTGCCACCAACCTACTGTCCCAATGACCCCCAACTGTGACTGCAGCCGGGTTTTTGGTTCCTTCCTCCTGTTCCGGTCACTGACTGCCCAGTAGTAAGCACTTTTCTTACCCCTTCTTATTTTCTCAAGCCCCTTGTGGACAGCAAGAAATGTTCCTCAAGAACGAGAGCTGACCCTGACAAAGAGCTGGCCGAGTGACTGAAGGGTCATTATCCCAGGTACACAGACTCTCCAAACGTTCTTGCAGCAATTCCTTCCCCCGATCAGACTCTAATGTGATTACAAATGGCAACCCTGAGTAAGAGGGGAAATCTGGTTTTCCTCTTCTATTCCCAAAATTCAACCAAACTAGAGAGAGAGCAGAAAGGTTAAAACGAAAGATACATCTAGAACCAACGCCATTCAATAGAAGTTTCAGTAATGGTGATTACTGAGCATTTAAAGCGTAGCTACCACAACCAAGGTACTGAATCTTTTATTTTACCTAGCTTTAACTAATTTACTTATTAAATTATTTTTAGTAACTTCTACATTCAACATGGGGCTTGAATTCACGACCCTACCTGGAGATCAAAAGACACATGTTCTACCAAATAAGCCAGCCAGGTGTCCCTAGCTTTAACTAATTTAAATGGCAACCCATGGCCAGTGGCTACCATACGGGGTAGCACAGATCTGCCCGGTTCCCCTGGATGACCAGGAAACCAAAAGTAGATGAGGCCAGAGGCTCCCCAACTCCAGACTGGCTGGAGAGGAGCTGTTGCCTGGAAACTCTGTTAAACAAACACAGATTCCTCAGTCAGAGTATCTGGGAGACTGCGATCCTGGAAGATGTATATTTAACATGCTGCTCAAGCAATTCTGCTAGAATTTAGCCATGTTTGGAAACCAACAGGCCAGAGCTCTTCCTGAGAATTCACATTCAGCCAGAGGAATGGTGGGTTTCTCAGAACGAACACTTCTCTATACCCTTTTACACATGTTTCACACTTGTAAGTTACATAATTTGTGTATGATTTTTGGTTTAGCAACTATTTTAGACAGACTGAAAGCTTCACAAGCACTCTAACCGTACCTCTTTAACTGAACACTGTCTCCCCAGCTCACAGCACCTGCCCCATGCCAGGCAGACCGGGTACCCACTGGACCACCACTCTGCCAGCAGCACTCAGTGGTGACGCGTCTGCAGGACAGAGGGGGAAGCGCAGCCAACCTGCAGCTTCTGCTCCTGCTGCGAGAGATGAGCTCACCCGGGAGGTCATGAAGAGGAGCTTAGTCTCCATGTCGGGGGTTAGACGACACGCCAGGAATTTTCGGGATGTTCTGGACTGAAGAAGCTGCAGGATGCCTGGGCCAAGGGTGTAAGGGAAGAGAAAAGAGAGAACCCTGAGGACCTTCTAGAGGGACAGAAGGCAGGTGGGGAACCTGGGCCAGGTATTTACGGCCAGCGGTCTTGCTCACGGGGAAATTCTGAGACCAGACCAACAGGGGTCAAGCACAGATACAAGTGGGGGCTCAACTCAGCATCTGAATGCTCTGCTCCAACCAACCACCATCCCCAGGACCCAGATATATTACTTCTTTTCTGCTCCTGGTCGTCCAGAGCCCCCCACTCACATTCCAGTTGGCAACATGTGGGAAAGTCAGGGGGAAACATGGGCAACCCTAGCCTCTCTTTCTTCTCCTGATGGTCCCATCTCTGGGTCCTGGGATCAATGTGGTTGTGGTATAGGCACGGGCTCTGGAGTCAGACAGACCTGGATCCAAATCCTGCCTCTGACACTCACTAGCTGTGTGGCCTTGGGCAAATTACTTAATCTCCTTGAACCTCATTTTCTTTATCTGTAAACATGGAAAGTAAAATATCCATCTTACAGCGTTGTCCTGAGAATTAAATGAATTAACACACATGTGCCTAGCACACATAAACACTCAAAACAACTCAACACATGCTCAGTGTAAGAGCAAAACAATACAAAAGGGGGACTAGGAGCTCCCTCTCCTTTCCGGACTCTCCGGGGCCCAGACAACTGTTCCCATGTGTGCACACAGGTACGCACGCGCGCGCGCACACACTCTCTCTCTCTCTCTGTCTCTCTCATGCATGTTGCAGGTGGGCGGGGACCCTGAAAAGGGGAAAGGGTTATCAAAAGGACCTTGTCCAGGAGAGGCACACTAGACTCCCTCCCCTGAACAGAATTTCGGCTTAGCTGGATCTCGGGAATTCAGAGGCAAGACTGCTAGCAGGGAGAAGCGCTCTCTTACAGGGCGAATTCCAGCCCCTCTGCTGACTCAGTCTCACGAGCTGACCTCTGACTCCTCTGCTGGACCCAGTAAGCCTGGAAACTGGTCATCAGCTCACCTCCCAAGCCAAAGAGGAGGAGGGAGCTGGAGGAGGAGGGGGAGGATCATGCTTCTACCTCAGTTTTTCTTGGGAGCAATGGCAGCAGCAGCCTGCCAAGCAGGGGCTGTCTGGGAACCATAAGACTTGCTCTCAACTCGTGCCACCCCCACATCCAGCTGTACTGGGCAGAGCCTGTCCCGTCCCAAGCTTCCTATTTCTGGCCACCAAGCCTCTCTCCTACCCTCCAGCCTCCGCCCTCTTGACTCACTCAGCACACACACACTGAACTCCCACCTCTCAAGAGCAGGATGCCCTGGCCCTTACTTACCTGTGAACTGGGGACTTAAGGCCTGAGGGTTATGGATAATATCTTTCCAAAGCAGTTCAAATTCTGGTATCCTGGCAACATTCTGAAGTAGTCGTACGAGGTCCCGGCCAATCATCAAACATTCCATGAACTTGATGAGGGGATGGGGGACAGGAGAGAGAATGAAAACATGGATGATTTACCTGCTGCAGGGAGACCAAGGAGCGGCTCGTTCTCGGGAAGGAAGGAAAGAGGGCCGAAGGGACCAGAGGGTTTCTTCTGGCACCGAAGGACCGGCTCCCAGCTGCTTGGGGGAGAGAGCTGGAAGCCGGGGACGGACATACGGACGATAGGCTGCTGGAAACTGCTGAAGCCCTGCTGACTTTCACACCAATCTATTCCTTTCTGCCCAGAATGGTCTTGACCCAGGTCGAGAGACCACACTTCCAAAAGGACAGGACCGGCAAGCTTAGCCCCAGACACCTTCCCAGACCCCCTTTGGTCCAACAGAGCCGCCTGTGCTAAGGGAAATGATCTCCATCCGTGCTGTCCAAAAGGGTCACCACCAGCCACATGAGGCTAACGAGCACTTAAAATGTGTGTGGATAATTCAACTAAGGAACTCAACTTTTAAATTTTCTTTTGATTAAATTGCCACACGTGGGGAGTGGGACTGCATTAAAGATCAGAGCTCTGGGATCGCTCTTGGAAGATCTCACAGTGGACAGTTCATAATCCCACTTGACCACAGCCGTCACCCAGGTGGGTGTGGGAGGTGGCCTAACAGTGGGCAGCTGGTGTCTGTGGTGTGCAAATGCCCATGAAGAGGGCCTGAAAACCCCTAGCGTGCCAGTCTAACAGACAGCATTTCCTGGAGCCAGAGCTGTTCCACATGGATTGCCCACCTTCTCCCTTCCTCGGTTTCAGAATGATGAAAACACACCAGGCCTTGAGCCACCCCCATCTCTCCAAAACGACATCTCTAGCCTAGGTCACCTCAAAAGGTGTACACAGATGTCCACCCTAGGTTCATCTGCCCACTGTCTTCGTCCTCACCCGTTCCCGAAGCAGCGACATGCAAAAGTCCACCTCCTTCTGCCGCAGGGCCTGGAGCTGGGCGGTTCCGTGGTGGTCGACGATGAGGCGGAGGTACGTGTACACAGCCATGGCAATGAGGATGCTGCTCTTCAACACCCATTCCCTGCAGAAGGTGGGGGGACAGCTGGCATCTGCGCGCTGTGTAGACTCGTTCCCCCTCCCGGTTCATGCCCACACTTGCTTCTGGGGCCTCAGAAATGTCCGATGATCGGCACTGGGAGGAGGATCATTGATTCCCTGATGGTTTGCTCATGACCTATCTTGGACTACCAACTGGCTCAGGTAGGGACAACCTCCTACCACTCCACCAGGTGCCCAATGGAGATAAGCGCCGAATGAAAGCAACCTCCCTCTTTCACGTAACTGTTTGGCTTCCAATCAAATACTTGTTCATTGATTTGCTCGTTCAAACATTTACTGAGCACCTGTCATGTATGTGCCAAGCACCATGTGAGGCACTAGGGACAGAGATTAAACTCTAGCTTCTATCCAGCCCAGAGAATGGGGGAAAGAGATTCTTGAAGTGTCCCAAAGCCAGCAGTTCTTACAGTGTGGAAAGAGGACCTCCAGGGGCTAAGACACCTTGGGGACCCTGGAGGTTTCAGGATGCACTGTGTCAGCCCTTGGCCACCTGCCATGCTATACAGGGTTCCCTGGCTCTCTGGCCACTCCTCCCACTCCCAGACAGTAACCTGAAATCACGATCTGAAAAGAACATGATTTTGGATGGCAAAGCTTGTTTTCCCAGTAGTTGTTAAATTTCTCTGGGGGAAAAGGTAATGAGTCGTGTGCTCCCTGCTGCTTTAAAAAGGGTAGGGAGACAGTGGGGAGAGAACAAAACTCCAAAGCGGTCTCAAGTGCCAAAACTGGGGAGCCATCTCCCTGAAGCAAGTACTTGTAAGGGCTTTGGTACCCCTGCTGGAAGCCAGGGAACCAGAGAAAGAAATTTAATTAAGCTAACCAGGCAACATCCTGATTCCGGAAAAGTAATCAAGACACCTAATTAAAAGACTCTAGTCTTTTCCTTTCACAGAATGAACACAGAAGCTAAGGACAATGGGGAGGCTCTCCCCGACATGCTACCTGTTAATTCCACGGCCTTAGAGACCCTTAGGAAGGAAGGAGAAGGGGGGATGTGGAAGAAGACTTTGTTTTGTCTGGTTTTTGAGAGAGCAAGCGAGTGAGCAAGCATGCGAGTAGGGAATGGGCAGAGGTAGGGAGAGAATCCCAAGCAGGCTCTGCGCTCTGAGCCCAACACCTAGCTCGATCTCACAACCATGAGATCATGACCAGAGCTGAAATCAAGAGTTGGACACTTGAAACCGACTGGGTCACCCAGGCATCCCAAGAAGATGGTTTTAAACATCTAGGGATTCATTTACACCAAAGGATTTGAGTTTTTATTGGACAGGAGCAGAGGGAGGGCGGTTATCTACCCAAGGGAGGGAACTGCAGCTTTACCACGGAGGAGCAGAAACAAAATGAAAACGACCATCTAGGAAGACTGTGAGCAGGGGGTGAATGCATCTGAGTCCTGGGATGGGGTAATAAAGAGAAGAAGAAAGTGAGACCATCGGACCCAGGACACCAGAAGGCACAGAGACCCTGCAAGAACGTGCTAGGATCTCCGGGGCTGTGCAGTGGCCCCAAGCCAAGTGCCCAAGGCCAAGCCGCAGCAGAGAGTAGAGCCCAGGGCACCAGGTGGCGCCCAGCTCTCCGCTGGGGCCGTGCCCGGAATATGTGTGAATAAGGGAGGAAGTCTGTTCTTCTGAAGCACAGGAAATATGGACATTCGACTACTGTGCTGGCCTCGCAGAGAACAGACTCAGAAGACAAGCAACAGGAGACCAAGCGGAGGCCTCCCCCCCCAACAAGTTCAAATATGGAACAGCCCCTATAAAATTTCTGGTCCTTTGACGGGAAAGGGAAAGAACTGGCCAGAAGCCCAGTGTATCCCCCTTAGGCCCTCTACCACTGCAGCCCCCCAGGCCTGTGTGCTGACTTGAGCAGAGTTCCCAGGCCCGTCACCTCCTCGTTCCCACCGCTCCGCCTGCCACTTCAAGAGAGCAGGGGCTGTTGGGTGGAGAGCCTCGGAAGGGAGAAAAGGGGTACCTGCCAGGCCTGAGTGGTTGGCTGGCCCCACTCTGCTGAGCTCATTCTCCCATGTCTCCCCCCAAAAGATAAACATTCCAAGGAGGTCTGGATCAAAAATAAACCTTTATCAGATGAAACTAGTTTTTCCTGGGCTCTGAGATATTTTGGCAAAGACCTCTGTCCCACCCCGCAACCCCTGGACCATGCCATGGCCTTGATTCTTCCACTTGCCCTCCCTCCCCCGCCTCACCTTCTCTAACCTTAGGTGTTCTCAGGCCACCCACACCTGTACCCGTCATGGTGGACTCTACCTCTGCTCTGTCAGGATATCCAGGACACTCTCTGCCAACCAGATATTTTTTGCAGTAACATCTCCACCTGATTTCAAAGGGGGAGAAAACAGAACAAGAATGGCTTTGATTAGCAGGTCCACTAATCCAACACAGTTTACCCATCCTGCTTCTCCATCCCTAACTGGAGGTTCTGAGCATTGGAAAATCTTTCTGTTCAGTCACACTTTGAAGTTTCCCTTTTGCCTCCACAGAGAAAAGAAGGGAAAGTTCTAGAATTTTCCAGAAACCAGAGCTGTTACTTTTCCATAGATTGGGGGTTGAAGTGGGATACTCTGACCCTGGAAATGGAATGTCTGGGACACAGACATGAAGAGCCCCTGGTTGGAAAAAAGGGTGACATCTCAAATAGGGCCTGAGATACAGGCAGCCAGTGACAATGGCCATCCAGCATCAGGATGTCCCAAATCCCAAGTCAGGCACATGACAGGCCAAGGGTTTCTTGTTTCCAGGTATCACGGTCTTCTGTGCTTGCTATGGAACTTCCTGGGGCAGAATTACATGTGGCAATCCCAGACCAAAGCCCAAGGATGCGAAGTGGAGACTGGAAAGACCAAACAGGGAAGGAAACACGAGGAGGTAAAAGAGCCAGTACAACACCATGCTTGCTCCTTCCGAATTTAAAAAGTCCGCGTCAGGGCGCCCGAGTAGCTCAGTCAGCTGAGCATCCAACTTCAACTCAGGTCGTGATCTCTCACTTCATGGGTTCAAGCCCCGCGTCAGGCTCTGTGCTGTTAGCTTTGGGCCTGGAGCCTGCTTCAGATTCTGTGTCTCCCTCTCTCTCTCTGCCCTTCCCTGGCTCACACTCTGTCTCTCTCTGCCTCCCCTGCTCGTGCTCTGTCTCTCTCAAAAATAAACAGTAAAAAGAAAAAAATTAAAAAAAAAAAAAGGTCACATGTCACACAGGGTAAGGTTTATGCTCATCGAAACAGGAGCACCGGGTTACAGACAATCCTAAAGGGGACGTGAGGAACCAACGGGAACGAGGAGATAGCGGAGCAGGTGATTTTTAAACAAACACGTGATTTGGGGAGAAGAGGCAGCATGGGCAGGCCTCTTGGATATTCAGTGGCTCGGACTGATGTCACTGATGCCAACAAGATAATAAAACCAAAATGTCAGGGTCCCTTCTGTGACACAGTTCTTCCCTCAAACTGGTCCCCAACAGATGCCATAAATATTTGGAAGCAAGAGCTGAAACATGGGAGTGGAGCCAAGGAAGACACTTGGGTTTCTGAAAGCATAATTCATGGGAACAAATGATCTGCCCTCCCCTCTCTTCCCATTCCCTCCAGATCTTTCCTTTTTTTTTTTTTAATGTCTTTATTTTGAGAGACAGAGACAGACAGCAACCAGGGGAGGGGCAAAGAGAGGGAGACACAGAATCTGAAGCAGCTCCAGGCTCTGAGCTGTCAGCACAGAGCCCAACGCGGGGCTCGAACCCACGAACTGTGAGATCATGACCTGAGCTGAGGTCAGACGCTTAACTGACTGAGCCACCCAGGCGCCCCCTCTCCAGATCCCTCCTTGTCCAACTTGCCATGAAACCCCAGAGTAAGGACTGGCTAAACCAGGCCAACTATTCTACGCTGTGCACTGAGCTTGGCAGGAAGGAAAACAAGGCAGGACATACTGCTTCAAGAGACCCCTCCCCCTATGACTTTTCCATTTCTGCCTGCAGCATGTGTGGCCAGAAGAGGCCTGTCTCAGAAGGAAAGAATCCAGGCAACCCAGGAACTGAAACCCCCAGGCCCTTCACTGTCCTCCACAGCCTGCACCCAGCCTCTGGGCTCCTCTCTCTCCTTTGCACTCTTGCCATCCAACTCACCGGCAATCTGCTTCATGAACGTCATGCAGACACCGTCGGCGCCCAGAACCGCACTCTTCACTAGCTCCCGCACCAGCCACACCAACTAAAGGAGAGAGGAGACGGATGAAGGGAAGGGCCTGTAAATCTGAGGAAGGGGTAAATCCGACCATGTTACAGTTTAGGTGTACGAAGGTGGGGCATGTCACCCGATTCCGCTTTCCCTTTCCTCTGAGAGAGAGGGTCCGTCCTCTCTTGTGTCTTCGAGCTGGCTCTCCCTCTCCGTTCCCAGCCTTACCTGAGTGCGGCAGGTATCCTGCAGCTTCAGGTACTTCTCCATAAGTATCTGGTTGATCTTGTTCAGGACAATATTCATGCCGTCACGACTCACCAGAGCCAAGTCCCGGTAACACTGTGAGAAGCAAGGTTGTAAGCAGCTGGTAGACTGAGGACAGGTTCCCCCCTTCACCTTAAATACCGCTCGTGGGATTCAAGTGGCCACTGTGGATGCTTCTGCCCTTCCACCCCAACCCATCCCTGGTGCGGTCACGCAGGGCGGGAAAAAGGCACGGAGCTCCTCTCCGAGAAGGCAGGAAAGCCTCCTGAGAAAAGCTCCTCGTCCCCCCACGTCTCTTCTTAGAAACTGTCCCACTGTTTCCGGCCACAAGCCGGGCAAAACCAGGTGGAGGCCATCTGCTTTTCATCTGCCAGTGAAAGGTCACTGCAGGATGGGTTTGGTTGAACAGACCAGAAAGGCTCTCAAAGAGGGTTTTGGCCTTGCAATGACTCAACCAGATGAAGCAAAGGGCTAGGGGCATTAGGGTAAAGGATCCAGGGACCAGGGCCCCAGAGAGAAAGGGCAGAAACAAACTGAACTTCCGTAACTAAATATTGTTCTTTGCTCTGCCAAGCACTGAACAAGGAGGGGTCCTCAGGCGCACCCAGCCCTGGGACAGGTGAGGGAAGGTACACCCGTCTTCGAGTGCTCTTGCTCCCCTTCCCGAGAGCATTCTCACCCTGGCTGCCTGGAGAGCAGATTCCCAGAGGAGGGAGGCCTCAGTAGCCCACTGAGCTGCAGGCTGTCAGGGTCTCAGCACAAAGGGTAAAATTAGGTGGGTGGCACCCCACCACCTTCAGAAAGCAAGCGGCGTCAACCCCGAGAGCAGTGGTGCTGAGCTAGCGTGCGCTGGCAGCGCGCGCCGGCTCTGTACCGTGCGTGCGCTGCATCGGAACCCTGTAAGCAACCACCAGTTACTATCTCCGTTCTTACTGATGAAGAAATAGGCACAAGGAAGTAAAGTGATTTGCCCCAGGTCACTGAAGAGACGGAAGAAAAGCCAGAATCAAGTCCAGGCAGTCCCGTTCTAGATTCCATGCTCTTAACACCTCTGCCAGTGCTAGAAATAGCTGCGAGAGGAGGCTACTGGGGAGGGAGGGAAGGAACTAAGGTGGCTGTGAGACAACTGCATCCCTAAGCTCTTTCACCATCAGCGTCCGGAAGGGAAGTGCTCCTCCTGTGCTCCGGCCTCGCTGTGAGGAGCGACTCCTGAGACCTCAGGTACTGTTACTTCCTCCGGCTTCTCCTGACCATAAGTCAAACAACCGATCTGATAAACACACCAACACTGAGAGATCCCTCATGTGCCACAACTTTGCATACCCAAAGCAGAATTTAATTATCTTCTGTGTCTGAGATCAAAAAGTACAAGCAAAATGAGGGAGGGGGGTGGGGGCGCACCTGGGTGGCTCAGTTAAGCGTCCAACTCTTGATTTTGGCTCAGGTCACGATCTCATGGTTCTTGGGACGGAGCCCCGTGGTGGGCTCTGCATCTCCCTCAGTCTCTGCCCCTCCCCCACCCGTGTGCGTGCGCTCTCTCAAGAATAACCGCTAGAAGTAAAAAACCAAAAAAATACAAGCAAAGGAATAATTAATGGATCCGGGAACCTAGTAAGCTACAGCTAACAGCGTAGGGTGGTCACTTAATTAAAGGTGCTTCAGCCCTGGAGCCTCCCCTGGAGGTGTGACTTACAGGGCGGGCAGGGGGAGGAGGGAGCCGGGGGCAGGGGAAGAGCCACGTCAGGACAAAGACAGAGACCAGACTCGCCAGAGAGAAGCCCTGTCTGTTCCACAAAGAGCAGAAATGCAGAACGGACCCAGGACGGGGAAGGAGGACAAGTCTCTCAGGAGGCACATGGACAGAGAAGACAGACGATCCCGTCTGCCCGATCCCGTGTGCCACGCGGGCCTTACCAACCACACTGCTGCTGACACATGCAGCCAAGCACCAGGGCACCCCTCCGGATGCTGCCAGTGGCCTCACCAACCCCTGTGCTAGTTTTCGGACTGGCTTTGAAGAGAAGTAGATGTAAAAAAAAAAAAAAAAAAAATTCAGAGGAGAGAAGCAGAGGAAGAAAGGAAAGGTGACAGGAGGCCATGGAGGCAGCGCTTCTGCCCCAGAACCTCCAGGCTGAGCCCAGGCAGCCTCCAACCTACCTTCTTAACCGAGAACTGCCAAGGCCTGGGTGCTTGACTCTGAGGAAACGAAACTGCCAGACCCTCCGACATCACCTTCACCTCCTAACTGCTAGAGCCTGCCCCTCCCCAGCTTCCTCCTCCCCCAGCCCCTGAGCCAGGCCTGCTCCCAGCTGCTCAGTTCAGACATCAAACAGGAAACAGACAAACTCAAAGACTACAAACGTAAGGGCTGCCAGGAGGGCAGACGAAAGTGAAGAAGGTACAACAAAACCCACCCCAGGCATATTCCAAAGCCAGCCTGCTCTGTCCTTAATGGAGCGCTCTTGTTCGGCCGCCCTTGCCACGCCCGCCAAGACGTCCCAGACGGCCGGCCCCGTGTGCGCACCTGCCCGCCACCTGCCAGCGCGGTCTCCTGCTCTTCCAGAACAGGTGTCTAATGTGCTCAAGGCTCAGTTTCTACTGCCACCCTCTCCACCACCCCTGACTCCAATCTCTCAGCCTGTGAAGATCCAGAAGCCAAATCTCCAGTCCATCCTGAGGCTTCTGGTCCAGAGACAGAATTAATCCCAAATAAACCCTTAGAAAACATCCCCCTTCTTTTAAGCTGATGCCTAAAACAATGCATCAGAATCAGTCCTCACCAGTAGCTCCTACCTGAAACTTCTTCAGGACAGGAAGATTTCACAAGGTAATCACCCTTTCAGGGAGAAGGACCAAAGTACCTCAGAGACATGCCACACGTTCTTCCCACACTATGACCTGGTTCAAGGTCTCTCAATGAATCACTACCTGCTAGCTCATTTCCCTAAAACCAAGTCTTCTGACCCCCCAGCCCCACCTGCTTTGTCTGAAGAGCCTTGACCCAGGGGCCTGTCAGCCTCGGATGCTCCAGGGAGGGGATTTACTTGGAAACAGCTGGCACGTGAACACAATCCCGGTGCAGCCGTCAGCAACTTGAGACCCAGGGCAGGAGGGGCCTGGGCTCCCCCCGGGGTTGTCCCAGGGCAAAAAAAAAGACAAAGTGCTCTAGCTCTTGGCCAGGTCTGAATGGCCAAATCCATGACACAATGAGCATTATGATGCAGAGGCCTATGGCCTTTCACTGCCAGGCTAGGCAAAGAGCTAGAAATACCCCCCACACACTCTGCCCCCATCACTGAGGTTTACTCATTTACCCCAGCAGATTCCCGTCCCGCCGGGAACAAACGAAGCCAGCAGACTGGACCAATCTGCACTGAGGTGACCGCACGACATTTAACTGTATTTATAAACGCCCACGTAAACGGAAACAAAACCTTAACCCTCAACCACTTCGCCCCCATCTCTGCCATAATTTCTTTAAAACAGAGCAGCTAGACTGGGTCATGTTACTGTTTAACACCACCAAATTGGAGACACTCATTTGTCCTCCAAGATCTTGATGATAAATCCAGTATGAAAATGAAATGTCAATTTAATTCAACAAGGTTCCAGCCCAGAAATGGCCTGGGACACCAAGGACCTGTGAGTACACGCTGTTCTTCCATGTTACACACACCCTGGACACTCCTCCCAGCAGCACCAGGGGACTACAAACAGGTCGGGCTGTCCTGCTCACACGCCCTCCCCTGAGTTAATTCAAGCCGCTATGCCAGAGGGCCATGGCACCCTGTCCTTGTCCCTGATGGGGATTTTCTTTGGTACTCCTTGAACAAATGACAATGTCTCTGACCTCTAATTACCTTACAGGAAACCTGGGAGCGGTTTGGCAAGAAGGGACAGAGCCACCAACCTCATATGGCTTTTGAGAAGATTAAATGAGATCCTGTCTGGATCGAGCCCAATATAGTGCTGGCCACAGAGGACGTACGTTCCCCTTGTTCAAGGAAGGGCCAATAAGAATACTGAATGTCCCCACTCCAAGCTCCTGTTGGCGTCACAGAGTTAATGCCAAACACCAGACACATCTTTCTAAACCATGGCCCCAAAGCTCAAAGGACACGGAACTGCTACATAGGGGAAACCTGCAGAGGCAAAAGACAGAATTTTGCTTTTTTTTTTTTTAATGAAAGAATGGAATCCAAAGAGATCGTCCTGTCTGATCCCTCACCCCAAAGAAGGATCCACGTAAAGCATTCCAAATAAAGGAGATTCTTCTGTCTGTGAAGATCCCAGACTAGCTCCCACACAGCTCATGAAACAGTCTGGCCCCCGTGGGCTCCTGGTTCTCCTGGTCACTACGCGACTGCTGCATCAATCATCAGCATGAAGCTGTTAGATCCTACTTACGGCAGTGTTAAGCCTGCGTCCCGTTCAGCTACCAGTGACAGACCCTGCAAACTACAAGTCACAAGCTTCCGGGTAAAGACTCTCAATGGACCTGGTTGCACTTGCTCACTTTTCTTCTCTGGATTAAACCCCGACTCCATAGCCTTGACCATCAATCTACAACGTACAACTCTTCAAATGCTTTTCCATTGCCACAAATGCCTTTTTTTCCCCTTTAGCTTCAAAATCTAGACACCGAGAAAGGATTGGAGTCAGAGAATGACTAATTCACTGGGAGTAAAACGGGAGCCGGAAGCGTACCTGGAGAACAAGGTGACCCAGCTCCGGCCAACAGGACTGGCACTATGTCAGCTAACCATAAGTTCCACCACATCCCCAGATTCTATGAGGAGAGCCCGTGAGCTCAGAGCAGGGAGACTTACCTTCTGGGCTTGGGCAGGTTCAGTGAGGACAAGGGTGAAGAGGCCCAGGCAGATTTCCTCATGCTGGGGGGGGCCTTTGCACACCTGGGATATGAGGAAGGAAAATAGCTGGTTGTCACTCACAGGACAAAAGTTCTTGAACACAGTTTCTCCCAGAAAACTCGGATAACCTGCAAAGGAGAATCAACTCTTCTATCTGATGATTTCCTTCTCCTAAAAGTGATGAAGCATCTATTTCACGAGAGAGGCAGAAGGAAAGGACAGACCCTTATTGCTTTCTCCAAGAGTTAACGCAGACCAGCATTTAAAACGGGAACAAAGGGGCGCCTGGCTGGCCTAGTCAGTGGAGTATGCAACACTTGGTCCTGGGATTGTAGGTTCAAGCTCCATGTTGGGTGGAGAGGTAACTGAAAAATAAAATCTTTCGGGGGCGCCTGGGTGGCTCAGTCAGTTGAGATCCGGTTTCCACTCAGGTCATGGTTCATGAGTTTAATCCCCATGGCAAGCTCTGTGCTGACAGCTCANTAGAAATAAATAAAACATTAAAAAATAAATAAATAAATAAACATTTTTAAAAATTTAATAATAAAAGATTTCAAAAACTAATAAATAAAATGGAAAAAAATCCTACTCTATACTCTATCATCTTTACCAGACCTTAACAGCCTTCAGGAGGGAAGGAGGCAGCTGCAAAGTCAGTCGGGGAGTAATAGGCATACCTATCAAGTCAAGACCTTGGGCAGATCGTTGAACCTCTGGTATTTATAAGGAGAAAACTTAATAAAAATAATATACTATTGGGGCGCCTGGGTGGCTTAGTCGGTTGAGCGTCCGACTTTCGCTTAGGTCATGATCTCGCAGTTCATGGGTTCGAGCCCCGCGTCGGGCTCTGTGCTGACGGCCAGCTCAGAGCCTGGAGCCTGTTTCTGATTCTGTGTCTCCCTCTCTCTCTGACCCTCCCCTGCTCACGCTGTCTCTCTCTCTCTCAAAAATAAATAGAAAACATTAAAAAAATAATATACTACTAATAAAAAGGAAATACTAAGCACCCACTATGTGCCAGGAATTACCTTAAGATCTTTACGTGTCATCCTTGCGCAGGGGCCATGCTAATCTTCTCTGTATCGTTCCAATTTTAGTATATGTGCTGCCGAAGCGAGCGCTACTTTAAGATCTTTACATATACCATTTAAAATGCTTTCAACTTCACAGATTAGGAAATGTAAAGGATCAAATATGAGAATGATTTGCAAAGACAAAAAGTCACTACAGAACTAGGAGTTATTTTTAAAAGCTATTTAAAGACACCTAAGTTCCAAGAGACATATCCCCAGAGTGAGACCGAGAAGAGAGGAGCTGAGACATTCATTTTGGTCCCTCATTCCCAGGTGCGAAGTGCTTCTATCTTCTGGATCATGTCTCTGAATGTCCGAAGCAGTGGAAACAGCTGGGGGAGAGCACATACTCACGTGGGCATTGAGGGCATCGTTGGCCTCCCTCTCGGACACACCAGTAGTCATCGATGTCACAATGCCCATACATCTCTCCAGCCTCTGTGAAGGGGTGAGAGAAAGTTCAGAGTGTCATACCACCACCTGCAAAGTATTTCTGGCCCCAACGAGTTATCAAGAAATGTAAACCTTATCATACCTCTAGATCTAACTACCAGTTTACAAGTAAAGCTACACAGGGTATAATCAGCAGAATCCAGAGTGTAGAAATGATGACAGTAATCTGGTTCTTTAACACAGAAACTGCAAGGGAAAAAAGCAGGGAGGGAGAAACCCATGTACTAAAAGAGACTTAAGACTGTAGCCCATTGAGAGGTACCTGGCTGGCTCAGTCAGCATGTGACTCTTGATCCTCACTGGGTATCTTAAAAAACAGGGGCACCTGGATGGCTCAGTCGGTTGAGCATCCACCTTCGGCTTGGGTCATAATCTTGGGAGTTCGTGGGTTCAAGCCCCACGTCGGTCTCTGTGTTGACAGCTAGCTCGGAGCCTGGAGCCTGCTTCCGATTCTGTGTCTCCCTCTCTCTCTGACCCTCCCTTGCTCATGCGCGCTCTCTCACTCTCAGAAATGAATAAAAACACTAAAAAATTAAAAAAAAAAATTCTAGCCCATTGAATAAAATAAGAATCCTCTAATAGATATGCACATAATAAACAGAAGAAAAGGGACGGCTCTTCCGTACGGCAGAGTGCCAGCTGATAAACGCAGATGGAATGACTGAGTCAGGCAAATATCATCAACGGCTCCTAAAACCAGAGATGAAACTTGGGCAAGACAATATTTACTTGGGTTCAAAAATACCTGACAACAAAAGGAAAATAGTAACTGCAGGAAATTCTGGAAGATACTACCTTAACAAAGTGATCAAAGCTAACATCCCCAGTAAGGACACACTGACCCGACACCGCATGCCCCAACAGGGTGCATGGAAAAGGCTAGAACAGCACTCGTACAGTTTTCTGTCCCAAAATGAATTCTCTCAATCAAATCACAAAGAAATTTCAGACAACCCAGTTTGAGAGATATCTTACAAAATAACTGACCTGTCAAAAAGCATTTAAGGTCATGAAAGACAAAGACAGACTAAGAATTCTGCTTCAGATTGAAGAATTAGAGAGGGCACCTAAATGCCACTTGTGTGTGTCCTGGATTGCTATAATGGACATTGTTGGACAACTGGGAAAGTCAGAGTATGTTCTAGAACAGTAACATATCGACATTAAATGTTCTGATCTTGACAACAGAGCAATGGTTATGTAACTAAAGATCTTTGTTCTTAGGAAATACACAATGAAGTATTTAAACCCTAAGTGGTGTCATGGCTGCAACTTACTCTCAAAAGGTTAAAACAGTAATAGATACACAGACAGATGTTAATAACCACTGAATAACCTGGATGAAGAGTACACGGGAATTCTATGTATTATGGTATTTCTCTAAGCTCTAAATTTTAAAATAAAGAACTTAAAAAATTAAAGAAAAACGGACCTGAGTGTTTCAGTTGGTTAAACGACCAACTGCTGATTTTGGTTCAGGTCATATCTCACAGTTCATGGGCTAGACTCCCACATTGGGCTCTGTGCTGACAGCATAGAACCTGCTTAGGATTCTCTCTTTTACTCTCTCCCTCCCCCCCCATCAAAATAAACACACAAACTTGGGACACACACTCCGTTGAGTGTGTGCCCCAACTCTCGGCTTAGGTCATGATCTCAAGGTATCACGAACTCGAGCCCCACCCACATCAGGCTCTGTGCTGACAGTGCCGAGCTGACTTGGGATCCTCTCTCTTTCTGCCCCTCCCCTACTCATGCTGTCTCTGTCTCTCTCAAAATAAATAAAACATTTAAAAAATTAAACTTAAAAATTAAACATATCAAGCAANCTCCCCTGCTCATGCTGTCTCTGTCTCTCTCTCCTAGAAATAAATAAAACATTAAAAAAAAAAAAAAATTTAAAAATTTTTAAAAAGATTAAAAAAACAAACATATCAATCAAATGCAACATGTGGTCCTTGTTGGGAATACTGACTTGAACATACCAATTAGAAAAAGAAGTTATGAGTCAACCAATTTGAACAATGAATGTTTTATTACATTAAAAAATTACTATTAACATTTTTAGGTGTTGACACTGAGGCTATATTAAAAAAAAACAAAACACCTTCCCTCACAGACATACACTGAAGTATCTACAGATGTAATGATTTATCTTGGATTTGTTTCAAAATAATCCAGAGATGGGGGAGATAAAACAAGATTACCAGGGACTGATAAGTATGGAAGCAGCAATGGCTCCAGGGGAATTATTCTATTCTACTTTTTAAAGTCTGAAATGTCTCCCCAAAAAGTTAAAAACACTTTATTTTTATTTTTTTAAATCTTTTTAACATCTGTTTAATTTTGGGAGACAGAGATAGACCATGAGCGGGAGAGGGGCAGAGAGAGACAGAGACACAGAGACACAGAATCCAAAGCAGGCTCCAGGCTCTGAGCTGTCAGCCCAGAGCCTGACAGAGGGCTCGAACCCACGAACCATGAGATCATGACCTGAACCAAAGTCGGACGTTTAACCAACTGAGCCATCCAGGTGCCCCAAAACAAATTTTAAGAAATGAGTGTGAGGAAAGAAAAGAACTAATGGAGAAAAGGCCAAGCTGCCTGAGCCTCTGGTCAAACAAAGGTGGGGGCAGCTGCATCAAAGTCCACCCAAGAGCCACTCTAGTTTCAAAGGCCAAATCTAACATGGTACGGGCTCGACATTATAAGACCTTAGTCACTGCTTCCTATTCCAAAGAAGCATTTAATACTAAATATTGAGAAGATATTGATAAACATATCTCATATTAAATCAGTGAAACACAGGGGCGCCTGGGTGGCTCAGTCGGTTGAGCGTCTGACTTCAGCTCAGGTCATGATCTCACAACGCGTGGGTTTGAGCCCCGCGTCGGGCTCTGTGCTGACAGCTAACTCAGAGGCTGGAGCCTGCTTCAGATTCTGTGTCTCCCTCTCTCTGACCCTCCCCTGCTCACGCTGTCTCTTTCTCTCCCTCTCAGAAATAAACATTTAAAAAAAAAAATCAGTGAAACACATCTCATATTAAATCAGTGAGCCTCTCCATTAATACCACCTAACTTACTTCCTTAGTTTTTTAAAACTTTATCTTGAGGAGCACCTGGGTGGCTCAGTCGGTTAAGTGTCCAACGTAGGCTCAGGTCATGATCTCAAGGTTCATGGGTTTGAGCCCTGTGTCCAGCCCTGTGCTGACAGCTAAGAGCCTGCTTCAGATTCTAGTCTCCCTCTCTCTCTGCCCCTCCCCCATTCATGCCGTGTTGTCTCTCTCTCTCTAATATATATAAACATTAAAAAAATAAAAAACAAAGAAACCTTTTATCTTGAGGACTAACCCAAAAACTATTTAAGAAAAACCAATTCCCCATGATGGTGATGCTGGCAAAATGGACAAAGGCAGGCAACTGACTTCCCCCTGATCCCAGAGGTCATTACGAAACATCTTGCGGGCAGTGCTGTGAGGACCCCATGAATAAGGACAATGGGAAAGAGGTGTAGGAATGAAAGATAATCATGTGTCTCCCTTGACCAACATCCTAAATTTGCCTCCATGCATCCCTGACTAAAAGCATACAGACTGGCACAGAGCAGAACTGTGTTAAGGCAAGGAGCTCCCACAGCCACAAAACTTCAACCTAAATTAGGCCTAAGGCCATTCAGATCTGAGGGTATGGCAACTTCACTGCCCATCAGGTCTGACTAGCCTCCAAATTGGGTCAGATCAGCAGGCTCAGCCTTAACAGACAGCACCTATGTACCTGTGAAAAGGAGCCGTGAGATCACATGAAAACTGAGCTGTGAGATCACATGCCAGCCCGGCTGTGAGATCCATCGTTACTCAGTCCAGCTTCCACATGATAAAGAGAAGGAAGGAAAAACATCAGGTGGGATTTTCCCTTTTTAAATCATATCCCTCTGTAACTCAAGACAGTTATCAATGACTGGAGAATCAGTTCCTCCAGCTGCTAAAGCCTGTGTACCCTGCCCAGGTCAACAAGCGGCTGCACAGCACCCTAAAATCCCAGATGTTACTTCCTACTCAAAGGAAGAAGACCTGCTGAATCAACAGCGGTGCGAGAGAAGTCAAACAGCATCTAGCTAACAAGCAAACCAACAAGCATGGTAGGGAAGGAACCCCCTCACCACCTGCCAGCCTTAAGCTAATCTTGGCTGAGTTCCTTAGCTTCTCTAAACCCTGGCTTTTTATCTGAAAAATAGAAAAAGCCCTGTATCACAAGGTTGCTCTGAGGATCACACAAGACAACATATGTGAAGACACCTAGCACACAGCCTCGGTTAAAGTATAATCTTCCACCTGTGAAAAAGCTGAACTACACAACTGCGTCTAAGAGGACTAGACCACGTCCATATCTCCTGCTACTACTTCTAAGGGCAGGTACTTAAAGATTCCCGAAAACTGAAGGGTGCCTCAGGGGGCTGACCCTTGATTTTGGATCAGGCCATGACATCATGGTTCTGCAGACTGAGCCCTGTGTCAGCACAGAGCCAGCTTGGGATTCTCTCTCTCTCCCTCTCTTTCAAAATAAACAAGCAATAAAAAACAAAACAAAACAAAACACCACTGCTGAAAACTGAGCCCTCCTACTATAGGACACGGGTAAGTCCCTAACAAGGCTGTACAGGGTCCTCTCCTAACCACGCTCTGTAAACTTGGGCCTTCTAGGAGAGAAGAGTAAAGGGTAGAGGAGGCTGGAGGAGGCCTGACTGATGGGCCCAGCACCAGGACCCTCATGCAAAGCTGGATACACAGCCCTATGGGCTGGCCGAGTTTCTGGCTATGATGTAACCACAGAGACCTTGGACAGAACCAGGTTTCTCTAGGCCCCTCCCTGATATTCTAAGCTCCACTCAGAGGCTTGAGTCAGTGCTATGGGTCACTGCCCAGTCAAGAACAAAAGTGGCCTCTTGGAATAGGGAGGCCCAGCTAAGGAGGTAGGAAGTGAGAGAGTCCAGAATCTGGATGCATGGATAAAAGCAATGAGGAAAGAAATGTGGGGCCCAGGCCTTCCCAGGCAACAGAAATATAAAAGATGCTGCTCTTCCCCAAACTACAGAAATTACTTCTTACAACAGAGATGAGAGAATTACTTACAAATCACTGGGAGTGACAGAAGGATGACATCCCCTCAAAGACGGCCACAGAAGTCAGATCCCTACCGTCAAGTAGCAGCACCCTGTCACCCCAGTCTCCAAAGGTCCCCGGGAAAGACGGAATCATACACGCGGCCGCCAACTGCTAGCAGCGTGGCTACTCCGAGCAAGCCCCCATGGTGGCACCTGATTGCTGAGTGAGTACCTACCATCTCGAGGAGCTTCTGAAATGACGTTTTTAGTACTAAAACGGCCTGACCGTATTCTCCACAACAGCAGCGGCAGATGGAGTGGGGCCGGAGGGGAGGGCCACCCCCGTGTGTACACCTGAAGCTTGAGACTGAAGTCAGAGAGATTCCTCTAACCTCCCTGTTTCCCTTCCCCCCAGAAAGGTGGACATACAGTCTGGTCAAAAAAGTATATATTGAATGCCGCTCTCTCTTATGGCAAGTCTGTGGCCCTGAAAGACCAAACTCCACTGCCTTCAGGAAAAGAAAATATGGTCCAACCTACATATCCCCGAGGGCCCACATTAATAAAGAGTTACTGAGTAACCTGGGTTCCAAGTAGTCTACAGCCAAGAGTCACTCCTAAGTGAAAGGAGGGTTTTAGGAGAAAAAGCGAGATGACTCAAAGCCAGTTCCCTGGAGATTCTTCATAGACAGGGTTATGAATTGTTCCCTGGAGACAACCTGCAAGCGACGCATCCCCACCTAACGCAACCCAAAGGCCTGTCCGCTGCTAAGAGGGAGTCCCGGCCTGTCTGACCTACAGCCCCTGCTTCCAGCCTGACTTCAAAGGAGACCGGGTCCTTCCTGGCGAGGGATGACGAGGGGCTACATGTTCTAAACGCCTCCAAATTTTGGCACTATTTTTATCTCCTTCCCCAAATTGGGATGGGATGGGCAAGAATTTCCCCTTCCAAGAGAGGAACAGAGCCAAAGAGAAGAAAGGAGACAGCAATGTTCCCTTGGGAAAGAGTCCTAGCTCCTGCCTGGGACGCCCTTCAGCAGCATTTCAATCTCCTGGACTCTGGAGGCCGCTCCCCATCACACGCCAGCCTCTTCACCGCCTTCACCAGGCTTTTGGGAAGATTTGTTGTTTTTGTTTTTCACCTTGCTGCGGGTGTGCTATCTCAGTCTTCAGATGATAAACTGTGTAAGGTACGTATAGGACTCGCTCAGCCTGTTCTATCAGAATCGGCACACAGGGGACATATACAGTAAGGAAACTACCTCTGTGTTCCTGGGAGACAGGTGGGCCTGAGACGGAAAACCAGCACACCCAACAGAGCCCAGTCCCTCAACACCAGAGATCCGTGGGGAGGCCCAGAGGAAGAAGCCAGTAAGTCTTGCCCTTGGAAACCCTCTTATCTAGTGAGAACCACACACGTGGGTTAAAAACAGTGGTAAGGCTCGATGGAAAATTCAAATGCAAAGGGCAAAGGCCAAAAAAGGAAAAGGGGGAGCCAAGCCCTGCTGGGAAACATCTACACCACAAAGGATAGGAGGAGGAGAAGAGACCCTCCCCTCCCTCCCCCTTCTCTCTGGAAACAGTTGAAAGTTCACTCTCCGTCCAAAACAGCATAAATAAATAAATAAATACGTACATACTTCCTCTCTTTTATGGTCCCCTCCTGCCACATCACCGAGTCTACTAGCAAACACATCACTGTGCAGAACAGGATGCTGTACTACTCTGAAGTACAAACTAGCAGAGGCAGGATGAGCCCTCTAGCAATCAGGGTTGGGAATAAACAGATTTTCATCCAATCCTTGAGGTCCTTTCCCCTCCACCCAAACTGCTGGGGGAATCAAAGGCAGTCAACTCTTTTCCTCCTACAAGTCTAGAGCTGCAGTGCCTCAACACAGATCTCAATAAATACTTTGACAATGACTGGCTATTTCTAAAAAAGTGGATAATTCAAAGTGCCAGACAACCCTAAAGTCATTTCTGTTTTGAGACTACGTTATTCTTAGAAGCACTGTTTATGTTCCTAATTATATCTACCTTAGCTCAGAAAAGCGAGGGCAGGGGCGCCTGGGTGGCTTAGTCGGTTAAGCGTCCGACTTTCGCTCAGGTCATGATCTCGCGGTTCGTGGGTTCGAGCCCTGCGTCGGGCTCTGTGTTGACTGCCAGCTCAGAGCCTGGAGCCTGTTTCAGAGTCTGTGACTCCCTCTCTCTCTGACCCTCCCCTGCTCACGCTGTCTCTCTCTCTCTCTCTCTGTCCTAGAAATAAATAAAACATTAAAAAAAAATTTAAAAAAAAGGAAAAAAAAAAAGAAAAGCGAGGGCAGAAAAGTTTGATTGATCTAAATGCACTCAGAATCATGGAGGAGAAGCACCATGGGAAATCAGCCTGCGTGCAGACACGGGCTGATGAGAGAGCCCCAGTTATATCCAGCCACCTGGATGTGCAAAGTTCATTTTTGTGTGTATGTTCTCCCATTTTGTACCTAAACCAACATTTTTTTTTTCAGATCTAAACTATGAATTCCACTTATCTGCCTGCTCACCCTCTAGTCTCTGATCAAGGGCAGTGACAAACTTTGAAGCAGGGAACTGGCCACTGCAGCTCCAGGCCCTGCTGACGCACTCATCCTACCCCTGGACGGCCCCCGGGCTGAGCGTACGGGGTCTTACACAAAGTGCACAGCACACACGTCTCAGTTCTGGGTCTCGTACTCCTAAGCACGTCTCTACCTATCAGTGGAAAGGGATGCGTGATGAACTCTGGGTTGTCAGGGACAAGGCAAGGGGAACAAGGGGCAGGGGGGTAGCTGGTAGTCTCGAATCCCCATTCAGGTCCACAGCGTCACCGCACCGTACCCTCTTTCTCAGCACCCTTGTATGCTTGCTATCTGGTCCTGTTCTGTATTTTTTTTTTTTTTAAGATTTTATTTTTAAGTCATGTCTACACCCAACATGAGGCTCCAACTCACCACCCAGAGATCAGGAGCCTCATCCTACACCATCTGAGCCAGCTAGCCGCCCCAATCTGGTTCTAAAGGACAGTCCCCTAAGTCCCATGCACCCCCTCACTGCACTGCTGTAGCTGACGGTTCCTAACTCAACATTACTCTCTATTCCTTAGGTCTGCCCTCATTCTAAATGCCTGGTTAACGTCACCCTCAAGTGTGTCTACATTAAGCATTACCTAACAGGAGGCTCCAAAGCCTGTTGCAAACTCCTAGCAGCCCCCAAACACCTACACACACACACATTACTTCCTACTCAATATATGGCCTACGTCGGAAGCAGGGTAAACATTAAGAATAACTGTGGTCTGTGCGTGGAAAGGAACGTCAAAATTAAACTCGGTAGATCAGGATGGTGTTTCCCTTCCTCAACACCCCCCACCCATTTTCATCCTAGCGACTGCTGTTGCTATGACTACCTGTCCAGGAAGCTGGCCCACGCTCCCTCCTTCGGGAGCAGGAACTCTGGAGCAGCGTTTGTGCAGCCTTAGAAAACCCCTGAAGGCCTCCTCCCCGACCCCCCAACCCGTATCCGCTCCAGCACCCCTCCTCAACCCAGTTTCTTAACTCCCTTCCCCACCCCCACACCTACCTCCTCTAACTCATCCTTGGCATCCAAACTGGTTGAAAGTAGCAGCCTCCCCCCTCCTGGGGCTCCTGCTCCCGCTCCTCCTCCACCTCCCGCTGCTCCCGAAGCAGCTGCTGCTGCTGCCCCCTTTCCCTTCGGGATCTCCATGGCTGCTGCCCGGAGACGGGAGGAGGCCAGGGGGTGGACGGGGGGCAAGTCCTAAAGACGAGGAAACCTGGGTTGCCAGGGCCTGGGGGCGGGAGGGGAGTGCGGCAGGGGAGGGAAGGGCCCCTGTCCTGTCCACCCCGGCCTCCTCTCCCAAAGGCCGCTCCTGCGGAGGCGGCCGGCGCTCTGGGTGCGGCCTCCGGGGCGGCAGCGCCGGGGAGGGGTCTGCACCCACGGAAGGGCTGGAAAGGGAGCCCTGACTTCCGACCCTAAGAGAAACAGGGCAAACCCTAAGTTCCTGCCTCAGGAGGTGGGGGAGAACGGAGTGCTGCCCCTGCAGTAGGGGTAGGAAACCTTCCTGGCTGGTGCCCCAAGGGTGGCGGAGCGAGGCTTCTTGGGATCCGGCCCCCAGGGGGGAGGGGGAGGCAGTGCGCGCTATAGGAGGACACGCAGGACCAGCTTCTCCCCACACCACACAGAGGAGGCCATGGTGGAAGGGCGGGGGGCGGGGAGGCTGAGGGCGGCGGCGGCGGCGGCGGCTCGCGGGGGCCGGAAGTGAAGGGCAGCGGCCCAGACCTCGGCCAATCCCGGCTTCCGCGGTGGCGCAGGGTCTCGCAGGAGCCGGTCGACGACTGCCGGCCCGGCTGCCAATGGCAGTGAGACTGACCTGATGGACAACCAGAGCGACCAATCGCCTCCTAGGTTTCCCTCGTGGAGGTGGGAGCGGGGGGGNGCGGAACAAGCGCCCGGCGCGCGTCAGCAGGCCCGCGCCGGCCCCGCCGACGTGGCTGAGGGACGGGAGCGGCTTCGTGTCCGTCCTGAAGTCGTGCGCGGTCCGGGTCGCCGGGGGCTGTGCTACCCGCTTCCGCCCTGCGCCCCAGCAGCCTTTCCTGTTTCCCCAGGAACGCATTAGCGGTGCCTTCCCGACCCACACGGGAAAACCCATACTCCGCTGGTCGTGCTCTCTACAGTGTAGACAGGGTTACCTTTGAGAGGAAATTACCTTTAAAAATTTTTTTATTTCCTGGGGCGCCTGGGTGGCTCAGGTCACGGTCTCGCGGTCCGTAAGTTCGATCCCGGGCCCCGCGTCGGGCTCTGTGCTGACAGCTCGGAGCCTGGAGCTGCTTCGGGTTCTGTGTCTCCCTCCGTCTCTGCTCCTCCCCCGCTCATGCTGTGTCTCTCTCGCAATTATTCTCGAAAATGAATAAACGTTAAAAAATTTTTTAATTTTATTTCTTTATTTTGGGAGAGAGAATCCACCTGGAACTTGGCGTCATGACATGAGGTCATGACCTCAGATGAGATCAAGAGTCCAAGGCTTAACTGAGTGAGACCTCCAGGTGCCGCAACTTTTTTTCCGATGTTTTATTTCTGAGAGAGAGAGAAACAGCGTGAGCCGGGGAGGGTCAGAGAGAGAGGGAGGGAGATACAGAATCTGAAGCAGCTCCAGGCTCTAAGCTGTCAGCACGGAGCCCGACGCGGGGCTCGGCTCGAACCCACGAACTGCGAGGTCATGACCTGAGCCGAAGTCGGATGCTTAACCGACTGAGCCACCCAGGCGCCCCGCGCCCCAACTTTTTAAACTGAAAATCATTGTACAGATTAGCTATTGATGTGGAAAACAAATGCAGAGGGAAATGGCAGAATTAAATTTCCTCATAACCTGCGGCCCATTGACCACTACTTGAGGCAGGCAGAGTAAAAAGTTTCTTCAGGACTCCCTACTCTCTTAATGCTAATACTATGCTAGAGCGAAAACCTTAGCTTGACAATAGCTAGGCCTCCAATAATCTGTCATCTTTAGCATATGAAAATCCTTTTGGGAACTCCCTCTTGACTTTACCTCCCCCAAATCCATAGTATAAAAGCAGTCACTCTTCACACCCCAGTGCAGTTCTTCCTGCCCTGAGCTTTAATAAAATCACTTTTTCGCACCAAAGCCGTCTAAGAATTCTTTCTTGTCAGTCGATTCCAGGCCCCATCATCACCCCAAAACTTCATCAGTTATCACTACAGGGGATCCTATTAATTTCTATACTTGCTAGGGCTTAACATTTTAACCCTAAACACACTTGTGTTGAAATGATGTGGGTCATCCCTTGAGTTGGCTCTCATCCATGCCTTTACTGTATATATTACTGTAAGACGTCGGGAAGGTATTTTGACTTTCTGTAAATTATCCTATCTGTAAAATATAGAAGCAGACTACCTCATCTCTGAATACACTTCCAGCTCAGGAAGTCTAGTTCTATTTGCGAATGCTTTGGATTCCTTCTAGGTGCAAAGCACTGACTGCATTCGCCACTGAAGAAGTCATTACCATAACATTACTATGGGTCACTGGAAACACGAAGGTAGATTAGGCAAAAAAAGAGAAGCTAGGTTTAAAACGCTATGTTCACGCTTCTCTTTGTATGTGGGTTTTTAAAAGCGGGAACTAGGGAAATAGACACCCTATTTCCCTGACATTCCCTATATTTGTAAATACGGAGACTATCTCTGGAAGTATACACAAAACCTCTGTAATATTTGTTGTCTTTCTGTAGGAGACTGGCTGCCTGGGAGATAGAGTGGGAGTGAAACATTTTACTGTATGTCCTTTGGTGTTTTTTAAATTAAGCACCAAATAAATGTAGTGCTTCTTTAAAAGCACCATGCTGGGGTGACTGGGTGGCTCAGTCGGTTAAGCATCTGACTTCGGCTCAGGTCACGATCTCACCATTGGTGGGTTTGAGCCCTGCGTCAAGCTCTGAGCTGGCTGTCAGCACAGCCTGTTTCAGATTCTGTGTCTCCCTCTCTCTCTAACCGCCCCCCACCCTTGCTCACATTGTCTCTCTCTCTCTCTCTCTCAGAAATAAATTTTAAAGATTTAAAAATAAATAGGGGCGCCTGGGTGGCTTATCGGTTGAGCGTCCGACTTTCGCTTAGGTCATGATCTCGCGGTTCGTGGGTTCGAGCCCCGCGTCGGGCTCTGTGCTGACTGCCAGCTCAGAGCCTGGAGCCTGTTTCAGTCTGTGACTCCCTCTCTCTCTGGCCCTCCCCTGCTCACGCTGTCTCTCTCTCTCTTCTAGAAATAAATAAAAATATTAAAAAAAAAAAAGATTTAAAAATAAATAAATAAATAAAAGCCCTGTACTTAGGGATGCCTGGCTGGCTCTGTCAGAAGAACATGCAACTCATGATCTTTGGGTTTTGAGTTCCAGCCACATGCTGGGTGTGTGGTGATTACTTAAAATTATAATCTTTAACAAAAAATTAAAATACCTTACTTAAAAAATATTTTGGAATTTTTCTTATTAAAAATTTTTTAATAGTTTATTTATTTTTGAGACAGAACATGAGCGGGGGAGGGGCAGAGAGAGAGGGAGACACAGAATCTGAAACAGGCTCCAGGCTCTGAGCTGCCAGCACAGAACCCAACGTGGGGCTTGAACCCACAAACCGTAAGATCATGACCTGAGCTGAAGTTGGATACTTAGCTGACTGAGCCACCCAGGTGCCCCTGGAATCTTTGAGCTCACTGAGTAGTCACCATGAGCAAAGCTCACCCTCTGGAGTTGAAAATATTTATGGACAATAAATTATTTAAATTAGATGGTGGCAGATATGTCCAAGGAATACTCTAGGGGTTTGAGCTCTTTATGAATCTTGTAAGAGATGAATGTGTGGAGATGGCAACTAATAGGCAACAGAACAATACTTGAATGGTGGTAATTTGAGGAAATAGTATCATCATGTTAGAAGCCTTGAAACAAGTATAAACAGTGGATGTGTTCACGAGAAGAAATGAACTGCTTCTACAAGACCCATCTCTCCACAGAACCTGTTTTACTACAATATAAAAATCAGGTCGTGTGCATTTTCATATTGAACTTTTTTGTGAAATAAGCTTTTGTAATAGTCAAAAATATATTTTGGGGGGGTGTCTGGCTGGCTCAGTCAATGGAGCATATGATTCTTGATCCCAGGGTCCTAAACTCAAACCCACATTGGATGGAAAGATGACTTAAAATCTCGGGCACCTGGTGGCTCATTTGGTTGAGCGTCAGACTCTTCATTTTAGCTCAGGTCATGATGAGAGACCATAAGGCAAGCTGAGGGCCAAGCACAAGCTAGCACACTACCCGCCCCCGCCCCGTGGTGGGATCTGTGTGATATTCCTCAGGCGCTCCTGCTGCCCAAGAACAAAGGAAAGGAAAGAAAACAAATGGCTAACTGTAGAGATCACACTCACTGAGTCTCCATCAGTTCACAAATATCTTAGTAAATTACAAGAAAAAGGCAATCCCATCAATGGCCTAAAATCCTGGAACTCCCTGTCTTAATATTAATGCTATGCTAGAAGGAAAAACAGCCTTAGCTTGACAATAGCTAGGCCTCCAATAATCTGTGATCTTTAGCATATGAAAATCCTTTTAGGAACTCCCTCTTGACTTTATCTCTTCCTCTCCCACCAATTCCATAAAACAGTCCCCACCCCCCACACTTAGAGTGCAGTTCTTTCTGCCCGAGGGTTCTGTCCTCAAGCTTTAATAAAATCACGTTTTTGCACCAAAGACAGTCTTCAAGAATTCTTTCTTGGCTGTCAGATCCAACCCCCCCCATCACCCCAAAACCTCATCAATGATTTCACGGTTCGTGAGTTCAGTTTGTGAGTTCGAGCCCCACAACGGGCTCTGAGTTGCTGGAGTTTTTAAGGCTGCTTTTAACTAAAAAAAAAAATCACATGCTCTACTGACTGAGCCAGCTAGGGTCCCTTTGCTTTTTTCTTTTCTTTTTTTTTTTTAATGTTTTATTTCATATTTTAGAGAGGGAGAGTGAGCAGGGGAGGGGCAGAGAGCCAGAGACAGAATCCGAAGCAGGCTCTAGGCTCTGAGCTGTCAGCACAGAGCTCAACACAGGGCTCAAACCCCTGAACTGTGAGATTGTGACCTGAGGCTAGGTCGGAGGCTTAACTGACTAAGCCACCCAAGCACCCCTGCTTTTTGCTTTTAAAAATTAATATATCCCGGACAATTTTTCCAAATCAAAACATGGATTTAATGGCCTCGTAAAATTCTTCTTTTCCTCTGTAAAGAACTTTAGCTCTTCCCTGATCCTGTCCCCACCTAGTTGATTTCCAGAGCAAAGGACCTTCCACCTGTCAAAATCCACTCTGCCTAGAAGGCAACTGATGCTACAAATAGCCAGTTTTGTT
>NW_027530010.1:277982-302549 GCF_008692635.1 Crocuta crocuta | reverse complement strand
GGGAACTAAAATTACTATTAATAAGAATCAAATAATTAGGCCTTAGATCCATGTAAACAATAAAAGACTCACAATGCTGCAGGAAGTTCCTCCATCAATGAAGAAACAACCCAGTGTCCAATGATCCCGAGTGTGTTTGGGGTTGTGTCCATGAAGGGATCCCTACCTTAGGCAAGATGGTGACTTAAAGAAAGGACTTGAGCGAGGGGTGCCCGGCCAGCTTAGCTGGAAGAGCATGAGACTCTTGATCTCTGGGTTGTGAGTCTGAGTCCCATGTTGGGTGTAGGGATTACTTTAAAAAAGGAGGGGAGACTAGGGTGAAGACTAGGAAGGCATGCTTGTGAAATCACAGAAATCATAAGACTGAGACTCCTGACTAATAGACTGGATTAACAGGTGGCATTGAATAGGTTCTTGCTGAGATGAAGGAATGAACTAAATATGATCAGGTTTTGGAATGGTGGTGGGGTTCGGAGCCCACAGCCAAGAAATAATTCATTAAAGCCCGGGGACAGGACCTTGGGCAGGAAGAGCAGCTCTGGGGGGTGTGAAGAATGGCTGGTTATATACCATGAACTTGAAGGAGATAAAGTCAAAAGGGAAGTTTCCAAAAGGATTTTCAAGTGCTAAAGAAAGATCGTGGAGGCCTAGCTTTTGTCAAGCTACGGTTGTTTTTCCCTCTAGCAAAGTATTAACATGAAGACAGTAGAGAGTTCCTGGAGAAACACTCTGTATTTGCCTCAAGTATTTGCAAATGGGCTGCAGGTTATAAGGAAATATAATTTTACCTGCCATTTTCTTCTGCCTTTGTTCCCCACATCCCTGTGGAGGGGAGGGGGAGGTGGGGGGTCGGGAAGCTGAGTCTGTAGGTTTCTGGCGATTAGGTTATCGATAAGATTGCCTTTTTCTTATAATTTACTAAGATATTTGTAAACTGATGGAGACGCTACCCGTTTAACCATTTGTTTTCTGTCCATTCCTTTGCCCTTGGGTAGCCAGGAGAGCCTGATGAATGTCACACGTGTCCTCGACAGTGTGTGTGGGGGTAATGCTAGCTTGTGCTTGGCCCTCACCTTGCCTTATGGTCACTCATCATATATAACAATAAGATATTTAATAATGATAAATGTGCTTGTTTATATGCCTATCTAGAAAGTATTTAAAGCAAACAGGCTTTATCTAGAAAGTATTTAAAGCATACAGGGATGGGGCACCTGGCTGGCTCAGTCCTTAGAAAATGCAACTCTTGATCTTGGGGTCCTTGAGTTTGAACCCCACATTAGGGATAGAGTTTAAAAAAAAAAAAAAAGCAGGGGCATGTGGGTGGCTCAGTTGGTTAAGTGTCGTACTCTTGATTTCCATTCAGGTCATAATCCCAGGGAATGAAATCGAGCCCCATGTAGGCTCTGTGCTGAACATGGAGCCTACTAAGATTCTTAAGCCCCACCCCGCTCCTCTCTCTCTAAAATAATAATAATAAATATAATGATAATAACAATAGTAAAAAGCAAACAGGGATAAATAGGAATTCCTGAAATTAATTAAAAAATTGTTTAACTTTTATTTATTTATTAGCGGGGGGGGGGGTGGAGACACAGAGAGGGAGAGAGAGAATCCCAAGCAGGCTCTGTACTGTCAGTGCAGATCTCACAAATCAACTGACCTCACAAACCATGAGACCATGACCCAAGCCAAAATCAAGAGTCAGACACTTAACCAACTGAGCCACCCCCTGAAGTTAATTTTTAAAAAGTTGTGAAGTTGATAGGCAATGATTTCTTAAATAGATATAAAATCATAATGGAATGATAGAATTGACTTCATTAAAATTAAGAATTGTCCATTAAAAAACCATTAAGGGTAAAAAACAAGCCATAGACTAGGAGAAAATATTTGTAATGCATATATCTGACAAAAGACAAATGCGTCTAGGGGCACCTGGGTGGCTTAGTTGGTTAAGCGTCCGACTTTTGCTTAGGTCATGATCTCGCGGTTCGTGGGTTCGAGCCCCGCGTCGGGCTCTGTGCTGACTGCCAGCTCAGAGCCTGGAGCCTGCTTCAGATTCTGTGTCTCCCTCTCTCTGACCCTCCCCTGCTCATGCTGTCTCTCTCTCCCTCTCTCTCCTAGAAATAAATAAAACATTTTAAAAAAAAAAAAAGACAAATGCGTCTATCAGAAAATAAATGTATATCTAGCGTCAGACAGATATAGATACGTAAAAGACAACTCATTTGATAAAATTGACAAAAGACTTGAGGTGGCATTTCACAGAAGATGATATCCACATGGTTAATAAACATGAAAAGGCTGCCAACATTATCAATTATTAGGGCAATTAAAACTATAATGAGATACTGGAAATTCTAGAGCAATTAAAAAGAAAGTGAAATAAAAGGCATCCATATTGGAAAAGAAGTTATATTTATTCATAGGTGACATGATCCTATATACAGAAAACTGCAAAGAATCTGCAAGAAAGCTCCTAGAGCTAGTAAGAGGATTCAGCAAAGTTTTAGGGTACAAGATCAACACACAAAACCCTGCTGTGTTTCTGTAACCAGCAATGAACAATATGAAAAGGAGATTAAGAAGGCAATTCTGAAATTTCTGAGTTGGTGCACATGCGGAGATTTGGGAGAGTAACTGGTCTGAAGAGGGCAGGGAAGCTGCATGCCCTTTCCCCATACCTAGCCCTATGTAACTCTTCCATCTGATTGTTCCTAAATTACATCCTTTTATAATCAACCAGTGATCTAGGGTAGTCCAAAATAGCAGTTTAGGAGGATCCTGAACTCACCTCCTATGGACACAATGAATCTACAACTACATATGGAACAATTCCCTCTGAAAAAGACATGAAAACTAGCTGAACAGCTCCTTCACAACAAACAATAAAAGGACCACATCAAAGCAGTTAGAAAGACCCCTAGGAAAGACAAACTAATGGCTGCAATTGGGTCTATAAACAGATCTTACTTGCAAGACAGGACCGTGAACAAACCAAGAGCAAGGAACCTCTTTTCTTCACCTTCTTATAGTTAGGTATAATGCTGTGCCTAATTAAAAGTAAAAGCAAAAGATGAATGAATGAATAAAATATAATAAAAATAAGTAGCTGTGGAATTCAAATGAGGGAAAAAATGGTGATTCCATTTATAATATCACAGAGGGATTCCTGAGTGGCTCGGTCAGTTAAGTGTCTGATTTCAGCTCAGGTCATGATCTCACAGTTTGTGGGTTTGAGCCCTGCATTGGGCTCTGTGCTGACAGCTAGCTCAGAGCCTGAAGCCTGTTTCAGATTCTGTGTCTCCCTCTCTCTCTGTCCCTCCCCTGCTCATGCTTCTCTCTCTCTCTCTCGCTCTCAGAAATTTAAAAAAAAAAAAAACGTTAAAAAATTATAATATCATCTAAAAGAATAAAATACCTAGGAATAAATTAAAATGAGGTGAAAGTCCTATACACTGAAAACTACAAATTATTGCTGAGAGGAATTAAAGAAGACTGAACAAATGAAAGGCATCCCATGTTCATGGACAGGAAGACTTAATATAATTAAGATGCAAGTAAAATGAAAAGTGAGCAGTCCACAGATTTAATACAATCCAATCAAAATTCCAATACCCTTGGGCTCCTGGCTGGCTCAGTGGGAAGAGCATAGGACTCTTGATCCCAGGGTGGTGAGTTCTAGCCCCATGTTAGGGGTAGAGATTACTAAAAATAAATAAATACTTTCAGGCTTCCCTCCATCAGGCAGCAGCACTCTGTCTCACTTTTTCTTATTTCCCCCACTTTCCCCCTCCTTTGTTTCCTTCCCCCCACCTTCACTGTTTCCCCTTGGAGGTGATTCCCTGGGCAGAGGTGAGTGCCTCTCACCCCTACCTCCCAGTCACCCCTCCCTGCAGCCTCAGGTCAGGGGCCTCATGGAGCTAATTTGCTGACTCACCCATCCACCATTCCCCTGCATCCAGCTGGATTGCCAAGCACACACCTTCAGCCTGGATCCCCTCTTCTCCCTCTAAAGTCAGTCCAGTCCCCTTCCTGGACTGGGAAGGGGACTGGACCTCACAGGTCACCGCTGTGAGGCCAATATTTGGGCAGTAGAGGGCGAGGGGGGAGTGGGGAGGAGGAAGAGGAAGGAGGGGAAGGCAGAAGGGGTAACTCCATCAAGCTGGGAGGCAGGCAGAATCAAAGGATATCATGAAGTTTCCAGGGCTATTCGGAAACCAGAGATTGTCAAAAGGAAGAAAAAAAGAAAGCCAGAGATTGTCACTCTTGCTGGAAAAGGCAACTTCTAGGGAAGCCCAAGCGTAGGAGGTGAGCGTGCTGAAGAAAATGCCTATGATTCAGAATAATTCTCTTCTTTTCTTCCTTTATTTTTTAAAGTTTATTTATTTATCTTGAGAAAGAGAGAGCACAGAGGAGGGCAGAGAAAAAAAAGACAGAGAGAGAATCCCAAGCAAGCGCCAAGCCTCCAACGCAGAGTCTGACGCAGGGCTGGAATCCACAAACTCGTGAGATCGTGACCTGAGCCCAAATCAAGAGTCAGAAGCTCAACTGACTGAGCCCCCGAGGTGGCTGGATGCCTGGCAGTCCTTATCAAGCAAGTCCTTCACTGTGTGATCAGCTTCTACAATTCAAGGGGCGCATGCTTGCTCTGGCCATGGTTAGTTTGGAAATGGAAACACTCATTCTTGACTGACTTCCTCTTACACCTGAACTGCTTCAGAAATTACTGATGGATGGCTCCCAGTTGATCCACTGTTGGGAGATTGTGACACACCACCTTTCCACTTTCTACTCTGCAGTCTTCCCTGTTTCCTGGCTTCCTTAAAATCCCTTTATGTCTAGCATGCCCTCAAGCACACCCTGGTGACCTGGGACAAAGGAGTATTTGGGGTACATCCCGGTCTGTCCTGGGCCCAGGTTTAGATTTCTCCAAGGACAACAACAAACCAGAAGTGTCAACCAGAGTCTCCCATCAGCTCCCAGCTGTCAGGGGCACAAGCAAACCTCTACTAAATGCACAATAAAGGAAATGGAAGGGGAGACTTTTTTTTTTTTTTTTTTAAAGAGCGAGAGAGAGCAGGGCACTGGGTGGCTCATTTGGTTGAGCATCCAACTTTGGGTCACTTTGGATCCTCTGTCCCCCCTCACCCTGCCCTTTGCCCACTTGCACACAAGCTCTCTCTCTCTCTCAAAAATAAATAAACACTAAAAAAATGCTGAAGTCGGACACTCAACTGACCAAGCCACCCAGGCACCCCAATAAATTAACATTTTAAAATAATTTAAAGAAAGGGAAGACTTGCAGGAAACTTAAATGCACATCACTAAGTGAAAGATGCCATCTAAAAAGGCTCCACACTGGATGATTCCAACTTTATGACATTCTGGAAAAGGCAAAACTGGAGAGAATGAAAAGATCAGTGATTGCAAGGGGTTGGGAGACAGGGTAGAGGTAGGAATAGGCAAAACAGAGAGGATTTTTAAAGCAGTAAAGACTGTATGACATTATCATGATAGAGACATGTCATTATACATTTGTCCAAACCCATAGAAGACACAATGGCAAGATGAGCAGTAGTGTAAACTATGGACTTTGTGTGGTTGTGATGTCAGCGTAGGCTTGTCAACTGTAATAAATGTACCGCTCTGATGGAGGGTGTTGATAATGGGGGGTTCCATGTAAACGTGGGGGCAGAGGGTATGTGGAAATCTCTGTACCTTCCCCTTCCTCTCACTTTTGCTGGGAGCCTTAAATTGCTCTAAAAAAGTATTGTTCTTTTTTTTTTTAAGGTTATTTATTTATTTTGAGAGAGCTAGAGAGAGCATGAGTAGGGGAGGGGCAGAAAGCGAGAGAGACAGAGAGACAGAGACAGAGACAGAGACAGAGAGAATCCTAAGTAGGCCTGGTGCTGACAGCACAGAGCCCTACATGGGCCTCGATCTCACAACTGTGAGATCATGACCCGAGCTCGAATCAAAAGTTGGACGCTCAACCGACTGAACCCCCTAGGCGCCCCATTCTTTTAAAAAAATTTAAGACTTTTTTTTTAAGGGGAGCCTGGGTGGTTCAGTCAGTTAAGCATCTGACTCTTGATTTTGACTCAGGTCACAATCCCAGGGTTGAGAGACTGAGGCCCATGTTGGGCTCTGAGTTGAATATGGAACTTCCTTGGGATTTTCTCTCTCCCTCTCCCTCTGTTCCTTCCCTGAGAGTGCACATGTGCTCTCTCTCTTTCTCTCTCTCTTAAAATAAACTTAAAATGAATAAATTTAAAAAGGACAAATGAAACTAAACTGTGACACCACTTTTCATCTGTCAAGTTGACAAAATTCCCAAAGTTTGAAAACAGTTGCCAAAGTTCTAGGGAATTAGTGACACTCATGCATTCCTGGTGGGTGTGCAAGATGATAACTCTCCTGTGGGGGCAAGTGGACTGCATATAGAAACTACAAACGCATGTACCCTTTGGCTCAGCAACCCCACTTGCAGGGGTCTATCTTTAGGTATACCACCTAGACTGTGATATAGATCTGAGATTACACATTAGGTATGAGATTAACACGCTAACACTGTATGTAATAGCAAAAAATTGAAAACACATAAGTATCTATCAATTCAGTTAATAGATTATGATATACCCATACAGTTAATATTATACAGTTACAGAAAGAATATGGAGGCTCTTTCCAAACTGATATGGAAATAATTCCAAGATATATTATTAAGTTAGCTAAACAAGCGCTACCTTTTGTGTAAGAAAGGGGAAAATGTAGGGGTGCCTGACTGCTCAGTCAGCAGAGCATATGACTCTTGATCTTGTGGCTGCGGGTTTGAGCCACATATTGAGTATAGAGATTTTTCTTTTTTTATTACAAAATTTTTTAATGTTTATTTATTTTTGAGAGAGAGTGTGTGCAAGCAGGGGAAGGGCAGAGAAAGAAGGACACACAGAATCTGAAGCAGGCTCCAGGCTCTGACCTCTCAGCACAGAGCCCAATGTGGGGCTTGAACCTATGAACCATGAAATCATGACCTGAGCTGAAGTCAGATGCTTAATCGACTGAGCCACCCAGGCGCCCCTGGGTATAGAGATTTCTTTTTTTTTTTACAAATAGTTTATTGTCAAATTAGTTTCCATATAGAGATTTCTTAAAAATAAAATCTTAAGATCTGAGCTGCAATCAAGAGTCTGATGCTTAAGTGACAGCCACTTAGGTGTCCCTATTTTGTTTTTATTATTATTTTTTCTGCCCTAGAGAAAGAGATACTTATTCTGCTCTGTAAACACCTAAACTGGTTTATTTTATTTATTCTTTTAAGTTTATTTTTATTTATTTTTGAGGGAGGAGGCAGAGAGGGAGAGAGAGAATCCCAAGCAGGCTCTGCACTATGAGTGCAAAGCCCAATATGGGACTTGATCTCAGGAACCATGAGATCACGACCTGAACTTAAATCAGGAGTCAGACGCTTAACTGACTGAGACACCCAGATGCACCTAATTTAAAAGTTTTTAAGTAATTTCTATGCCTAATGTGGGACTCAAGCTTATAACTCTGAGATCCAGAGTCACATGATTTACCGACTGAGTCAGCCGGGCATCCCAAGACCACCCTTTTTCTACTCTGACCCCTCTGCAAACTTCCCTTTCTGTTGTCTAGTCCTGCAGCGGCCACAGGAATTTTGGTGCTCTAGCTAGGGTCATGTTCAGTTGCAAGTGCATTTCATTTGAGGTCAGTGGGATGTATTTATGCAGCTCACTGCCAACCATCCCGCTGCCGGAACAGCTTACAGGAATACGCTCATGTCGGCTACGCAGACACATCCAGCGTTATGACAGGCACTGGGTCAGAGACTGTGAACACATCCAAAATTCTGAGCCCTGGAAGCATGTAGTTGGTAGAGAAATAAGGTTTGAAATACACAGAGCCCAAAACTAGTTTACAGAAAATCCTTCCAATCATCAGGTTTGTGGAATTGCAAAGGGAGGATTTGACTTTCAGTGAAGCCCTCTCCTGTCAGGATATCCTCAGTTATGTGACATATGTAATCATGCAATTGTTTTTTGATGAAAATTGTGCAAAATATAATTTATTAATTAAAACTCCTAGTGTAGGGCATAAACCTATATCAGTGCTACAAATAGCAAGTTTGTGTTTGAAGTTGCGTGCTTTATACATCCCACTTATTGGTAACAACAACAAAAAAATTCACTTAAGTTTGCTATAGGAAAGACAATTATTTTTCTATTCCTTCCAAAGAAAATGATATTGCAAACTCATTGTCATATGAAAAGGTAATCAAAGAATATGCAATAAGGAAAGCAGGAAGTAACACAGACAAGTTAATTCATAAAGATACTGTTATTCATAAGGCTTTGATATATTTGGATCTTTGCCAGTTTTTTGACATTTGTAATTTGTTGTCATTTATTTTCACATTCTATTTATTTCATACTTAATTTTGTATTTTTAATTTTTTAGAAGTAATCTCTACCCCCCAACGTGAGGTAATGCATATCAAACTCATGACCCCAAGATCAAGAATTGCACACTCCTCTGACTGAGCCAGCCAGGTGCCCCCATATTCTTAAGGCCAAGCTCATTTTGAACTTCAGTCCCCTCAAAACCTGGACCCACCCTAGGTGGAAGCCAGCTGGAGAGGGATGTTGAGGAGGTAGTAACTCTGTCCAGTTGTGTTTTTATTTTTTATTTTTATTTTTAGAGAGAGAGTGAGTGTGTAATCAGGGGAGGGGGCAGAGGGAGAGAGAGAAAGAGAGAGAGAAAGAGAGAAAGAAAGAGAGAACCCCAAGCAGACTCCACACTCATCTTGAAGCATGACTTGGGACTTGATCCCATGACTCTGGGATCATGGCCTGAGCTGAAACCAAGAGTTAGACATTCATGGGCACCTGGGTGGCTCAGTTGGTTACACATCTGACTTCAGCTCAGGTCATGATCTCATGGTTTGTGGGCTTGAGCCCTACATTGGGCTCTGTGTTGACAGCTCAGATCCTGGAGCCTGTTTCAGATTCTGTCTCCTCTCTCTGCTCCTCCCTCACTTGCACTCTGTCTCTCTCTCCAAAAATAAACATTAAAAAAAAGAGTTGGACATTTCAGCTGACTGAGCCATCCAGTGGTGTTTTTAAGTAGAAATACTGTGCTTTGTGTGACATAACCCTCTTCTCCATTTCCTATATGAAGTTTTTAGTAAAATGGGTATTTTTCACTTTAAAACTTTACACAAAACAGAGTGAGAGAGATTTGGGCTAACAGCAGCAATGTGTGAAAGACTGCAGGTGGGAGGGGTTGTGTGTGTGGCCAGTTGCCTGCCTTCTGCGCTCAGGGACCGCACCTGAATGGTGCTGCTCCAGACGGAGAGACAGGTTGTCAAAGGGACATTGACAAATTAGGGTGAACCCATAGAAGCTCGTCCAGAATGTTAGAGTCCGATCTTGAAGTCTCTAAAGAAAACTAGTGGAGTTATGTTGCTGAGACTCCAGCATGGGTGGGTGGGCCGCTGTCGTGCGAGGACCCCTGGAAGAGGTGACAGGCAGACCGCCTTTTCGATAAATGTAAGAGAGTTTATATTAAATTCCTCTATCAAACAACTTAAAATTCACATTGAAATGATATTCATCAAAATGATGACTCCTTCAGTGGCAGAATGTTAGGTGATTTTTGTTGTTGTTGTTATTTATTTATTCTGAGAGACAGAGAGACCCGGTGGAGGAGGGGCAGAGCGCGCGAGAGAATTCGAAGCAGGTTCTATGCCGCCAACACAGAGCCTGAGGCGGGGCTCAACCTCACAAACCGTGGTATCATGACCTGAGCTGAGATCAAGAGTCCAATGCTTAACTGACTGCGCCACCCGGGCATGTCTTAGTGATTTTAATTTCTTCTCTGTACTTCTTTGTGTAAATGTGTGTCATTTCTAGTAAACAAGCTTTTCTTAAGTCTCTATTAGATATACCCCATCTCCGAAGTCCCAGTTCAGTTACCTGAAAACTTCCACCATTGCTGCTTCTCTCAGCTACCACACAGGTGGATTTAGTTCATCCTGAACCTCACAATTTGTATAAATAAAAACTCAGCTCTGAGCTTAGGAAAGCAGAGGACTCCCCAGTCCCACAAGATGTGCCTTCCTGATACGGCAGTTGAAGGGCCAAACCCTTTGTCCATTAAAAAAAAAAAAAGTTTCCTTCAAAAGAAATTCTGACAATTGAAATGTCTCCATCTTCTTATATCAGTAAGATTATTCTGGCAGTTGTGCAAAAATAGAATGGTCTTAGTTCCAAGTCCCTGAAGGTTTTATGATAGAACATGAAAGAAAACCCAGATATTGTAAGGATGTTGGCCCAAGATCGGAGGTTGGACCACATAGCCTTTACTTTTTCTTCTAACCCTCACATTTGTAGATCTCAGTAGGACCTCTCATCAAGGGGCCTAATTATGTCCTGCATTTCGCTTCCAAATCCTCTCCGGACACCACAGACCCCTTACATCCTAGCACTATGGTTCACACGATGTAGACTCCGCATGACACTAGCAAACACTTAACTGGTTTCTATCGCCTGCCAGTCAGTGTTCTAAGCATGTAACGGGAGGAATTGACTCGTAATCCTCAAAGCAGCCCACGTGAGGTGGGTCTTCTGATCTTTCCATGTTGAGGATCTTGCCTGAGGTCCCATGGATTACGAGGGGCAGAGCTGGGATTTGAACCCAGGCAGGCTGTCTCTAGAGGGAGCCTCTCAACCAACGTCACGCGGCATCTCACTTGATAGAGGTTTGAAATTGCTCCAGTTCTGAATCCTGAGATCTATGTGGCCTTTTGGCTTGGTCCTGGCTGGCTGGGACAGGGAGGCGGACCTGACGGTAGGACACATCAGCGGCAGGGAGTGCCACATGCAGTCCATGTTTGAAAGCCAAACGCGGGGGCGCCTCTGTGGCTCAATGGGGTGGGCGTCCGACTTCAGCTCAGATGGTGATCTCAGGGTTCATGAGATCAAGCCCTGAGTCGGGCTCTGTGCTGACAGTACAGAGGCTGTTTCAGAGCCTCTGTCCCTTGCTCTCTACTCCTCCCCTCCCAAAAATAAATAAACATTAAAAAAAAACAACACCCACTAGGGGCGCCTGGGTGGCTTAGTTGGTTGAGCGTCCGACTTTCGCTCAGGTCATGATCTCGCGGTTCGTGGGTTCGAGCCCCGCGTCGGGCTCTGTGCTGACTGCCAGCTCAGAGCCTGGAGCCTGTTTCAGTCTGTGACTCCCTCTCTCTCTGACCCTCCCCTGCTCACGCTGTCTCTCTCTCTCTCCTAGAAATAAATACAAATATTAAAAAAAACCCCCACAAAACCCTAAAAAAAAAAAAGTCAAAGGCAGAGAGTAATAGTGGGATAGTTGCATCAAACCCAGAATGGGAGTCAGAGTGATTGACAGGAACTCAGGAATTTTTGCTGTGGGAAGGTGTTTTTATTTTTATTTTTTACAAATAGTTTATTGTCAAATTAGTTTCCACATAACACCCAGTGCTCATCCCCACAAGTGCCCTCCTCCATGCCCATCCCCCTCCCCCCCACATCCATCAGTCCTCAGTTTTTGTCAGCATTCAAGTCGGAAGGTGTTTTAAAAAAAAATTTTTTTTTGAGAGTGTGCTTGAGTACACACACGAGCGGGGGGAGGGTCAGAGAGAGAGAGAGAGAGAGAGTGTCCCAAGCAGCCTCCACGCTTGCCGAGCTTGACTCAGGGCTGGATCCCAAGACCCTGGGATCTTGACCTGAGACAAAATCAGGAGTCCCACAACCAACCGACTGAGCCACCCAGGCCCCCTGGGAAGTCTTAAAGGGCAACCAGCCCACCCACTCCTTGGTGCAACGTGCTGTCGTGACAGGGAACTGGGTGGTGGGGCTTCTTCCTGCCTGGGCCATCTGACTAAACCCTGGGTTTGCACTACGAGTCAAGCGGGTTCCTGACTCCACCTCCCCGCTTCCGTAGCCTCATTCTCCCCCTCCTGGCCCCTGCCTTGCGCAACACCGGATTCATCAGCATCCCAGCCCTCCGTTCTCGCTGGCAAACACCTCGCCTGGAATCTTGCTTTTGTTCCAACTCAAATGAGATTAAACCTCCGTGGACAGAATTAGGTATTTTTTATGGTTATTTTCATATTCTTACAACTCCTACATTTACTTAAATAATGACTTAAAAAAAAAAGACTTTCAGGTTGCAAACCTGGCCTCCGCCGCTAATTAGATTCCACAGATCTGTCCGGAAAGGTATAAACCGTGAAAAATAATTACTGCTGAAAGTACTGCTATGACAAATGCATTGACCAAACTCTGACACAGAAGAGAGGGGGTGGAGAGAAGCGTCTTTGCGGGCTCCGCTNACGCGCGTGCGAGCCTTTGTCACCCGCCTGGCGCCGCGGAGCCAACGGTGACGGCTGTTTTCTCCCTTAACGCACTCGGGGGAACGCCTGCAGCCCCCACCCCTGCGGGCCGGCTCCGCGGGGCAGCCCAGGAAACCGCCCCTCCTGCGGGCGGAGGTCCGGCGCCTTGAGGACCCTCCCCTCGGCAATGGCTTTCCCAGGTCTTCCGGCGGCAGGGCCTTCCTCCGCAAGGAAATCTCCTCGGTCGCAGGGANCCTTCCCGGCGGGGGAGGGGAAGCTGCAGCCGCCTCTCCCCCGCGTTCGTTCGCATTCCCGCCCGCCTGTCAGGAAGGGCTGGGGGTGGGCGGCTGGAGCAGGGCCAGGGAGACTCGTTTTGCACACTATCACTCACATTTGTCTACACTGGTGTGGGGGTGGAGGGGCAGGTGGACAGTCCCCAAATCTCAGTTGAGGTCGGAGAGGGTCCATCCCGGCGCCCAGGCCTCTCCCTGGAGCCCCCACGCTCGCCGCACACTGGGTCGTGAGCCGTCCCCACCTGCTGTGGCCCCGCGACCCTGTCGGGATGGATGGGGCCCGAACAGGGCGTGAGCGTGCGGGTGCAGTTGGCCTCGGTGACTGGACGGGGGTGTCGCGGGCGGGGGGCAATGAGGGAAAACTGCCGGCGTCTTTCCACGAACCGAGGCAGTGGCACCGAATGAGGCCCTGTACTCTTCATTCCCACACGCTGGCAGTAAAAAATGAAAAATGAAAAAGCCAGTTCCTCTTAAGGCTGTGCTCGATAAGACAGTAAAAATTTATAAACATGTGATTGGTTTATTATTTAAATGAGTTAATAAGGACTTGTTTTCATTTCTAATATAGTATATATGGATGGATTGAATCCACATAAACAAAACCTCTTTGGAGCCCTCAGTAATTCTTAAGGGTGTAAACAGGCCCTTAGACCAGAAGTGTCAGCACTGCTGGGGTAATTTACAGGCTGGCAGAAGATACCAGTCCCCAGCCCAGGAAGCATCTTATGCGGAGCAGAGGGCGGGAGCATGGTATGTTTTCTGGCCGCCCACTGGCTGCCCTTCCAGAGACATTCACTGGAATAAAGATGTTAATGGTCTCTGCTCATAGGAGAAACAAGGCAGGCCGCTGCCCCCTCCACTGTGCACGGTACCCAATGCTGGGGAGGGTGTGGGGGGGGTGTTTGTGGTCCACCCCACGTGGGCTGGACCTAGATGTGGACTCCCCTCACCCCCTAGATTCACCTATAGTCCCTTTTCCTGTTACCTCTAAGGTGGCTCTTCCCCGTCCCCATAGAAGTCACAGTGTCTCAAGGTGGAGTCCACCCCCTGGCCTGGCTTGAGTCCAGGTGGAGAGCGGGTACACTTGTCTGTGTGTGCCACTGGGTATGACCGTGTGCTTTGGTCCAGTCCCACGAACTCCAAGTTCTCCCCGACACCACTCCTCCATCAGAGGTCACGTCTGGTGTCTCCACTGGGGTTAGCAAGCTTGGGTTGGTCAAACTACTTCTCCGATCCTTTGGCAGTGGGGCTGCTGTGAGTGAAGCCGGGACCTGGCCCCTCTCTGTTACCTCTGGCGCAGGGAAGGGGGCGTGGAAGGCCAAGGTGGGGGGCAGTTCAGCCTCGAGTGCTACCACCCCGCTCCCCCAGGAGCCAGTAGGTCCTCACTTTGCCTTTGCCCTGGAGGGAAAGAGAAGAGGAGGTAGGGATAGGGAGTCGTACACTGACCCACCTTCCCAAATCAGAGGCAAGGCTTCGGGATGGGAGTGGGGTTGGCTGCTTGAGAAGGGGTGAGGGGAGCCACCCTCTGGTCCACAAGGGATGGCGAGGGTAGGGCCTTTCTCTCTACCTTCATTTCTACGTCCCCTCGAAGCTCGAGCTCGAAACCACCGAACTCTTCCAGGACAGCCTTGGTCTCAGAAGACAAGTGGATCTTCAGGGCTGGGAAGGACAGGGAGGGTGAGGGAAGGTGGGGGACGGAAGAAATGGCGGGGAGATTGGCACCTGCAGCTCGCCCTCTGGTCGTTCTTAGGAAGCTTCCTCCTTCAGAGCCCCAGGCCCACGTGGTGTCTGGCGTACTGGCCTTTCCCTTAGAATTCGAGAGCTGTGCTGTCCAACACCATAGCCACTAGTCGCTGGGGGCTATTTAAATTTAAATAGGGGCGCCTGGGTGGCTCAGTCAGTTAAGCGTCCGACTTCGGCTCAGGTCATGCTCTCACAGTTCGTGGGTTCGACCCCGCGTCGGGCTCTGTGCTGGCAGCTCAGAGCCTGGAGCCTGTTTCGGATTCTGTGTCTCCCTCTCTCTCTGACCCTCCCCTGCTCACGCTGCCTCTCTCTCTCTCTCTCTCAGAAATAAAACATTAAAATTTTTTTAAATAAAAAAATAAAACTAATTAAAACTAAATGCAGTTAAAAATCCAGTGCTTCATTTGCACAAGCACATTTCAAGTGATCGATAGGGTCCCGTGACAGAGACTGCTGGGATGGACAACACGAATTATAGAAAGAAAATCCTAGTAGATAGCATTCCAAAGTGTCATCAGGCTCCAGACGGACAGTGTAGCATGGCGATCAGCGGCTCAGAGTTTGGGTCCTGTTCTGTCTAGTGAATCCCAGGTGGGACAGTTGCTTGGAGAAATAATATAACTCTCTGTGCCTCATTTTCTTAGTCTGTAAAATTCTGATGGAGACAGTATCCATCTCAAGGCCTCCTCATGAGGATCAAACAAACTGCCAACCAGGTACTTCAGCCGAGTCGGCCACGCAGGAAGCACCCTGCAAGTGCTTGTAATACTCACGCTCATTTTCTGGCTGAGGGAACTGAGGCCTGGGGGCAGGCATCTGCCCAAACTGCTGGGGTCAGAGCCAGGCTCTAACTCCTGACCTNCGTCTAAACTCACTCCCAGCACTCCTGGGGGCTGCGTCAGAGCGGCCTCGTTTTTGTTGTTGAAACATTTCTGAGAATGTGCTCCTTGAAGACTGGACCTTAGTGAGAGCCTTTCCCCTGCTCTCACTGCCCCAGACACAGTCACCAGGGAGCGCCTGCTGAGTACAGAAGTAGCCCTTCTCCTGGGAGCCCCCCCCCCCCCCCCGCCAGCTGATTACCCGTCTGGGTGATCTTCGTACCCCAGGGCCTGGCGCTCAGTAGTTATTCAGCGCCTGTTTCCTGAATTGAATTGTGCTGGACGCAGCAGGAGCGTGCTGTGTCAGGTACTAGGTACCTGCTGCGCGCCCAGGCCTGTGCTGGGGTCCCAGGGGCCTGGGGCAGGTGTCCTTTCAGAGATAAACAGTTGAAGCTCAGAAAAGCTGAAGGACAGTTGTGTCTTAGCCATGTCATATGGCCTTCGTTCGGAACTCTTCTAAGGTACACATTTTATCCTCTTACAGATGAGGAAAACCGAGGCTCAGGAGGCGTGACAAATTGACCCGCAGCTGTGTGGGCCGCGAGCAGAGATTCACACCCAGCCCTCTGCCACACGCAAGAGCCAGCGGAGGGGCCCTGTGGGTGGGGTGAGCCGGCTGGCACTGACGCGCTGAAGCCTGTCAGGCCCTCCCGCCAGCAGCCGCCTTACCTTCCCCATTAGACTCCATCCTGGAGGCGGTGTTGACTGTATCTCCGAAGAGGCAGTAGCGGGGCATCTTCAGCCCGACCACGCCTGCGCACACGGGTCCTGGCGGGGTGGAGGCAACGTGGGGAGGGGCGTTCAAGGGGTGGGATCTGAGGCCCCGGGGAATCCGTGTGTGTGTGTGTGTGTGTGTGTGTGTGTCTGTCTGTCTGTCTGTCTGTCTGTCTGTCTCCCTCACCTGTGTGGATGCCGATTCGCAAGCGCAGCTCCTCCTGGGGCCGGTGGCGGATGCGGAAGGAGCGCACCGCGTCCAGCAGCGCCAGGGCCATGCGGGCCACCTCCCGGGCGTGCAGCAGCCCATTCCGCACCGGGAGCCCGGACACGACCATGTAGGCGTCGCCAATGGTCTCCACCTGCCGGGCCGCCAGAGGATGCAGGACCCAAGCGCTGGAGATTTCTCTTCCCCGCGCCACCCCCACACGGGTTCGGTGACCCCATCCGTTGCGTCCTTTCCCTGCCTGTCCCTGGGTCTTCTCTCCTGAGGCTCTGTCATTCTGCCCTTCACCTTTCTCTGACCCTGTCCATCACCATCTTTCTGTCCCTCTCCATCCCTGTTCCCACCCTCACCTTGTACACATCGAAGTTGTCTATGACGGCATCAAAGCACGTGTACAGGTCATTGAGCAGGGTCACCACCTGGAAGGGAAGAGAAGCCAAGACGGGTGTGGAGTAAGGGCTCAAGTGGGAACAGTGAAGGCAGGCCCGAAGGCAGGCCTGATGGGACGGAAAGACTGGCCAAGCACCCGCGCCCGGCCCCCACCCGCGGTCACGCCCGCACTGACCTGCATGGGTGTGCTCTCTGCCGACAGGGCCGTGAAGCCCACGATGTCGCTGAAGTAGATGGTGACACTGTCAAAGGCCTCAGCCTGGACCGTCTCCCCCCGCTTGAGCTGCTCAGCCACTGAGCTGTGGGGGCGGGGCAGGGTCAGTGCAGGCAGTGGGGCCAGGACGCGTGGCCGAGGGCCGGCGCACGGGGCACTCACTGGGGCAGGATCTGGCAGAGCAGGGCCTCGGCCTTGCGCTTCTCCTCCAGGTAGGCCTGGGTCCTGTCCTCCACCAGCCCCTCCAGGTTGTTGGCGTACTGCTCCATGCGGGACAGCAGGTTGTCCAGGATGTTGCTGCTGTGCTCCCTGAGGCCCGGAAGCGGTGAGGGGCCGTGAGAGAGCCGCTGGAGCGCCCCCCCTCAACGCTCACCCAACCCAGGCTGCATGTCAGCCCGGTGTGGGGTCCCTGGAGTGGCCAGGCCTGGGGAGCATGGCATGGGGCGGGGGGTGGGCAGGGAAAGGGCAGGAGGAAAGTTCCATTCATCTCCGAGACCCCAGAGCCAGGGAGCTGCAGCGAAACTGGCTACTTCCTGCGCCTTTGTTGAACAGAAACAAGTTAGAAGGAGGTGGACAGGGATCAGTCAGGACCGAGTGTGGGCACACGGGCTGGCAGAGGGGTGTGCGGGAACCGGTGGGGCACAGAGCAACAGACAGCCCCCGAGGCTGGGTGGGAGGCCAGGGGTGTGTGCTCCCCTCTGCTCTGCACCCCTGAGGAGGAGGGCCCGGTGCGCCAGAGTGGGCTCCCTTGCCACTGCTGGGAAAAGACTTAAGTGTGGGGCACAGGGTGGCTGTTGGGGGCGGGGGAGGGGGGCTGAGAGATGCACGAACACCAGCAACCTGTTGAACTTGCGCAGCATCAGGCGAATCTGCTGGAAGGGCGGCCGCTCCTGGGGCTCCTCGGCCCAGCACCGCTGCATCAGCTGGCCCAGCCCCTCCAGGTGACTCTGCAGGGCCAGGGAGGGCCGGAAGGGGGGCTGCTCGCCCCGACTCACACGCTCCACGATCTCTGTGGTGGGGCAAGAGGCACTGAGGGCCGCGGCCAGCCCAGGGCTGGTGAGACACAGTGGGGAGGTCCAGGCCAGGCCAGGGCGCCGGGGCAGGCAGCCACGGAACATTTCAGGAGGCAGGTATGGTGGTGTTTCCAGGGTCCCTCACCCTGTGGCAGGGCTAGGGGACGCGTGGGTCTCTCACCTTTGGGGCTGAGGTCTACACCCTCCACGTGGAATACCCCGCTCCTCAGGGCAATCTCTTGAAGGATGATCCCAAAGCTGTACACATCACCCGCCTGGGAGCCCCGGGCAGGCGGCGAGGCCATTCGCAGGAGCTCCGGGGCCGTCCACAGCTTTTCTGCAGGTCAGAGGGCGGGAGTCACCAGGCCAAGGGCCCTAAGCCAAGGGGTGGGGGGGAAACAAGGCCCTGGAGGACATGGCTGGTCAATCGGCAGCCGTCACACGGAGTGCTACGGAAGCCACAGCCTCAGGCCACTGTGTCGGGCTCCCCTCTCCGCTGGCAAATGAACCCAACCAGGAATCCAGAAAGGCATGCCAAGCCCTTCAGAGGCCAGGCATCCTCCGGGCTGTGCTTGGAGTGGGGCAGGTCTTGGGGACCAGAGTGGGGGCTCACTGGCATAGAGGATGTGGCCTTGCTCTGGTTCTGGGTCCCTGAAGCTCTCCAGCCCAAAGTCGGTGATCTTGAGCACGAAGCGCCCGTCCACCACACAGTTGGAGGACTTGAGGTTGCCGTGAGAGCAAATGGCCCCGTTGTGCAGGAACAGCATGCCCTGGCGGTTTGGGGAGGCAGAGGTCTTGGTGTGAGTGAGACCCACAGTCAGGGCCAGGGCAGAAGTATGGCTGGCCGCTGCCCCACACATCCCCTGGGGGATCCCGGCCCCACCTTGACGATGTCATTGGTAAGAGAGTACCGGAACATCCAGTCCAAGGTGATGCTCTCGTTCTCCAGAATGTCCTGCTGGGCGACAAGAGTCAGACAGGCACCCAGCAGACCCCAGGAGGTATGCAGGGGCCGAGTCACACAAACTGGCACAAAAAGACAAAAACTTGGATTTGCTCTCGTGCCCCCCTTTACAGACGGGGCAGATAAAGTCAGAAAGGAGTTTGCCGGGGGCCATATGGCAGTGGGCAACAGAACCAGGGCGAGGCCCATGTCTCCTGACCCCGCGGGTCCCCTCACCTGCAAGCTCCCACGGGGACAGTACTCTGTGAGGATACAGATGTTGGGGGGGTCAGTGCAGGCACCCACAAACCTGGTCAGGTGTTCGTTCTGCACGTCCCGCATCTGCAGGCGGAAGGAGCATCAGGAGCCTGGCAGAGACCTCCCTCCTCACCAAGTGGCCCTCCCACCCCCAGGGGCCCTAGTGTCCTCAGTGCCTGTCCACTCCCTGCGGACACCCCAGGACTCTGGCGACTCCCTCCGCAGCTCCTGCTCCCCACTCGCTCTGCCTCCTAATCCCGCACCCACCAGGGGCATCGAGTGCAGCCCCTCAAGGAACCTCCTCCAGGCTTCCTCTGCTAGTCTCTTCTCCCCTCTGGGACTCTCTTCCTCCAATATGCAGGGTCCATCCCTTTCGTAGGGTACCCCGGAGTCCCCCCACCTCCTGTGTCCCCGGGGACCTCCCCTAGGCCACTGCCTCACTCGCCCGACGTTACATGCTTCAGTTCAAACAGCACTTTTCGAGTCAGCTCGATGCGCTTACGATTCACACGCTTCACAGCCACGAGGTTGCCCTGGACAGGGGATGGAGGTTGTCACTGTGAGACGGCCCAGTGGTGGCGATGCCAATTGCTGGCCCCGGGACCCACCCCGAGCCGGAGGAGAGCAGCCCTGCCCACCCCGAGGACCCGCAGGCTTCCCCTCCCCTGGCCCACCTTATAGTACGCCGTCTTGGCAAACACCTGGAACTGGCCCTCCGTGGTCAGCAGGGAGCCGTAATTGGAGCCTCTCTGGAGGGACAGAGCAGGAGGGATGGGCAGCCCGGGAGCCCCACCCCCAGCTCGGCTCTCTGTCCTGACGGCCTGAGCTCCGCGCCCTCCGGCTTCTCATTCCACATTAGGAGATCCTTTCCTCATTTTTAAATTTTTTCAATGTATATTTTTGAGAGAGAGAGAGAGAGAGAGAGAGAGAGAGAGAGAGAGAGAGAATCCCAAGCAGGCTCTACATTGTCAGCACATAGCCCGACGTGGGGCACGAACCGTGAGATCACGACCCGAGCCGAAATCAGGTCAGCCGCTTAACTGACTGTGCCACTCAGGCGCCCCTGTTTTATTTTTTTAAATGTATTTTCACATCCACTGTGTTTGATCTTTGAAAGCCCCTGGTGCAGGAAGCTCTGCGCACGTGACCATCACCTGAGGTAGTCTCTGAGGGGAACAGGACTTGTCCAAGGTCACACAGCAAGCAGAGGCAAGGCTGGGATTAGAACCTGGCTGCCCGCCCTGCCCAGCAGGCACTGCCCGGCCCCGGCTCCCCTCTGTCCGCCCCCACAAGGGCTTCTCACCCCGCTGAGGGTCAGCCGGCTGCCTGTGCTCCAGAGGTGCCTGTCCAGGCTGCTGGGCTGCACATCCTCCCAGCGGACCCGCCACAGCTCTGAGGCCAGTTCCTTCTCCAGCTGCATCTTCCTGGGGCATGAAACCTCCATGGGACCCATGTCTGAGCCCCGGACCCCGGCCTCAGAGCCCAGGGCCACTGTGTGTGCTCAGAGATGGCCGGGGGCATCAGCCCGGCGGCCGACAGCCGGGCCGGGCCGGGAGGTGTGGCCCAAGCTTTGCCTGCCTCGTGGGGACCTTGGGCAGTCAGTTCATGTCTCTGAGTCTCATGTCCTCATGTCCAAATGTCCTGATTTGGGGATGGGCGACCTCGACATTTATTTCAAAGCATTGTTATGTGCACGCAAAGAAATATTGGGCGTGGAGGTGCCTGCTCACCCAGCCTGGACTTTCCTGTCTCCCTCCTCCGGTGCCTGTTAATGTCTGCATTTCATGCCAGCCTCCTGCTGGGAGGTGGGGGGGGGGGTCGACCTCCCCTCCCCAGTCTGTGCTCGGCACCCTTGCTCAGCTCACTGGGCCCAGTCCCACAGGGGTTGAACCCTTGTTCCCCGTCAGGTCTGCATGAGCGGGAAGGGAGGGCGGACCAGCCCACAGGCCAGAACTCACGCGCCTGTGATGCCAGGCTGCTCCGCCCTTCTCAGATCTCCCAGACCCTTCGGGCCCCTGTACCCTCCTCCCTGTCTCCCCTGGCCTTCCTCCTGTCCCGCCCCCGCCCCCAGGGNCCTGCGAGGTCTCCAGGCCCCCCGGCCTCACTCCCCACCCTCTTCCAAGTCTCACCTGTATATGAAGAAGGAGATGGTCAGGATGCTGAGCAGGGAGAGGCTGCCCACCAAAGCCAGCACTTCCAGGGTGGAAAAGTGGTCTGCGGAGGAGTCCAAGTGGTAGCAAGAGAGATTTTGGTTAAGAGGGCACGAGGAGGAACCTTCTGACAGTCAGTCAGTGGACTAGGAAGGTGGATGGAGGGAGGTAAAGGCAGAAGGCTCTCCAGAAAACCCTGTGTGGGAGAGGAGCACCCGTCTGACTCCTGCAGCAGGAGCGTCTCCAGCTGGAGGCCCGGAAGGCAAGAGGCAGTCACCTTGGTTGCACGCTGGGTCCTCGTTGTCAAAGCCACACTTGGGGATATCAGGAGGTGGGTGGCCCAGGGGCCAGTTCAGTTCGTGCCCTGGCACGGCCACCAGCTCTCGAGAGGTCCCGTTGTAGTTCAGAACCACCTACAGGAGGGCGGGAGTGGTAGGCGGGCAAGGCCTGGGGTGACGCCTCCCGTCCAGGGAACCGAGCTGCCTCCCACCTGCCCGGTCTCTGCTCCCCCGGCCTCTGCTCCCCAGGCCTGTGTCTGGGCTGTGAACAGTTTACCAAGCCCCTCATACCCAGGTCATCAGAGTGGGAAGGGCTGAAAACTACTCAAGGGCTTTGTAAAGAAAACTCCATGTCGCACCCCTACTCAGCATCAGGGAGTTTATAATTTTGGGCTGAAGCACATCGGAAACAGGAAAAGACAGTGTTCTCAGTCCACATTCCCAGACCTAATCCATGTACCCCTCCTCCAGGAAGTCTTCCCCGAATGATCTGCTCCTTAGCGTTTGTGGCCTCAATTCCTTCCTGTTCCTGACTGAATTTAAAGAGCTGTGTGCGCCCCCCCCACCCCCCATGAGCCTCTCTCTGCTGGGAGAGGGGTCTGCCTGTCTTAGGAGATGTGGGACTTCCTGAAGGTAGGGCTGTGCCCCCTCCTCAGACATGGGGTTCCTCAAGGGGAGTGCCTGTGAGTCCCTGTCATTCTGGTTGCTCCCCGAGACCAGAGCTGGGTCTCTTCTATCCAGGGCTCTCCAAAGGTGAGCAAGCACGGTAGGGTGACTACGGAGCAGACAGGTCCTGGCAGGGCCACGGGGGAAGGGGGGGGGCAAGACATCACTCCCAGATGGCACTGTCTTCTGGGGGTACAATCTTACCCGGAAAGTGCCAGTCTCAGGATGCATATCCCAGAGAGAGAAGTCTGTCTCCCGATCGCCATTGCCATCCATCTTCCAGTAGCCTGTCACCCCTGGGGCACGAAGGAACATGGCTGTTTTGAGAAAGTGGGAGTTCGGGAGGGTACCCACCACCCACGCCTACCTGATCTCCATCCCTTGATCTCCTTTGCCTTCCCTTCCAAACATATAATAGGATACGTATTACATACAATAACAATAACGAGAGGGACATACATTTCAGCAGAAGGAATGAGTGAAGTTGGGCACTTAGGAGGACTTCCTGATGGAGGTGGGGATGGGGAAGGAGGCCCGCGGGGAGCTGTGGAGCTTCCTTACAGGAGAGGGAAGGGCTGGTGTGGGTAGGTGACCCCTGAGCCGCAGGCCAGAGGCTTCCCGTGGCCTCCTGCTCGGGGTGCCCCTAGCTGGACTCTCCCTGCCGCCTCCAGCCCCTGACCTTGGAAGCTTCGGTTCCACATCCGCTGAGTGACAGCCTCGCCATCAGTGAAAGTTCCCCCACGTGCCAGAGTCTCCGTCACCGCCTGGATGTAGAGCAGAAGCCCATCGTGGAAGGATGCTGGGATGGTGTNGTTGGCGGGGCGGGGGTGGGAGGGGCGTGGGCGCGAGGGGAGGGCCGTGGGGGCAGGGTTGGGGGCAACACCCCTGCAGACAGAGATTTGGCTATTTGTGAGACGCCTCCACACAGGCCTCTGCCTGGGACCCTGCTCGCAGACAGCAGGATGCCGGTGGGGACCTGACTTCCAGAGGCTGGACAGCTGGTCCGTGTCCCTCCAGTTGTCAGGAGAAGGTGGGAGCGGTGGGAAGGGGAGGGGAGGCCTGGGAATATGCAGGTGGCTGAGAGAACAGGCTGGACACCAGCAGGACCGAGGCGTCCGTGCTGGAGGGTCCCCGGACCCCTCCTACCAGGCCGTCCTCCAGGGTGAAGTTGAACTGCTCCTGGGCCAAGTGCTTTAGCTGCTGCAGGAATTCCAAGTACTCGGGATTGTCCGGCTCTTTATACGTAATGATTTTGGCGGCCTGAGGAGGGTCAGCGGAGAGGGGAGAGCTGGGAGATGACGCAGGCCTCCCCCCCCCACCCCGTGCATCTCAGCTTAGCTCAAGGTGCAAGTGGACCCACTCGGTGCCACGTGTGAGGTGCTCCCTGCTCCAGTGCGACCACTTCCCAAGTCCTGTTAGTCTGTGGGGCTGGGACCCTCTCCCGAGGAAGACCATCCGGCCGTCTTTGTGGCCCCCCAGCTCTGAAGCCTCCTGGCCCCTCCTGCCCTCCCTCACCAACCCCCGAGCAGTCAAGGACCCCTTTTCTGGAGCCCTTCGACCCCGAGGCAGCCAGCGCCCGGAGCTATGAGCCCCGCGGCCTGGGCTCCGCCGGGACTCACCTGGAAGGCGCGGCGGGCGCGCGCGTCCTGCCCGTCCCCTCTCTCCCAGGGCCTGGGGGGCGCGCGGCCGCGGGCACCGCGCAGGCTGAGTCCGAACAGGTCCAGGTGGAAGAACACATACTCCTCGCCCCCCAGGCCCGCCTCCAGGGCCAACAGCATCAGAGTTCTGAAGGCGTCCGGGGAGCTGCATATGTAGATAACTGGGGGGCGGGGGTGGTCAGACAGACGAGAGGGAAGCCCGACGCGGAGAGCGGGACACGGACTCCGGACCGGGCTCGGCCCCGCGGGAGGAGGGCGAGGACGGCTGGGAGGAGCCGGTGGGCAGGGGAGGGGGAGGAGCAGACTCCGGAGAGTCGGAATCGCGGAGCCAAAGGTGGAGAAGGTGGGGTCAGCTCGGGAGGGAGGGGGGAGGCGGGCCGGCCGCAGGGGAGAGGGCGTGTGGGAGGGAAGATGGAGGGGAGAGGCTGCTGGGAGCGGACCGAACATGGAGGGGGAAAGCAGGGGTGGGCGCTAAGCCGGGGGCCGACGGGCCGTGGCCCCCACCCCCGTGGCCCGGGGGAAGCGGTGGGAAGCCGGTGGCGGAGCCCGCAGGGGAGGGCCGCCCCCTCACCTCGGCCTTTGCGCCTCACGGTCCGCAGCAGCAGGGAGTAGTGGTGGAGGTCGCCCTCGGCGAACTCCAGGTGGTCCACCTTGATGTCGAGGCGCTCGCGCAGGCGCACGTACAGCCCCTCGACCACGAAGAAGCAGGGCTGGTCGTCGCCGGGCCGGTAGGCGTAGAGCACCAGCGCCTGGCGCTC
>NW_027530010.1:273036-277942 GCF_008692635.1 Crocuta crocuta | reverse complement strand
CGTCAGCAGCGGCACCCGCCAGTGCGCCGTGAAGCGCCCCACCGGGGCCGCGGCGTACACGCAGCCGGGGCCCAGGAACACCGCGGGGCTGTGCTCCCACTTGAGGTCCACGGCGGCCAGCGGCGCGGCGGTGTCGGAGCAGACGCCCAGCGCGTTCTCGCTGCTGCCCAGCACCGTGCGCACCGTCCAGCCGGGCAGCCAGTCGGGCCGCGCCCTCACCCGGGCCAGGGCCAGCTCCACGGCCGGCCCCACGCGCGCCCACGACCACGGGTACGAGGTGTTGGCCAGCGGCAGCACCACGGCCACCGTCAGGTTTCCCGCGTGGCCGCCCAGGAGCAGNCCCCTTCGTCCCCGCCCCGAAGTCGCGGACCTGTCCGCGCCCAGCCCGCGCGCTTTCCCCGAAGACCCTCAGCGCCTTCCTCCCTCGAGAGCCGCGGCGCGTAAGGGGCTCGCTCGCCGGGGTCGCGAGCAGGCCCGAAGAGCATCTGGTGTGGGGGCAGCCGGGGCCCCTCTGCGCCCCCCACCCCCGCCTCCTCCCTCCCTCCCTGGTTCCGTTTGGGGAAGAGAGCTGTGCTGGTTTGGGATCTTGGCAAGAAAAGGTGTGAGTGTGCGAGTCTGGGGGTGGGCGGGAGGGTGGCGGGTTTCTGGAAAGGGCGTTAAAGCAGGTGAGCCCAGGTCCCCATGACCCAGTCCACCGAGGACCGTCCCCTCCCCCCAGCTTCCAGATTGAGCGGGTTAGTGCAGAAAAGGGACCCAGAGGAAGGGCAGAGTTAACCTTTTAGTTCCCAAAAGCCTGTAGGAAGGGGGAGCAGAGCGCGCNCGACGCCGCGGCGCCGCCGCCCTGCCCGCCCCGGACCCTCCGGCGGTCCGTGCGCCTGTGCCGAGTCCGCGCCTGGGGGGCGCTCGGCTTGGGACCAACTGCAGTAATGTGACCTGAGCGACTGCTGCAACAGAGGGACGGATAAGTTGCTAGAGCCCCAGATGAGGACTTAAGCTTGCTTTGGGGCCAGGAAAATCTCCAAAGAAATAATTCATCAAGGATGGAATGATGAGCAAGGGATTCTGCGCAGAGAGCAGTATATTCCCTATATCTGGCATTTTTGGAGAATTTTCGGACCATTTTTTTCTGATGGTCTTAGAGCGAACGGCAGCCCACGGACCAACTTCAGGTGGCAGGATGTTTTGTTCCGCTTGCATTCTCTCTATAGTTGACGTAATTGCCTACACTTAAAAATCAGCAGATGGGGTGCACCGGACTGACTCGCTCGGTAGAGCGGTACTCTTGATCTGAGTGTCCTGAGTTCAAGCCCCATGTTGGACACAGAGCTTTATTTAAAAAAAAAATCCAACCAAAAAATCGGCAGATGGCATTTCTCACTTGTCTTGAAAATACCAGAGAGTTGGCAATAGGTAAGTCCTGCATCCCTTCTTTGAGATGCTAGTCCATGATCGTTCCTCCCCACTCCCTTCACTCATTTACATTACCAGCCTGGCTGCTGTAGGAGTTCATGTTTTCAATCCTGGTGCATAATGTAAAGTGTGTGCATTTAGGAATGACTGAGGAGAGGCAAGAAAGGGGAGCAGAGGGCAGGTCATGAAAGCTTTTGCTTAATAGGCATAATGTGTTTGTCCTTTATGGGGTGCTCCAGAGCCTACAGAGGTAGATTGGAGACTGGGAAACTGTTTTTGGGGGTGGAGTGGGGACTTTTTTTTTTTTTTTTAAAGTAGGCTTCATGCCCAGTGTAGAGCCCAATGCAGGCTTGAAGTCATGACCTGAAATCAAGAGTCAGATGCTTAGAGCCTCTCTAAGGCTTAGAGATGCTAAGGCTTCTAAGACGCTTAGAGCCTCTCTCCCTGGGTGGGGGTAGGGGAGGAACTTAAAAAAGAAAACAGTTTTATTGAGGTATAATTGATATGGCATAAACTGTACATATTTAATATATACAGTTGATGAATTTGGACATGTATATACCTGTGAAACCATCACATTATCAAGCTAAAAATACCCATCACCTCCAAATGTTTTGCTGTGTTCTTGTGTGTGTGTGTGTGTGTGTATGTGAAGAACACATGAGATCTACCCTCTTAAAAACCTAAAATAGGGGCGCCTGGGTGGTTCAGTCTGTTGAGCGACCGGCTTCGGCTCAGAATCTCACATTTCGTAGGTTTAATCCCCGCGTCGGGCTCTGTGCTAACAGCTAGCTCAGAGCCTGGAGCCTGCTTCCGATTCTGTATCTCCCTCTCTCTCTGACCCTCCCCTGCTCATGCTGTCTCTCTCTCTCAGAAATAAATAAAACATAAAAAAAACCCTAAAATAATGCCCCCTTTATTTTTTAAAGTAAACTAATCCCAATGTGGGGCTCAAATTCATGTCCCTAAGAGGAAGAGTCACATGTACTACCATGAGCCAGCCAGGCATCCCTCTTAATGACTTTTTAAGCGGATAATATAGTATGTTGACTGTAGAGAATTGTTTTATAAGTAGAATCAATTGGGCTTCAGTATACAAATAACTGAAGTTTAGGTGATATTCATCCATTTGCTGAGGAGCTATAGAAGCAGGTATTTGAGGGGTGATGACAATTTTATTATATGTGCTGCCTAAGCAAGCACACGGGAGTGATAATAACCATTTTAGTTTATTAGGTATGAGGTGCTTGTAGTCCCCAAGTGGAGGTGTCCAGTGGGGCCATTGAATTAGTGGAGTGGAGCTCAGGAGAAATGACTATGCTCAAAACTGAATTTAGTAATTAGAGTCCCTCTTTCAACAATGGTGGATTAAACAGATACCCGATCCCTGAGCTGAAGACAACTAAAAATTTTGGATGAAATTCTTTAAAAACTCAAAACACTAATAAAACAGTGAAGAAATATTGGTGTTGAGGGCATGAAAGACAGGAAATCTAAGAGGTAAGACAATGGTAAGACTGATTTTGTCCTGCAGTCATTTGCTGATTGGAACTGGTAACAGAAAATGGGTTGTGTGGGGGCAAGTGAGACAAAAATTGTAGTCCAAACGTCCCTGATGGTGAGAAACCTGGCAAACCACCTTCCTATTTTGGGTAAAAATCCTGAAAGCTGCAGTCCTTGGGGGAAACCTTGGACTTGGGTAAACCAGAAGTAAATAGAAAATGCACACCCATGATATTAAAAAAACAAAATTAAGAATTAATCAATGCGTTTAACAGTTAGACTTGACTGACAGGCAAGTAATGCATTGGAAGAAAGAACAGAGAAACCACCCACAATGAAGCACAGATTAAACAGAAATGAGAAACATAAAAGAGTGTTAGAAAGAAAGGATACTGTGAAAAAATCTGACACATCTTTATTTGGAGCCCCGGAAGCAGGGAAAAAACAGGGTAGAAGCAATATTTGAAGAAACTATGGTGGAGAAACTTAAAATATAGATGGAATACACTGAGCCACAGATTCAAGAAGTTCAACAGACCTCAAGTAAGATTAAAAACACCCATATTGGGACCCATCAGGGTGAAATAGTGGGAAATTAAGTGAAAGGCTAAATGTTTAAAATAGGAAAGGGTGACTGGGAGGCTCAGTGGGTTAAGCATCCAGCTCTTGGTTTCAGCTCAGGTCATGATCTCTCAGTTTGCAAGTTCAAGTCCCACATCAGACTCTACACCAGCAACCTGCTTGGTCTTTCTCCCTCTCTGCCCTTCCCTTGCTCATCTGCTCTGTTTCTTTCTCTCTTCAAATAAATAAATAAACTTAAAAATTTTTTAAATAAAATAGGAAAAAAGAAGACTGATTACCTTGAAAAGAGCAACCATTAGGTTGGCAATTTCTTCCCCCACAGCAAAAATGGAAGCCAAAGACAGTAAAATAATATCGTAAATGTGCTGAAAGAAAATAATCTCCAAGCTAGAGTTCCCTATGCGGAGAACACGTCCTTCAGAAACAGAGGTGAAAGGGGTACCTGGCTGGCTCAGTCTATGGGGCCATGGGACGCTTGATCAGGGGTTGGGGGTAGGTGTCCTGAATTTGAGACTCAGGTGGGGGGTAGAGCTTACTTAAAAAAATAAAGAAGAAACATATACAGAAATTAAATTCTGTACACATGTATACTTACCAACAGAAACAGATACGTCTGGCCACACAGATCTTGCACAGAAACGTTCGTAGCAGCTTTATTCATAATGGCTCCAAAGTGGAAACCACCAAAACGTGTTCCTGTGTGGAGCCAGGTGGAGGACGGCTCCGCCGAGAAGGGGTGTACTTGCTCAGCGGAACGCCACTCATAAATAAAAATAAAACACATTGCTGATAAATGCAAAAACGTGGAGGATCTTGAAACGTGTCAAGCAAGAGCAACTAGTTTAGAAAAAAATAACTACATCAGTACGAGTCCGTGGATATGAAGTTCAAGGACAGACAAGCCTAATCCACGCTCACAGGAACAGGAAACCGCGATTCTCTCCAGCGGCGGGATAACGGGGTGAGAGAACTTTCTGAGGCGATAAAAATGTTCTTTATCTTAACCTGGGGGATGGTTGCGTGGACGGAATACATTACTCAAAACTAACCTAGAGGAAAGCTTGAAATCTGTGCATTTAGCCGCCGCAAATTATACATCAGTAAAGTAACAGAACTGCACAACAGCACGTAACGCTGGGCGGAGTGATGGTGGTAAATGTAATTACACGATCCCTGCACTTTTAACGAGGAAGGTAAAAAGTACTGCGTAAAACCAGACCTTGCTAAATCAAGGCTGTGTGTTGTAATTTTTAGAGTAACCGCTAAGAGTGCGTAAGTTCCAACCAGCGCAGGCGGGGAGGAAACCGGCGGCGACCAGCGCAAGAGAGGCCGCAACTCGCGGAGCGACGCGGGCTGCGCAGGGCGCGGCGGCCGCGGGGACTGCGCCTGCGCGGGGGCGCGCGGGCTGCGG
>NW_027530010.1:262662-272362 GCF_008692635.1 Crocuta crocuta | reverse complement strand
GCGGCCGGAGTGAGGGCGGGGCTCCTCCCTTCGCTTCCCCCGCGCGCCTTTCCTGAGCCCTCTTTCCGAGGCTGCCTCGGTTTCACTTGGAGTCCCTCTGGTTCCTCAGTACATCCCCTCTTCTCAAATCCGCTTCCCCCCGTAAGTTACCAGCCTTCGGTGGACTCCACCCGGGCGTGGTGTGGCCCGAAGTCCTTCCTTTAGCGTTTCACTTGCTGATGGCACAGACGGGTTCTAACGGCTGCACTTTGGGGAAGGAAAACGTAACAGAAGGGCGAGTATAATGCAGGTACTGAAGAAGTTTGAATTGCGAATAGTGTGCGGGAGAAAAGAAAAGGAGAAAGCCACCTGTAGCAGAGGATGGTTTCGATCCATCGACCTCTGGGTTATGGGCCCAGCACGCTTCCGCTGCGCCACTCTGCTACGCCTGTGCCCTTTCCTTCTGGAACTCTATAGAAAGGTTTCTCTTTGTTTCTTCACACCGCGCCACCTACTGTCTGGTTACAAAAGTAGGCGCTACTGGCAAATCTGTTCTTATTGGCTAATTTCTGACGCAGCAGGCGTTTTTTATTGGTCTGCAGGCCGNATCGGCGCGGAATTTGTTGGGACGCGCCGGCCGGCCGCGTCTCAGGTCGTCCGCTTCTCCGCGGAGAGGGGCGGTTGGCGTGGACTCCATTGTTCGGGATTGAGGGCGCCATGAGGTGAGGGTTTGGGGGTGCTCTGCGAAAGCTCAGGGTGCTCCCCCGGAAAATTTGGGAGGGTGGGCCGGGGCGCCCGACGGGACCGCGCGTCCGGGGGTGCCTGAAGCCCGAGAGCGCCGGGCCGTGGCGGTGGCGGTGGTCGGGGGCCGCGGAGGCGTGGGACCCGGCGCGCCACGTCCGGGGAGTGGAGGGTGTGTGGGTAAAGGGTCCGCTGCGTCGGCGGTGAAGGGGCAGCCGCCTTAGTCCCTGGAATTCCGGGGGCCGTGTCCCGGGGATTATAGGGTGTTTCTCGCAGGGACCCGCTGTTGGAGCCCGGTGTTGTTCGCTGTGGGTTGGGATTGAGTCGTCCAGTGAGGAGGTGAGGTGGGGTGAGGCCGGGCGCTCGGAGCCAGAGGCGCAAGCGGGAGTTCGAGCGGCCTCCTTCGGTGGGGTCACCAGTGAAATCTCTGCCCTTGCAGGGGTGACCGAGGCCGTGGCCGTGGCGGGCGCTTCGGTTCCAGAGGAGGCCCCGGAGGAGGGTGAGTGCCGGTTCCTAGCACCCCTGCACGGCCTGGCCCGCGCTTCCGTCCTCGCGGCTGCAGGCTGGAGGGCACTGGGTTTCCCCGCTTTCTGAGGTCCGGCTCTCAGGCACCCCGATGAGGGAGTGCGGCCCCGCTTGACTTCATGTGATGAATGATCTGGATTGTTGTTCTTATTTTAGGTTCAGGCCCTTTGTGCCGCATATTCCATTTGATTTCTATTTGGTGAGTACCTTGGCTCCTGTTCACCGAAGACAGGGCCGTGGAGTGTGGCCACTATTCAGTTGTTCCTGAACCCAGCATCTGGTGGTGAAGTCAAATAGTGGTTGGATAAGAGAAAGTGAATGGAGCGGCGTGTTGCATTCCTTACAAGACAGCGAGAGCTCCGCGAGAATTCCTTGGCTACTGTTGACAATAACAGGATTGTAATCTTTGTTGTAAATAAAGATCTCTGGTTCTGTCTGCTCATGGGAAAGCAGTGAGAGCTGAGATTATGGCCAGTCCGTGTAGCGGGTATCCTTGTGTGGAATATCTCATGGAGTAAAAAGAAGTGTAGAATTTTCTATTTTCAGTTTTTTTTCTGTTGTGGCAACAGAGAAAACGATCTCCCCTATGTATTGTTTTTGGTAAATGTTATGTGGTTTCTTAATGCTTTAGTGTGAAATGGCCTTTCCCCGGGTCAAGCCGGCACCGGATGAAACTTCCTTCAGCGAAGCCTTGCTGAAGAGGAATCAGGACCTTGCTCCTAATTCTGCTGAACAGGTATATTTTTTTGGCTTTCCTCCTCAGGTTTCTCTAAGAAAGCCAGAGAAGTGAATAACTGCTGGTGTTACCAGAGCCGAAACTTTACAGAGGGTTTAATTGTTCGCCGCATTTCTCATTGTGGGTAGAGGGAGAGTGCCAGGTGGATTATATAAACAGATTACAATATTTTCATTGGGGACTCTGTCTTTGGGTCAAAAAGTTATTTTCCGGGGCACCTGGGTGGCTTAGTCGGTTAAGCGTCCGGCTTTCACTTAGGTCATGATCTCGCGGTTCGTGGGTTTGGGCCCCGCGTCGGACTCTGTGCTGACTGCCAGCTCAGAGCCTGGAGCCTGTTTCAGAGTCTGTCACTCCCTCTCTCTCTGACCCTCCCCTGCTCATGCTGTCTCTCTCTCTCTCTCTCTCTCTCCTAGAAATAAATAAAAAACATTTAAAAAAAAAATTAAAAAAAAAAAGTTATTTTCCTGGCATAGTCAAGGCCAGAAGGGTCAGAGTGTTTTCAAAGCCCTCTGTAGGTATTAATTCAGCTTGTATGTAGAAGGGATTAGGGGAAAATACTCAAAGTCTGAAAAATTGCCTATAATTTTTCACTTTAGGGCATTTTTATTTCCTGATATTTTTTAGGCCTCCATCCTTTCCTTGGTGACGAAAATAAATAATGTGATTGACAATTTGATTGTGGCTCCAGGGACATTTGAAGTGGTGAGTGTTTAATGATTTAGTCATAGAAGAGGGCAGCCTTGGTTGTGTGGAAGTTTTCTTGATTCCTGTCTCTTAATTCTTCAGTTGTTTCTTCTGCAAAGCCAGGTCTAAAATGGAAAGGAGGGGCGCCTGGGTGGCTCAGTTGGTTAAGTGTCCGACTTCGGCTCAGGTCATGATCTCACGGTCTAAGCCCCACATCGCGCTCTGTGCTGACAGCTCAGAGCCTGGAGCCTGCTTCACATTCTGTCTCTCCCTCTCTCTCTGACCCTCCCCTGCTCACACGTTCTTTCTCTCTCTCTCTCTCTCTTTCTCTCAGAAATAAATAAAACATTAAAAAAAATGTTTACTAAAAAAGTAAATAAAATGGAAAGGATAGCGGAATTCCTTTGTAGTGGTGACCTTGGGGATAAAACTTGCACTGTGCTATCAGCTAGCCATAATGTATCAGGCTTTTCCTGTGGTGGTTTTGGGATCTCATTTGACCTCTGCTACTTCTAAATCTGGGTAATAACTGTGTTGTCATTGATTTCTGAGAGGAATTAGACCATCTTTCACTTCTGCATCCCCCCCCTCTTCCAACAGCAAATTGAAGAAGTCCGACAGGTGGGATCATATAAAAAGGGAACAATGACGACAGGACACAACGTGGCTGACCTGGTGGTAATCCTAAAGATTCTGCCAACGTGTGAGTGCACCTCTTTCTGGCATTTGAGGTATAGGGATCTTTAAAGCCCAGATCTCTTGCAAGAAAGGTTGTTTGGAAAACAAATGGAGAATTAATTTATTTAACGTGTGTTGGGGTGATACGGGACAAAGTCTGGATTGTGTGTCTGAAAGAATGTATGTCTGAAGGGCTATATTTCTCAACTAGGGGTGGTTTTGTCCCCCATGCGACATTTGGAAGTGTCTGGAGACATCTGGGGCTACTGGCATCAAAGGAGTCGGGGTCGGGGACGCTGCTGACCCTGCAGTGCACAGGGTGCGCCCTGCTGCCCAGCCCCCAACAGAGTCATCCAACCTCAGATGGCATTAGTGCCACTGACGGGAAAGTCCACTCTGAAAGGATGTGGGCATAGGAAGTGTCCTATTCCCTGAGACTTCCTGTTTCTCTGTTCAAGTGTTAGCTTCCCTTGTAAAAGAGTTTATTCTGTAGCTTGCTCTTGCTCCAGCCTTACACATGGGGCAGAAATCAGAGTGTGGGATGGCACAGAGATGTACAGAAAGTCTATGTAAATAATTACAGTGTTCGTGGTCTCCTTTTTTCTCAATCTAGTGGAAGCTGTTGCTGCCCTGGGGAACAAAGTTGTGGAAAGCCTTAGAGCACAAGATCCTTCTGAAGGTTTGCGTTTGTTGCTGGTCATGTGTTTAGTGGTCATCAGGAGCCGGGTCTATAATTACAAGTACATTAAAAAAATTTTTTTTTAATGTTTATTCATTTTTGAAGGGGAGAGAGAGACATTGCGAGCAGGGGAGGAACAGAGAGAGGGGGAGACAGAATCCGAAGCAGGCTCCAGGCTCTGTGCTGACAGCTTGGAGCACAGAGCCTGATGTGGGTCTCAGACTCACAAGCTGTGATATCACGACCTGAGCTGAAGCCAGACACCCAACTGGCTGAGCCACCCAGGTGCCCACAAGTACATTTTTAACAAAGGTCAGGCTAGAAGGGAGAATGAATGCAGTTTTTTTGTTGTTGATTTTTTGAGGGGTGGGACAGAGAGAAAGGGAGCCACAGGATCCAAAGCAAGCTCTGCACTGACAGCAGAGAACTTGAACTCCTGAACGGCAAGATCTTTACCTCAGCTAAAGCTGGTGCTCGACTGACTGAGCCACCCATTCTGAGCCAGGCACCTCTTGAATGCAGAGTTTTAAGTTGGGGAAGTTTTTGCAGTGATTTCCAATTTCTAGTGTTCAAAATCCAGTTGATCTCTGTTACTTTAATTTTTTTCTAAAGTTTATATACTTATTTAAGTTATCTCTGCACCCAGTGTGGGGGTCAAACTCATGCCCCAGAGATCAAGAGTCTCATGCTCTTCCAACTGAGTCAGCCAGGTGCCCCATCTCTTACTTTTAAAACTATTTTGAATCCTCATTCTGGACCCCTGCTGTTTTTAGAAACCTGTCTGTTCTCCTACTTCAACTCTGTTTTTACCTCTGGTCATCTAAGGGAGATGGGGGGGTTACAGCTTTTGATTTTCTTTCAGTTTTGACCATGCTGACCAATGAAACTGGCTTTGAGATCAGTTCCTCTGATGCTACAGTGAAGATTCTCATTACAACAGTGCCACCAAATCTCCGAAAACTGGACCCAGAACTCCATTGTTAGTCCTTTTTTTCTATTTCTGGGATATTGGGGGGTGGGGGAAATTCAAAATCCGGTATAAGGTTACTGTTGAGTTTTTACCTTGTTGATATTCCACATAAAACCTTCCGGACCTAAGGTGACCCCCAAACTTCACTATCTCCTTCTGTGATTTAGAGACAGTTTTCCTAGCTTGCTAGTGAAATTGTCAGACTGGATGGCCAAGAAAGCAACTGGATTGGAGGACAATATTTGTGGAGCGGATAGGCTCTTGGAGAAAGTTGTGGACCTTGCACGCTTACAGATTTGGTATAGGGGAGGAATAGTGATTTCTGGACATGATCAGAGGAACATGGGGTGTTAAGAAATTACAAGGAGGCTGAATTGCTTGCTTAGTAACAGGAGTGTTTCACCGTGGTCTGTTCTGCTGGTCTTGTAGTGGATATCAAGGTGTTGCAGAGTGCCTTAGCAGCCATCAGACACGCCCGCTGGTTTGAAGAAAATGCTTCTCAGTCCACGTGAGTTCCTCGCTATTTGAGTTTAAATAATTTAATTATTCTAATTACACGGAGTAGCAGGATACCCCCATACTTCCTCTCTTAGAAGTTTTTTGGCTATAATTTGTCAGGACTTTTTTTTTTTTTAAATACACCTTAGGTAAGCAAGTTAATATTTTTTCATTTAATGTTCATTAGTTTTTGGGAGAACGTGCGAGTGAGTGGGGGAGAGGCAGGGAGAGAGGGAGACACAGAATTTGAAGCAGGCTCTAGGCTCTGAGCTGTCAGCAAAGAGCATGATGTGGGTTGTGAACCCATGAACTGTGAACAGATCATGACCTGAGCTGAGGTTGGACACTTTACCGAATGAGCCACCCAGGCACCCCTAGGTAAGCAAATTTAGATTGAGAGAAACAGAAGGTCTGGTTTTGGAAATAACAACAGCTCTGTACCTCAGCGATGGAAGTACATGATGTTACTACTTTTAATCTCTGGGTTCCTCTTACCGTCAGAGTTAAAGTTCTCATCAGACTGCTGAAGGACCTGAGAATTCGTTTTCCTGGCTTTGAGCCCCTCACTCCCTGGATCCTTGACTTACTGGTAAGTACAGAAGGGCAACTGAAGTTCCTTACCATCCCTATTTAACAGTAGTTATTCTGAAACCTACCAGGATCTGAAATTTGGTGAAGCTGAAAATAAATCTCCTGGTGGACAAGCAATCCAGTAAATACATGGTGTTTATTACTTCATTGGGTTTTTGGAGTATTCAGTTGAATGAGTGATTATTGCTCATATTCCTTTCTGTTCCTGATGTCATGTCAGTACTGGGATAATGGGAAGAAATCCGTGGACGAGCAGCTAGTTCAGAATTGCTTCTGAATGTGAACATTTTAGTTAGACCTTAATTTAGTAACCAGTTTTCTGTGTGATGGTTTGAGGTTTCAGTTTGGCCAGAATTGCCAAGTTTATGGCACACCTACCAGGTTGGTTATTTTCCAGGGGCACTATGCTGTGATGAACAATCCTACCAGACAGCCTTTGGCCCTAAACGTGGCGTACAGGTATAGCACGTTTCTTTGGGGTTTGGGCTGGATGTAAGCCGTCTTTTGTGTTTCTTAATGATCTTGTGTGCTTCAGGCGTTGCTTACAGATCCTGGCCGCAGGACTGTTCCTTCCAGGGTCAGTGGGGATCACGGACCCCTGTGAGAGTGGCAACTTCAGGGTACACACAGTCATGACTCTGGAACAGCAGGTATGGGACACCCTACTCTTGCATACTCCAGGTCCGAAGGCAAAGGGAATGTGGTCTTTAGGAGTCAGGGATTTGGGAGTTCTCACAAACTTCGGTCTTGAAATTAGTTGTCTTCATCTGTTTTCGTGAGAATATTCATGAAAGAACATTTTCAGATAAGTTACTTTGACTCAGCTTTCTAGTTTATCCTCACTTTGCTCTCCAGGACATGGTGTGCTACACAGCTCAGACTCTGGTCCGAATCCTCTCACATGGTGGTTTTCGGAAGATTCTTGGCCAGGAGGGGGACGCCAGCTGTGAGTGGTCACTGTGGGTCAGGGGATCTTTATGGTACTCTGCTCTCCAAGGCTCTGTACTACTCAGATATCTGTCTTACTATTTCCTCTGTGTAGATTATGACTTGTATGCTGGGTTACTTGCCTGAAGTCCTGTTTTCGGTTTTAGATCTTGCTTCTGAAATCTCTACCTGGGATGGAGTGATAGTGACACCTTCAGAAAAGGCTTATGAGAAGCCACCGGAGAAGAAGGAAGGAGAAGAGGAGGAGGAGAATACAGAAGAACCACCTCAAGGAGAGGAAGAGGAAAGCATGGAGACTCAGGAGTGACCTTCCTTTCTAACTTCACCCCCTTGTCCAAGGTGAAGACTGGAGCCTAAGCTAACTGCTCCTGGGATTTACGTGGTGGCATTTCTGAGGGAAAGGGGGAGACCGGAAGGAAAAGAAACTAGAGAAGTGTCATTCCACTGGGTTCCGGTTAGCTTAATAGCCTGAAGTCTCCCATTTATGACCTATGCCACCATCTGCAGTGACGCAGGAGACCAGCTGTTCTTCCTAAGACTTCAGAGTCCCTAGGTCCTGGAAGCCTCTCCAACAGTACATTGTTGAAATGTTGTGAACTGTTAGTGTCTGGGTTTTTTTTTCCCCCCTAAGAAAAATGATTAAAGTACTTTCTCTGAGGGTTCTTGGTCTTGTTTTTCTTGGCATCTGGGAACCTTTTTTGCTTTCTGTACTTTTCAATGAAAGTGAGTCTTTTCATTGTAAGCACTAGATCACAGTTTGAAGCTGTATCTGAATTGAAGTTTCTACAAAGACTCTTGGAACCTTTCCATATACCAAAGTAAACTAGAACACTGTTTATGCATTTATTGAATCCAATGGCTCTAGCAATACTGCTACTATATTCAGGCCCAGTGCAATCAACAGAAGAGGGTTGACGGTCATTACGTGACTTCGCCTACCCTCTTGAAATCCTCAGTGTAAACAAAGGAAAACAGGTCACAGGTAGAGGACATGCAACAGAGGAGGCCCCTCATTAACTCGGCTTGAAGGTACAGGAGCTGGGCCTGGAGTCTGTAGGTTTAAGAAAAAAAGTAGAGTCCAGCCCATTCTTGGAAGCAAGAGTCCTAATAAATCCTTTGGGATCAAGAGTCCTGCTGTACACCGGTTTCTTTGGGCCCCCATATAAATGGGTGAGACTTAAGTGCTTCAGACAAAAACAACTGGGCTGCCTGTTTGATGTCCCAAGGTCTACAGGGCGTCCTGGAGGAAACCAGGCAGCTGGGGAATAGTACTTGTGCTATTATGGGGCCAGCCATGCGCTCCATCTTCTGCCCGGTTACTTGCTTGGGGAACCAGGAGGGTAAACTCCTGAATCCAGCATTGCTCTCCTGCGGGCCGTCTCCTTGGCAACACTGTGGTTTAGTCGCCTCAGCCGTTCCTACAAGACAGTATTGGGAATTGTAAATGCTGCATGAAAGACTTTAGAACACACTGTCGGGGCGCTTGGGTGGCTCAGTCGGGTAAGTGCCCGACTTCAGCTGGGGTCTCATCTCCTGGTTCGTGGGTTTGAGCCCCCGTGCTGGCAGCTAGCTCAGAGCCTGGAGCTGCTTCGGATTCTGTATCTCTCTGACCCTCCCCTGCTCACGCTGCCTCTCTCAGAAATAAATAAAACGTTAAAAAGAAAAAAAAAAAAAACCCCAAACACCGTGTCAGCTACCTGCGGAAAATACCGCAGGGCTTGCTCCGTCTTGATGTAAGTCCGCTGCAGTATGGAAGAACATAAAGGAGGGCAGCTGGCTGGGAGTACGGAGAATGAGGAGATCTATTATGGCTGACACTGGTTGACAACTCCCTTTCCCCACGACTAAAATTAGTGACTCATAGTCACCCCTTGAAAAGGAGAATGCCCTGAGCACTTCTAAAGGATCCCTGTTAGCAGGGAGCTCCTTTACCTGCGCATTCTGCAGAATGTTGTTGACCAAGACAACTCGTCGCCGGGCATTAAGCAGCTTCTTGACATAGGGGTCGAGGTCCAGGGCCACTTTCTGATCCTCATTGATTCGGCACAGCTCTGGGGGATGGAAGTAAGCTACAAACTAACACCTAATGGCTCCTCGTTCTTGGGGAAGGCAGGCTGGTAAGTGGGATGAAGACGCGCCTGCACCCACATGGGCCGATCACTAGAAACTTAGGGAGGCAGGGGTCATTGGCGCCCTGATGTCCTGGAAGCACACGACACAAACCCACCCAGAGGTGGGCTAGACACGAGCTGCGGGATCGCGGGAACGCAGGGATGCTTACCAGTAGCCAGGTTGTCAATTTGCTCCCGAAGCTCTACCTGGCTCTCTCTGCAAAGAGTTATGCGGCCTTCGCGGTCACTTAAACANCTGACGGCGTGGACGTGAGAGTCCAGCTGCTGCACAGCAGGTCGCAGGAACTCGAGGAGCCCCTCGGCGAAGAGGTCGCGGCCTGCGGGACCCGCCACTGGGGTCCCTGCCCCGGACACAGCGGCAGAACCAGCCCCAGCCATCACGAGCAGCCCTTCCGCCGAGGACGTGCCGCGCGGGCCGCCGGGAACTGGAGCCGAGCTGAAGCGCGCCGCCAGGGGGCGCCCGGCAGAGCTGTGGGCGGGACCCAGCCCGGGAGCTTCTGGGAAACCGAGTCTCCTCCACTGCTAGCGGTTAGGCCGAG
>NW_027530010.1:246617-262637 GCF_008692635.1 Crocuta crocuta | reverse complement strand
TGCTGTTGCGGGGTGGGTCTCCAGACTTCGGGGGGCTGGGAGGAGCCATTTTGGGGGCGCAAAGGTGGAAAGTAAATGCTCATCTTCTCAGTTGTGCATAGCCCTTTCCTGTTAACTTGGTGAGAAAACCAGATTGTATTCCTAGTATAGGTTCATATTTTTAAATTTGAGAGGTTTTTTTTGTTGTTTTTTTTTTAAGGGCACTGCAGTATGTATAAAACTGTAGGAATGGGGCGCCTGCCTGGCTCTATCGGGCTTTGTGCTGACAGCATGGAGCCTGCTTGGGATCCTCTCTCTCTGCCCCTTCCCTGCTCACTCTCTTAAATAAACATTAAAAAAACCCCAAAACTTCATAGAACATTATCAAATCTTAAAGAGAATAAAGCCACCCCCCCCCCCTTTAAAAGTTATTTATTTATTTTGAGAATGAATCCCAAGCAGGCCCCACAGTGTCAGCAAAGAGCTTGACCTGGGCTTGAACTCAACAGTGAGGTTATGACCATAGTCGAAATCAAGAGTCCCATGCTTAACCAACTGAACCACCCTGCTGCCTGGGAAAGGCAATGAAGTTGTGGCGCATCTATCAGAGGGTAGATGAGCCTCAGAGACATGACGCTGGGAAAATTAAGCCAGAAATGAGGCCGCATACTCTCAGGTTATTACAGAAAGTCCCCAGAGCAGTCCAATTCATGGACATAAAGTGTGGTTTCTTCTCTATCAACACAGTGTTGCAGGAGCCAGAAGGAAAGGTGAATGAGGAGTTACCGATTCATGGGTACAGCCTCGGTACGGGATAATAACAAAGTTCTAAAGAAGAGTAATGATGATGACACATTAGTGTGAACTTATTTAATGCCACTGACGTGTACACTTAAAAATGGTGAAAGTGAGGGCTTCTGGGTGCCTCTGTGTGTCTTGACTTCAGCTTAGGTCACGATTTCATGGTTCGTGGGACCGAACTCCAACTCGGGCTCTGCGTGGACAGTGCAGAGCCTACTTGGGATTCTTGCCTTTCTCTCTCTCTCTCTCTCTCTCTCCCCCTTCCCCACTCGCTCTCTCAAAAAACCATGGTGAAAGTCGTAAATTTTATGTGTATTTTGCCACAGTAAAGCAAAATTTAAAATCTACACGTGTTTTCATATGAAGAAAAAGAATTTTAATGTTTATTTTTGGCAGAGAGGCAGAGTGCGAGCGGGGGAGGAGCGGAGAGAGAGGGAGACACAGAGCCTGAGCAGGCTCCAGGCTCTGGGGTGTCAGCACAGAGCCCGACGTGGGGCTCAAGCTCACAAATTATGAGAGCATGACCTGAGCTGAAGTCGGACACTTGACACCGACTGAGCCACCCGGGCACCTGTATTTTTTTTCTTCCCTCAAAAAGTTTTCTTAGTTTTGTTGTGTTTTTCATGGCTTTCCAGAAAGTTTAAATGTCTTGTTGAATTCTCAACTTGAGGCCCAGTCTCTTAAGCTCGCGGTCCTGTGGGCTGCAGGTGAGGTGAGTGCCGAAGTGCTCTTGGACAGCAAAGGAGTCCCCAGACATGAAGGGCACCAGAATGTTCAGCCTTGAGCTTCATCCTCAGGAACAAGAGAGAAGGTGTTTAAGTCGCTGCGGGAGAGTGGTGGTCCGCAGCTGGAAACCCGAGGCCCCAAGTGTGATCCCTTGAACACTTTTTGTTGTTTGTTTATTGTCTTTGTTTCCCTGTATCTTCCCCTCTAGTGATTAGAGCTGAACGTCTCACGAGAGGCACTGACTCACGGGAGGAACTAGGGTACTCGCCGCCGGCCTCGCTCGCAGGCCTTGCGAGGAGGAAAGCCCGGAGGGAGGAGGAGGTGAGGAAAGAGGGCTGAGCCCTTGAGGCCTGCCCTGGAGAGGGAGAGAGAGAGAGAACAGGGGCTGGCCAGGGCTGGGCAGGGAGGTTGGTGGCTCAGTTTCTATGCAAGAAGCCCCCAAGTTAGGCCGCAGTCCCTTCAGCTACATTTTTTGTTGTTGTTGTTTTTTATATTTTTATTTATTTCTAGGAGAGAGAGAGAGAGAGACAGCGTGAGCAGGGGAGGGTCAGAGAGAGAGGGAGACACAGACTCTGAAACAGGCTCCAGGCTCTGAGCTGGCAGTCAGCACAGAGCCCGACGCGGGGCTCGAACCCACGACCCGCGAGATCATGACCTAAGCGAAAGTCAGACGCTCAACCGACTAAGCCACCCAGGCGCCCCCCCTTCAGCTACATTTTTGAAGTAGGGTTGTGAAATTTGGAAAACAGAAGGATGAAAAAGCCCTGCCTGGGACACTAAGTAAATTTGAATTTCAGATAAAAAACAAACAATTTTTGAGTGCAGTTATTTTATCTGGTAATCCTACTTCAAAGGCTGGTTCTCGGAGAAAAGTCACTCAGTGTTTTGTTTTTATGCTTTCCTCCCCACTCTTATCGCCTCCAGTTAGCGCGCCTGTCTCCTGAGGGCTCCGCCACAGCCTCCTGCTGATCTTGCCTGGAGTCTCACTCCTGCAGCTCAGTCCGCACTGTATCGTATCAGGTTACATAATAGCCCTGCTCCGAGACAGATGCTGAAAGGGACTTTGTTGTATTCATTCCTTCATTTTCTTAAGAAAAAAATTTTTTTTAACATTTATTCATTTTTGAGAGACAGAACATGAGTGGGAGAGGGGCAGAGAGAGAGAGAGGGAGACCCAGAATCCGAAGCAGGCTCCAGGCTCTAAGCTGTCAGCACAGAGCCTGACAGGGGACTCAAACCCACGGACAATGAGCTCATGATCTGAGTTGAAGTTGGACGCTTCACCAACTGAGCCACCCAGGCGCCCCTCATTTATTCATTTTCAAAGTGATTTCTACCCCCAGTGTGGGGTTTGAACTCACCACCCCGAGATCAAGAGTCACAGGCTCTACTGACTGAGCCAGCCAGGCGCCCCTGAAAGGGACTTTAGAATCCATCTTTCTCCCGTTTCTTGGACACGTCTGATGAGGTTTTGGGGGTGATAGTGGGGTTCGTGGGGTCTGGAGCCAACAGTCAAGAAAGAATTCTTGAAGATGTCTTTGGTGCAAAAAGCTGATTGTATTAAAGCCCGGGGACAGGACCTGCGGGCAGGAAGAGCTGCCGTAGGGCCATGAAGAGACACACTAGTTATACACTCTGGAGCTGGGGGAGGTAAAGTCCAGGGGAAGTTTCCAGTGAGATTTTCACGTGCTAAAGAAGATTCACAGGATGCTGAAGGCCTGGTTATTGTCAAGCTAAGGTTGTTTTCCTTCTGGCAGAGCATTAGCATTCAGACAGTAGGGAGTCCTGGGGAAACGTTTTACCCTGCCTGCCTCAAGTAGTGGTCAATGGGCTGCAGGTTATTAGGAAATTTAATTGGAAAAAAAATTTTTTTTTAATGTTTATTTGTTTTTGAGAGAGAGCCAAGGCACGAGCAATGGAGGGGTATAGAGAGAGGGAGACACAGACTCCAAAGCGGCCCTAGGCTCTGAGCAGTCAGCGCAGAGCCCAGTGTGGGGCTCGAACCAATGAACTGTGAGATCATGACCTGAGCCAACCGACTGAGCCACCCAGACACCCCTAGGAAATTTAATTTTATCTTCCATTTCCTTTTGCCTTTATTACCATACATCAAAATCTGTAAGGGAGACCAGGCAAGGGTCTGTTGAAAAGAAAACCCAGGCCCAAGATGGGGTTACTTTTGTCAGGCCAAGTCACCAAACCTGGGCTTCCTACGTCACCTAATTGCAGTTTCAACTTCCCCTAGAAATGTAGTCTTAACTGGTCAGTCCGGAATTTTCTGGCCAGCCCCCAAAGGGCAATCTGTCACGAGGGCCCTCTCCCTCCTACAAAGGAGGGTGGGGTAATCTGCAGAAGACACCCTCTGGCCTCCCTCTGGGGGAGTTTCTTTGGGTCAGCCAGCAGAGCGAGGAGACGGGGGAAAACTAGAAAGATAAAGACCTGCCCCTGTGGCCTTCTCACGCGCCTCAGTGCCTCGGAGGCCAGGGCCCCCACCTTCAGCTTATGAGCCCTTTGTAACCAGCAGCAGTCCCGGAGTCTAGCCGGAGCCTGGTCTGGCCAGGGAACCCTCTCATGGGGCATGTGGGGACGGCAGTCTTCCAGAAGCAGCAGGTGGGGGGAAAAAAGCTGGAGCCTTTCTGGGGCCTCACGGGGGATGGATGGGACAGCCCACGGGGGGAGGAACAGGGATGCACAGGCCAGGCCCTCGGCCCAGGCCCCGGCCTCTCTGGGCCCCACTTCACTTGCTGGTCTGGGCACAGCTCTGCTGCTCGGGGCTGTGTACTGGCTGGAGCTACCTGATGAGGCCCCAGGAAGCCCGTGAGGGCCGGGGGCGGGCGGGACAGGGCAGGTGCTGCAGTTTGGGCTCCTGGAGGCTGGAGCCCTGTCCTCAGCCAGACCCTCTTGCCTGGAAGCCTGGCTCCTTCTAGGGCACGGGGCCATGGGGAGCGGGCGGCAGTGCTGCCGCTGCTGGGGGTGGGGCGTGGGGACAGGGAGCCGCAGGTGCCCTGCGTCCCCTCAGGTCCTCGCTCAGGCCAACAGACTGCCCTCTCCTGCCGACGCCCAGATGTCAGACAGCGAGGAAAGTGTCGAGGTCGCGGGCTTCGCCCCAGATTCACGCCACTCCAGGTGCTGCACAAGCCCAGTAGCTCTGACCGCCTCCCAGCCCCCACCCTCGCTCCCTCGAACCCATCTACACCTCCCGCCAGCACCGTGCAAGTCACCCCCCAATCCACGCAGCTGCCCAAGCTCTTTATTGACAAGACTATGGGCTGCCTGGTCTCAGCTGTGTGTCCCAACCCACGTCGGAGGCCCACCGTACACACACGAGCGCAACACACTCTTAGGCTTCTGGACCTTTGTATTGTTCCCTGTACTTGGAATATTCTTCCCCCTTCTAACAAACCACACTTCTCTGGTGTCCGCTGGGGGAGTCCTTGGTAGATGGGTGGCTGGGTGAGGAGCGGGGCCGAACCTCTCTGTCCCTCTACCCTGGACGCTCACCTCTCACCTGGGACTGAGGGCCGCACAAGCGGGCACAGGGCTGAGGGGACGCTGGGAACCACGTGAGCAGCAGAGTTCCTTCTGCCCACTGCTGGGCACGAGCTCCTTCAGGAGGTGGGAGGACCCTCGGGGCGGTGCCCGGTACCAGGACGCCTCAGGCGGGGCCGGGGCACTTGCACAGGGAAGGCTCGCGCAGATGCTGGTCTTCGCTCACCGCACCGCAAGCTGGGCCAGTGCAAGGCTTGAGCGTAGAGGACGTGGGGCAGGTCCTGACAGCCACCTGTCAGGGGGGCGGTCAGCAGGGTCGTAGGGCTGAAAGGGCCCTGGGAGGGTGGGGGGGGACGTCCCAAACACCAGATTAACATCCTGAGGGTTAAGCGGCAGGTCAACAAAAAAGGCTGGGGAATAATCCCTGAGAGAGAGGCCACCTAACGTCGTGTGGAGAGGAAGGAACCCACTCACCCGAGAGTTCCCTGGCCTCCTTCCCCAACGTGTCCTAGAGGCGTGGGAGGCGTCCGTTGTAACCGGTGGATGTGTCTGCAAAGGGTACCCTGCCCACTACCAACCGGCACCTCCCTCACAGAAGCCCCGAGCCGACCAGAGGCCGGGCTCCACCTGAGGGGCTACAACTGGCCTCGCACACGTGAAGTGCTTTCTAGCCGTTCCAGTGGCAGGTTAGGAACACCCGTCCGAGCTAAAGGCCTCCAGCCTCACAGTTCATCCTTTGACACGAAGGGACCATAGTACACTCAGGAGCCGCGCCAGGTGGCATTTTGTAAGCGTGCTTCTGTTCTTACACCGCATGGCTTTCTCATGCTAACACTTCCGTAGGACTAATGAAACCCCTTCCTTCACAACCCAGAGGCTAAGAAGCCCCAGTCACAGAGACAGGACTCAAGTCCAGGCTGTCTTGACCAAAATTTCCTCCCCCGCTTGCCACACACATAACCTCCCCCATTTTGGGAGCCAGGCACCTCAATGGCAGCAGGTCTGGTAGGAGGTGGCTAGGTTCTTCTTTCCCAAGAGGACAGAGTCTTGCCAAAGATCATTATGCTGGACCTTCTTCTGGGCCAGACAGGCTAGTATATTATGTTGTCTGGTTAATCATTTTTTCTGTAAGGCTTCCTCAGAGGGCAAAATCTTTACTTTCTGCCCCAAAGTGCTATCAGTATCTGCCCCCCATCTTGATTTTAAGACAACTGTGAAGAAAAGGACTCAAGTCCACAGGGGGGGCGGCGGTGGTGGTGAGACTATTGTTATAGTGGCCACAGCATTTCAAAGAGCCCAACAAAGAAGTAGTAATCCTGGCTAGATTTGAGAACAATTTCTTGTTATGATGAACCAGAAATACAAGATCCACTGAAAACTGCAACAGTTGACAAAATATAGTTGAACTTAATTAAACCTTCAAGGGAAATTAAAGAGAGGGTCAAACAAAGCCACTGAACGGAGAAGCCCAAGACCAGTTTGGGATAAACTTAAGGATAACAGCCTTTCAGCGTGGGTACCTTCTGAGGCCTCCCAGAAGGGATCTGCCAGCACTTGATCCCCTTTTCTGAAGCACCTATCAAATCAAATGGCTATTCCTCTCCATTGCAGGTGTAAGCCAACCCAGAAGTATCTCTTTGGACATGACACAAACCTGAGAGGAAAGCTTATACACCTAATTCCAGGGCAGAAAGGGCACACACCCAACCCAGCATGCTTGTTAAATGCTGTCAATGCCCACAGAAGTAACTTTAATCAAAATCAGAGGTGCTACCATGTGTAACCTACGTGGCCCTGTGGCTATGTCGGTGCTCCTAATTAACTACAATAAAATATAAATGTGGTAGAATGCATTTTTGAGCTCCAGATTTTCTAAACACTTTTAAGAGGCTATTTAAAGATGTAGAACAGAATTGTTTTTCAGAAACCTGGGTATTAGGAACACTGATGGGCTCTTTCTAGGGCTTTTTTATGGGAACACAGAGATGAAATGTTAGAACGTCAGAGCACAGGACAGGTGAAGGGAGGCAGAGGAGGGAAGAGAGTGTTCTAGCCACAAGGCCACCACATTTATGTTCAAAGAGAAGTCAGAGTGATGGGGATGGAGGAACAACCCAAACAGAACCAAACAAAATCCAAGTCAGAGGAAAAAAGGGTTTCATACAACACAGTATCAAAAAAAGTAAAAGGAACACACTGAAATGCACAAACTGGTGGCAAGTAAGTCCACGGCCTATTGTGGTAGGTCCTTCCAGCATCAATCAGCTATCTTCTCCATCTGTTATCTCAAGGCTATTTACAGATGTGGTGACTTTTGAACAAGAGTCTCTCCCAGGAGGGCGGGCAGGTTTCAATCATTGGTTTCTGGATCTGTCTGTGCCATATAGGCATCCAACTCGGCATCCAGGTGTCCTTTTGTTTTCGACATGTATGCATCCAACTGGTTGTCCAGCTGCTCCTTGGTCAGCACAGGGCGAGTGAGGGCACCTCTCCCTCGTCCACGGCCTCGGCCTCGGCCTCCAAAGCCCCCTCTTCCCCGACCTATCATACCCCGACCTGGCCCAAGGGGAAAAAAAGAAAACAAGTTACAAGTAGGTTTAATGGGTGGTATGGCAAATGCCCCTTAGAGCAGCGGGGCCTAGCTGAGCAAGGCTGAAAGGGCAGGGCAAAGAGGAGAAATCTGGAAAAACAGGAAACACATTGGGTAGAAAGCAACACATGGAAAGCACACATAATGAATCCCTGTTTACATGCTCATCTCTAAAGGCTATTTAAAGACTTTTTATTCTATCGACAAAGGTAAAATAACTGACAAAAAAATCTTAATCTCTCCTCAAACAAAGAAATTCTCTAAAGTTTGAGACCTACTAGAAATTAATTAAAATACATTATAGATAATCCCATTTAGTAAAACAGGGAAGAAGTAACAAGGGCACAGAGAAATGGGGGTGTAAGGCTAGACAATTTTTAAGGTAAGCCTTATGGGAGAGCTTTCTGGAAAATTAGCTCATCTCTCCTCAAACTTGTTAAGACTAATGAGCTGACCCCGTATCAGGAGACTGAGGAGTTATTCTGACCTAGGAACAATGTGAGAAGATGAGGAAAAATATTCAGAATAGTCCCAATCACTTCTATCTCAGATTCTAGCTGCCTCTAACAATTATGGTTATCTGAGAGGTGGTTTCAATCCACTTAACAAAACATATGCAGCTTTCTGAAAAGCTACTTTAGACTCCCCCACACTTGATGTCTCTCTCAGAAACCAGGTCAAGATAATTTAGAAACATGCTATTTCATCCTGAAACCCAAACTAACTTATACTTCACTCAGTGAGCCAAACATTAACAGGAGAGAAGACGGTAAGCCCTTGGCTATCAAATTTCCTTTCCTGTTAGTTATTATCCTTTGGCAACTTCAAGGTCATAAATAATGGAAGACCCACCACACACTATAAAGGGACCGCAGCAGATATACACAGGGTCTACAGGAATAGATTTGTTCTCACCCTAGAAAGGTGTTGTTGAGAGTTTTCCACTAAACTCTAAATCAGAAAACTCCCACGGGGTTTGGATTAACAACAGCAACACCATTAAATGCTTTTCCAATCTGGGTCATGAGGTCACAATTCAAGTATCACTAAGTCTCAAAGGTAAGATTATCAACAAGAGTCAGTTAACTGACATGGTACCTTCTTGGTTTCTACCTTGATCAAAAAAAGGCATCTCGATTTCCCATAGACACAAACTTTACCTTGAATTTACTTGGCTTCAACATCAATACTCAGCTCCAATCTCACCATCCTTTTTAACTCTTTCATTTTTGTACATCTCCCTCTTCTTTATTCTTAGTCTCAAAGTGGGGTTTTGAGCTATGGGATGGGGTGTGTGGTGGTGGGGCAAGGACAGAGAAGGGTAAAACCTCAAACTGACCACCTTGTCATTTTTTTTAACAATACAATTTAAATTTGCAAGAACCTGGAAAAAGACTGCATATGATCTGGCTCGGACATGTACCTGACTGGTTCTTAGACAACCCATGACAGACTTTGGCACTACCAGCATGTGAATTTAGAAAATAAGCCAGTTTCAAAAAAACAAAACAAGACAAACAAATAAGCCTGCCTATGACTTGAAGCTGTGCAGAAAGGTGCCTCTGAGTTTTGAAGGGAGAGAAGTAAGGGGAAGCTATTCTCTGAAGTTGGTAGCTGACTAACCTCTACCACCGATTCCGCCACGACCCATAGCTCCACGCCCTAGGCCCCCTCTCCCAGGACCTCCACGACCTCGAACACCACCTCTTCTTAAGCCCATTCGGGGAGCTACGGCTCGTCCACCTCGGAGCAGGTTTTGACCTTGGAGAGGAGGCATACAATGTATATGCAGGTAAATCCAAGAGAGACAAAGTAGACTCTAACCAAAGGAAGGCGGTGAGGGTTAAATGAGCGTTAATTCAGTTAATTTTTAGGTTGGGGGGAGGGGCAAGCTGCACACCAAGTGTGAACAGATCAAGCTGCTCTTTATTCAATCAATTCAAAGTCTGACCACAAACCCATTTTTGGAAGAAGCTGGGAGTCAAGTTAATTAGTAAGTACATACAATAAATATCTACTGAATAATCAGACAAGGGTCTAGCATTCAGGTAGATTTAAAAATCAATGATATGGCTCCTGCTCTCAATACATTCTCACAAGGGACAAGAACAACATAGGGAACAGTGTAACGTGCCCAAAACATAACATGTAGCTAAGTGCTATGGGGTGACTTATCCTCTCTTTTTCCAAATAGAACAGTGTGTTTCACTAGTACTGGGAACAGAGATGGTTAGTTAAGATACAGGCCAACAGACCAAAAATTTCTTAGATTTAACTCATTTCTAGAACTTGAATGTGCTTTTGATTCAAGCAGCAGCAGGGTGTTTCAAAATGGAATGGAGATGACATGAATTACCTGTTGTTACGCAGGTCATAGCCTCTCACCATTGCACATTATCAGAAAAGGAATGGTATCGATAAAAGACATGCAGCACTATTAAAAATACGTGATTTCAAAAGTTATTAATTATATTAATACAAATTCAGGCTTAAAGATGTTAAACAAATGTGTCCATAAGCAGCCCAAGAGAAAAGGGAAGGGGTAGGGCCCGACAACGTTCAAGTACACAGCACTGACCTCGGAGCGACATCCCGCCCCTCAGCAGGGTTCTGGTGGCACGTCCCCCTCGAAGTCCTCCTCTGGGCAAGCCTCTCTGGATTATGGGCAGGCCTCGTCCTCCGATTGCTCCCCTGGCCAGGGTCCCTATGGGTCGGCCTAACCGTGCCTGGATGTTACTCTTACCCAGGCGCTGCTTTAAGCTCTTCTGGAAGAAAAGGTGTTGGGGGATTGAGATCAAAAAAGCATTCCGATGGGATTCGGCAACTCGAAGTGCAGAGAAAAAGAAGCAGTGAGATGGCTGTGTGCAGGGAGATAAACTTGCCGTAGGCGTCACATAAAGAACCTAATGCAGAAACGAGCCTTTGCCTCAGAACGTGATAGAAAAGCAGCAGAATTCTGATCCAGAGCCTTTACAAAAGTTTGAGTGTGGTCCCATGAAATTGGCATCAACACAAATTACCTCACTAGTTTGGCTACAGAAGCCATACACCACTACACGAAACTTTAAGTTTTAAGAAAGAACTCTTGTATTTCAAATCCTGGATTCTGTTTTTGAACCACAGGTTGACAACGACATGACTGGATTCATACTTGCCCAAGGACTACCACTGTCTTCAAAGGCTTACTCAAACACCAAATGAAGTTCAGCACACTCTGGGAAAAATTTAAATTACAAGTTCATCTGAATTCTTGTCACTTAAAAACAAGATTTGATCTTTCAGTCAAAGAGGCCAGTGTGTTCCATTTTTCCTCTGAGTTATCTATCTCCAGACGATCCACTTTTTACCTTAAGATGTAAATAAACACAAAAAAGTCAAACCTTTCCTTACATTTCTTAAACAGCCATTAATTCCATGTCTACCCTTGCAAACAGCTCCATCAGGCCAATAGAATAACCTTCAATTCCAAATAAACATGTAACTCAACTGTATCCCCAGAGAGCTAGCCAACCTTTCATTGGAATTAAGACAGGGACGTTATAATCACAAAACTCAGGGCCACGTTTGAGGACCTAGAGATTTTCAAATCTATCCCTCAAAGAGAAACTAAAGACCACATCTCAGGAAGTTAAATATCCTTCAAAGGAAAAGGTAACTGTGTAACCCTGAACACATCCAAAGCCCCAGCAAATCTGTTTCCCCATAAAACCATTAGCCAGTAGGAATGAAAATAAACTCTGTCCTCTTGCTTCACCCATAAATGACTACCAATGATTCTTTGGTTTTGCAACCAAATGCTAGGTGTTAGGAGTTTTCTAGCACAATGTAATAAACTAATCAAAGGGACAGTTTCTGAACAGTACGCACTTAGGCATAACTGACATTAAGAGCCTGTCGTGTCACCCTGCCAGCACACAATTAGGATGTCAGGACTTCATTCTCCAAATCCCTTATATTCAGTGATACTGAATATACTCCCCCCAAAATCTGTGCTTTAGTGGGGAATGCACAGTGCTTAGAAGTCCTCCCTTCTTAGTCCTTAGCTGCCAGCAACACTGGTGTCTACGACAAATGGAAAGCTTAAGGATGTCAACCACACCACCTAGTTTTCACTCTAGAGCTGTGCTGTATGCTAAGGTGGCCACTAGCCACATGTGGCTATTTCAGTTGCAAGTAAATAAAAATTTAAAAGCTCCCCAGTCACACTAGCCACATTCTGAGTGCTCAATAGTCACACACGGCTAGAGACTACCATACTGGAGAGGAGATAAAGAATATTTCCCTCACTGTGTAAAGTTCTATTAGACAGCTCTGCTCCAGAAGCCGCTTTGTGCACAGCCTACATTTAAAGCTTCTTCTTGGGGCAACCAGGTGGCTCAGTCAGTTGAGCGACTGACTTGATTTTGGCTCAGGTCATGATCTCGCAGACTCTGCGCAGAGCCTGCTTAAGAGCTCTTTCCCTCTGCTGCCTTTCTCCCCTGTCCATGCACACACTCTTTAAAAAAAACAAAAAAACAACAACAAAACACACACACACACACAAACCCCAAACAAAACAAAACACCAAAAAACAAAAACTTCTTGAAAGGTCTTTTGGAATGATCTGTCAGAGGCTTATCGTCAGCAATTTATAATACCTACTCTTGGAAAATGGTGGGGCCTTTTTATGGCTTTCCTAAGTCAGGGACAAAATATAGGAAATCCAAGGCTTAAGGTAGCTGAAGCAGAAGGCCTTGTTTATTTTTGGTCAGTGAGCCCAACAGTTCAGGGTGGGGGTGGGAGGGTGTTATATTTAACTGCTGAATTTATGCACAGCCATGCAGTGCTACCAGTTAAAGTCCTTACAGTTGCATGGCATCGCCCTCCAGACGCCCAGCCACAGCTTGGACATATCCTTCCACAGCCACTGTCCGGACTCGCATATAAAGTCTATGAATAATAAAGAGCAGGTTTTATTTCAGATCTGAACAGAATTATCTCTTACCGGAAATTTGAAAGAGAACCCACTAATTCTTTAATTACTCCGTGCTCTCACTATTTACTGACAAAACTTTAGGTGCTGTGGAGATGAAGGCCATCCTATTCTATATTTTAGCACTGAAAATCTTTGACTAAGGCTGTTCAGATTTCCTGTGCTAGGAGAAATAGAATAAAGTTATCTTCGTAATTTGTAACTCATTTAACAGGGAATAAAGGATTTTCTGAGATCATGTAAAACAAACCAAAATTTCTTTCATTTCTTGGCTTCAAACAAAAGACATTTATTCTCTCACAGTTCTGGAGACTAGAAACCCCAAAATTTCTTTGTGGTAAAATCCAGCAAATCTACTTTAAGGCCAAAGGATCAGAAAAAAAGAAATTAAAACTCATTGATAACACAGAAACAGGCCATACTGATGGCAAACTACCTAAAAGAGAAAGACAACAAGAAGTTACTTATTGGTACCTGCTACAATGGGAATTCTCTGAATTTCTCTTTCCTCCAGAGAAGTTTCTGCTTTTGCCCTGAGCCACCTTGTAATCATCCATCACATCCTGACAGCCTCAGTGGACTGTCTGACAGAGATCACCAGCTGCTTCTGGAGCATTAAGACCCATCCTCTCACCTGCTTAAGTTTTAATGCTGCCTGGACAGAGGGTCTATTCTCCATCTGCTGGGCCAGTCTTCTGTTTCTGGCACTGGCTAGCTGCTGTTGTTGCTGCATCGAAGCCCGAATATTCACTGGCATCGGCTGTTTGTTCTTCAGCATATTAGTAAAGCTTCAAGGTCGAACAAAATGGATGTTTAAATAAAAGCTTTATTACAAAACATTTACTGGCATTTTCATGGCTTGCTAGACCAGGAGCTCCAGATCCCACGAACTTTAAGTAAAGTGGTACACTTAGATCAAGGCTGATGTGGGTTAAAGACTCCTCTGCTTCCACAAACTTGCAAGAATCAGAAACTTAGAAATGCAGCTAAGTGCAGCACATTCAATCAAAAGTGATAACAAGGGCTCAGGTAACGGCTTTTAGAGAGGTCGAAGATATGAAAAACACGCAATAAGCAGATATGATGACAACAAAAGACAGAAAATGTGGTTTCAGAGACAAACAAAGAAAGCCAAAATCTTGGGGGAGCCTGAAGATGCACTGTCAGGGCAAATATAAGGAAGGACTTGAGGACCTCACAGACCACAGAAATAGCACATCCATGTAAGTCACAGCAGTGTATCATGTTTTCGTATTTTTTCACCTAATAACATGTAAATATGGAGAAATCAGTGTAACATAACCTAAGATATAAGAAGCACATATGCTCTGGAAAAGGCAAAAATAAACATCAATTAAATCTTTTAGTGGTCTCACATCAACTTAATAAAATCAGCTTCGGCTCAGGTCATGAGCTCACGGTTTGTGGGTTCGAGCGCTGCACTGGGCTCTGTGCTGACAGCTCAGAGCCTTCAGATTGTGTCTCCCTTTCTCTCTGGTCCTCCCCCACTTGCACTCTTGTGTCTCTCCCTTTCAAAAATAAACAAACATTAAAAATTTTTTTTAAAAAATAAACTCATTTGTCAAAGGCAGTAAATAAAGAGCTCTCAGAGATGTACCTTAACTTGTCTTAGGCTCAAATGATTACTTTTCCTGATTCCAAGTGAGTATTTCTGAGAAAATCAAGATTAATTTAGTCACTGAACAGCTTGTGAAGACACTTCTATTATTCCTGTCAAAGTAAGTTTAATAGAACAAAAAAGAACACTTAACTGTAAAAGAATCTAACACAAAAACAAATTAAAAGCAGTATCGAAAGAAAGAGAAATGGAGCAAAGCACGTGCCTCTTACAAGGCCCAAGAATGACATTCGAGGGCCTTCGGACATTCCACAGCTTGCTACCTGCCTCTTACAGACCAGACGCAACACGGCCGGCCTCGGACGGGGCAGCAAGCCTAGTGCAGCCAAGGTACCATGCTACCGAGCTGCAACCACCCCTGTATCGATGTAAAAAATATGAAAAGAGGGAGGGTGTGAGGAGTCTTTTTAAAATACATCCCACCAGATAAATATTTGAGACAGCTTAACATAAAAATCTACTGATAAGGGGTTTTGAAACAACCGCCCAATTTGTTTTGTGTACCACATAAGATGCAACTAAACACAGAGGTCTGTAGCCTTCTGTTGGTATTTAGTTTAAAATTGGTTTTTGTGCATTGGACCCCAGGGCCAATTTAAGTAATGTTTTCTTATGAACGCGCTGAAGTTGCTGTTGGCTGCCTCACCGCTCATTTAGAGACATCTTGGTGGTGCTTTTTAGCACAACTTTCGGCGCTGACTGTGCAGCCATCTTCAAATCCCGAGAATCTACAAAGGACAATGGGCAGAATGAGCAAGTCAGAAAAGGGACCACCTCGTATTTACAAGCATCAAGGGTTTCCCAACAGCAAATGAAAAGGTAAGGCCTGTATCAACGGCCATGGAAGAATCCACCGAAACGCATTTTGGGTGCTTAAGTCGACACCACGGTTACCGCGAACTGCGAAATTTCGAGGCCACCGGACAGAAACTATCTTCCCAAACCTTCAAGATGGCAGACGCACACCGGGCTAGCCGAGCCGAGGGGCTACGTGAATCCGGGGCGGTCCTTCTCAACCTCGGCCGCGGGGCGCTGCGAACCCTCCCACGCAAAGCCCGATCTCCCGCGGCCAGGTCCGCGGCCCCGGCTAGGCGCTTCTCGCGGGCAGCCGCCGCCGAGAACCAGGACGCAGGGACACGGCGCAGGCAAACCCGTTTGGAAACGGGCTTTCGACTCCCCACTCCGGAAGGAGCCTTCGCTAGCGCCCGGCGGAGGCAGCACGGAAGGTGTCCCGAACCGGCATCCGCCCGCGGACGCCTCGACGCTCCAACGCCCCCTCCCGGCCCAGCCAGGCCCCGCCCCCCGGCCTCCCGGGCCGCCCCGCCGCGGAAACGCACCGAAGGAAACGGACGCCAGTGCGCCTCCCGGGGCTGCCACCACGGCTGCGGCGCGCGGGCCGGGGCCCGGCCGAACCTGAGTTGACCTGGTGGGCGGATGGTTAGAGGTGTAAGCGGTCGGTTGCTAGGTTATCTCGTTGTAGCCAGGCGGCTGTCTGGTCGGCCGGCCCGCCTGCTCGCCCGGCCTGCCCTTTCCTGCCTTGCGTCTGTGCCGCCACAGCCGCCGCCGCCTCCCGCTCGGTGCCCGAAACAAAATGGCCGCCACGCCCAGAGCCGAGTGGGACCGGCTAAAATGGCGTCGACGCAATTACGTCGGACGCCGGATCCGCGCACAGCCAGGGGGCGAGAAGGTTAGCGCTACGCCTGCGTGCGGATGGGGGCGGAGCCCTGGGGAGAAGGCGGGCCCTTAGCCAAGGCGGTGTCCGAGGAGTTTTCTGCTCCGCCCACCGAGGGGCGTGGCCCGTGGTTGCTGGCAGGGCTTGTCGGG
>NW_027530010.1:242452-246538 GCF_008692635.1 Crocuta crocuta | reverse complement strand
CGGCGGTCGTGCTTCCCCGCGGCGCTCCGGCCCTGGCCGAGGCGGACCCTGTAAAACCGTTCAGTGGGATTTGCACCGTCTCCCGCCCTGTTGGGGGCCTGCCGCGAGCCGCAGAGCGGGGGGCCACCAGTGCCTGGAGCACCTGTTTCTTTCTGACGGTCGTTGGTCCTCACGGGGGTGTCCGCGTCGGGCTCCGCTCCCGCGCCCTCCCCACCTGCCAGTCATCTGCATTTTGATGCAGACCTGCCTGCACGGAAATTTTCTTATGCTCAGACACATAATAAAAAATACCCAGATGTTTGGGGCACCTGGGTGGCTCAGTGGTTTCCCACTCTTGATACCAGCTCAGGTCATGATCCCGTGGCCGTGTGGTCCCGCCGGCGGCCGGCTCCCGGCTCGGGGTTCTCTCGCTCTCCGCCCCTCTCCCCCGATGGCCGCGCGCCCTCAGGTGTTTGAAGAATGAGTGAATGAACACGCCTTCAACCCTTTTCCACGTACGCGCCTCAGGATGCTTTCGTTTTCATTCCTAGCATTTCCTGCGTGTGTTTAGTGGTCTGGCATCTTGATCTACGCGAGGGTTAGGTCGTGTTTGTTTGGTTCACTACTACGTCCCCGGTTCCTACACAGCGTCTAGTTCGTGGTAGGTCCACGGTAGATATTCTTTGCAGATTGAAGGGAAATTCTTCCGGCTGAGAAGCCAGAAAGCCTCCTATGTCTGCAGCTGGAACCCTGAATGCCTGCCTTCCTAGGCCTCGAGCATTCCTCAGCTAGGAAGATGTGCTGTTTCTTGATCTCTCTCCGAATAAGATCCCTTCCCAAATAAGGTGAATTGCGAGTGAGGGACCTTGACTTTCTTACTCACTTCCAGACCGCAAAGGAGACACACAGCAGCTGGCGAGAGAAGAGCCTTTAATGAAAGAGGAGGTGCAGGCCTGGCCCGCTCCTGTCGCGCCCTTGGTGGAGGATGGTCGAGGGCAGGAGAAGAGGGAGGGCGCACTGGGGTCAGGGGGAGCAGGGGGAAGGGAAGGGCGCTGCCCACTGGGGCTGTCTGCTCAGCTGTTCTCCCAGAAGAAGTTGTTACAGGCCACTGTGAGGGCAGCCACCAGCACCACGTACTCCTGGAAGTCCACCTCCCCATCTCCATTCTCGTCGAGCTCTTTCATCACCTTGTCCACAGCGTCTGCATCCTTCTGGGCCTGTGGAGGGCGAGACGGAGAGTAGATACATAGGGAAGTGAATGGTACTGAATCAGGGGCAAGAGGGGAGGTTGATTGGGAAGAAGGAGGCAGAGATGAACAAGAGGAAGAAAAACATCTCGTTATAGGATTCCTCTGACTCACTCTTCAAAACTAACACTTGTGGCCTCCTGTTGCCTACAGAATAAGCCCCTTAATGAGGCAGAGTAATAACAACATCAGTTACCATAGGTGGGGTGCCTAGGATGCAACGAGCTTTACAAGCATTGTCTAATTTAATTCTAACACAAATAGTATGAGGCAGGTTTCATTATTCTCATACTAGAGAGAAGACACAAATTAACAGTTGGTGGTTAAAGAATGTTCCCAAGTCACACAGCCAGCAGCTGCCAGAGTCAGAATTGGAACCCAGGCCTGATAAAACCTCAAAGCTGGCACACTTTCTACTGGCTTCTTTAGTATATAAGCCCCTGTTAGCACCTGCCGCCTACTTTTCTGCATCCTTCACTCTGGTCAGAACTACTGAGTGTGCTCCATATTCTTCTTTCTTCCATGCTTTTGTCATGCAGATACCTCCTAAAATGTCTACATTTGCCCTAATAGTATTCCAACAGAAACCCGTGGCTCAAGGACCACCTCTTTGGAGGAGCCCACGTCAGTCAGGTTACTATTTCCCATAATCCTTTGTGGCAATTCTGTTAAAGCTCCAAGTACTTCCTGAGTGGTTGTCCCAAGACTTCATGGGGAGGGGATTTCATTGCCTCATGTCAGCGGACTGGGGCCTCTTTTGGTCCCCCATCTATGCTCACTCCTGAGCATTTCACTTCCCGGTGTTCATGGTTTACTGTCACGTGTCAGTCTTTCCCGTCTAGACTGTGAGTCTCTTATTGATGCATCTGCACAGGTCTTAGCACTTCACAGGTGATTAATAAATTAGTGTTTGGGTTTTTTTTTTTGTCTTGAGCCCGGAGGGGTAGGGAAGCATGGAAAAACTCAGGAAAGAAGTCTGGGAGAGGAAGGAGACGACTGGGCTGCATTGGGAAGATGGAAGGGAGGTGTCCCTCCGCCCCTCACCCGCTCCACCTGTACCCCACTCTGCTCACGTCCAGGAAGCCAGAGAGCTCAGTCTGCAGCAGTTCTTTTAGCTCCTTCTTGCTCAACTTGTACTTGTCTCCCTCCTTGCCCGAGTGGGCATGGAACACATTGATGAGAGTCTCCATCGCGGTCTCCAACTCCGAGCCCATTGTGCAGCTCACCTACCCACACCCGCCATGGAAGGAAGTTAGGGATCATGCTTCAGGCTATCTGGGGTCAGGGTGAGGGGAGCCCTCAGCCTGGCCCTGGTCCCACAGCTGAAATAGCCATGAGATCAGAGCCACACCACAGTTTATCTCTCACCGAGATTTTGTTTTATTTTATTTTATTTTTTTTACAAATAGTTTATTGTCAAATTAGTTTCCACATAACACTCAGTGCTCATCCCCAAAGTGCCCTCCTCCATGCCCATCCCCCCTCCCCCCCACATCCATCAGTCCTCAGTTTTTGTCAGCATTCAAGAGTCTCTCATGGTTTGCCTCTCTCCCTTTCCCCCACCATTTCCGCCCTTCTTCTCCCCCTTGTTCCTCCGTCAAGTTCCTCCTAATCCTCCTATACGTGCAAACATATGATATTTGTCCTTCTCTGCCTGACTTATTTCGCTCAGCATAACACCCTCAAGGTCCATCCATGTTGCTACACATGGCCAGATTTCATTGTTTCTCATTGCCATGTCTCACCGAGATTTTATGATGTGGGAACCTAACAGGCCTAAATCCAGACTTGCTCTCTGTGTCCCTCAGTCCGTATCCCGGCCAGAGGTAGTCAGTGTTTGGGGCGTGAAGGCAGAGCAGCCGTGGCTAGCTCTAGAGGCCCGCAGTGGACTCTGTAGTGGCTCCTGGCTGCCTGGGCAGACACTGAGGAGGGTGGCGCGGGCAGGCGGGGACGGTCACAGGGCCCTGCCAAGCTGCCTCTGGCTCTATTTTTACCCTGCTGTGTGCCTGCTTAGCACAGCCAAGCTCTGCTGTTGAGGGTGGTGGGCTGTGCCCCCCTCCACAGCCTTGACTCTCTGCCCATGCCTAGCAAGGAGTCAGTCTGGAGCTCTCAGTCAGTCTGAAGGAGAGAGTGTAGCCAGAGGGGCTGGCCCAAGGCTTCACGGGGAAGGGGATCTAACTGCCTCTGAGTTTCCTGTCAGCAGACGGGGGGCCTCTTTCGGGCCTTCGACTCCGCTCTCTCCTGAACATGTCACTTTAGCTTCCCTGCGGTGCATCTCCGTGATCTCTAGTTTGGTTTCTCTTCCTTCTCTGCAGACTCAGGCCTCCCGTTGGGTGATGGTAGGAAGGGAGGAAGGAGTGTGGAAGCCTTTCCCCAGAGCCGGGGTCCCCGGCAGGGAGATAGGACGCCTCTGCGGCCTTGTCCCAGCCATGGCCTACTCCTTCCTACCCCGCGCCCAGCCTGGATGCGGTGAGGACAGTGGCAGCTGGCTGAGTGGGGCTGCTGGATGCTGGGGGAGGTAGAAGGCTGAGCGCGTCGTCTGGATTCAAGGGGCTCGAGACAGGAAGAGAAAAATGGAGGGGTTTGTGCAGGAGAGGGGCCAACCCGGGAGGCCTCTTTCTTTTGGCCTTAGGATGGTCAGCCCCTCCACGGCCTCAGGGGGCAGCTCAGGTGTCCCAGCTCAGGTGTCCTTTCCCTTCCTCAGTCCTAAGGGGCTGAACAATGGGCCCTGATCGAATGACATTCCAACTTTACAATGGGGACCTTGTGAGTGTCACCTGAACTCGGCATGAGAAGCAGTTGTCACAGAGACACAGGGGAGAGATGGAACCCAAGCCGGGCTGGCGGAGGGGACAGGGCG
>NW_027530010.1:228617-242376 GCF_008692635.1 Crocuta crocuta | reverse complement strand
TTATGGACCCATCCAGGACGGGCACTCGGAGGTTGCCTGGAGCCCTCGAGGAGGCTGGGATGTTATGCAGGGGCCATCTGGAGAGGACTTCGGCAGGGAGCGGGGAGACAGCAAAACAAAGGGAAAGACTTGAAGGAAAGAGGAGTCTGGGAGTCTGGGCCAAGGGAGGAGGAGGAGAGAGAGGAGGTCATGTGAAAGGAGAGTTGGGAGCGGGTCCCGCACCCTAATGCCCTCTCCTCCTGACACCCCACGGCCCATGCTCTCCTACCCCCACACTTCTCTGGGACCTAAGCTTTTGGCAAGGCTGGGTGGGGGTGGGGGCAGAAATCGCAGTCCCATTTGCTTTCTGAGCCTCCTGGAAGCAAAGTGGGAGCCGAGTCCCCTCCCCAGCACCTGGGAGATCCAGGGAGCCTTGGGAGAGCACTCAGGGCGCTGCCGTAGGAGGGCTTCATCTCTTGGAAGCTTCCCCGTTCCCTGAGGAACACCACCGACCTCCCTCTGAACTTGGCTGGCTTCCCTGTAGTACTCTCCGAACCCTGTCTCCCCAAAATCCCAAACTGCTGTCACCCGAACTCCTCCCACACCCCCAGTGCACCCCAATGCTGTTGTCCCCAGACTTCTGGAGTCCCCTTCCCCTAGGCTGGCCGCAGCAGGGTACTCACCGTCAGCCTGGACCTGAGGTGGGAGCAGGTTCTGGACAGACAGACGAGTCTGCAGATGTGGCCACCAGAGCTGTGTGGGGAGACCTGTCTCCAGTCCTGCCCCCCGCGGCCCCCCTCCCAGCCAGCTCCACCCCTTCACAGAGACCCAGCAGGGGCGAGCGGCCAGGAGCGGACAGAGGCGCCCTCTGTCTCCTGGGCTGGAACAGGCCGCCCTGTGTCCTCTTCTCCAGCCTCGGGCGCCTCCCCCGACTGCTGGGCCCCCGGGAGGTGGGCAAGGGCCTGGGGGGGCACCGAGAGGCCTCTCGCCACTCCGTGCAGCACGGGCACAAAGGGGAGGACCCAGCTGAGGGGTCTCAGCGAGGGGACCTCCCGGTGGACCATTTAAAGCCGGGCGTCTCCCGGAGTGCTGGCTGGGAGACTCCGGTCCAGGGCCTCCTCTACCGAGGTCTCTGCCGGACCCCCAGCCCTCACCCCAGGTCCTCCCGTCCGTGGGAGCCTCTTGGGGGCCTGGGGCTGCAGGGTCCTTTTCAGGATCCCCTCCAGAGGGGNCTGGGGAGGGCGGCGGGCTCGGCCCTGCGCCCCTGCCCCTGCCCGGCTGGGTCTCCGCGGCCCGACCTTAGGCTGACCGCCGGCCGACCGCAGCCGGGCGTGCTCCCGACCGCGGCTTTTTGCCCGGGCCGTGTGGGCGGGCCGGGTCCCTGCACAAACAAGCTTTGGAGACGGACGGCCTCGTGACCCCTGGGGTGAACCTCCAAGAGAGCGCCCTGGGGACCAAAGTGCCTCCTCGCAGACAGAGGGGTCTCCGGATCCACCCGGCTCCAACCTGGAGAGGACGGAGTTTCTGGAAGCACACACCCCTTCCCCCACCCACTTTGAGCTGTTTCCTGGCCCCCTCCCCCAGGCTCCATCCCTGTCCCCTCCGCCCTTCCCGGGGAAGTCTCCCTGCGGGCTGGGGCAGGCTGGCCTACTCTGGCTCTCCCTTTGTCTGCCTCCCGCCCTACAGGGTCCTGATGGCGGCGGAGCCACTGACCGAGCTGGAGGCAGCCATCGAGACAGTGGTCACTACCTTTTTCACCTTTGCAGCGCAGGAGGGCCGCAGGGGCAGCCTCAGCATCAATGAGTTTAAGGAACTGGTCACTCAGCTGTTGCCCCACTTGCTCAAGGTAGGTGGGGGTCTCTGGGCCTGAGACTCTGGAAGACAGTGGCTGCCAGACCGTGTATGTGAGGTGGGCTAGGTGATATTTCTGGACACGATCGTGTGACCTCAGGTACTTGGTGGACAAGGGTGTGGGTGACTACGTGTGTAAAGGATTCTGGTGTGTGTGTGTAACTAGGTAACGCTGTGTCAGTGTGAGTGCAAGTGTGTTATTTGGGCTTTGTGTTCCCATCAGGCAATGCTGTTGGGCTCTTGGGTCTGCTCTGTGCCTCTCTGGTCTCATTTACCCAACATAGGAGTGGACCCAGAGGTGGCTTCCCGGAGACTGACAGACCATCAGAGCTGGAAGGAGGCCAAGACAAAACAGTCCAAACTCCTAACCTCGCTCAGGTGGAAATTGAGGCTCAGCTGTAGAAAGGGGTTTGTCAACAATAAAAACGCAGTCAAATTCATGCGGAGATAGAATCTCAGAGTCGGAGAGACCCGTAAGTCGTCCATGACTGCTCTTCTCCCGCTCTGGGAATCCGCTCAATAATGTGCCTGGTAAGGTCATTCCTTCTCTGCTACTCACTGGAGAGAATTTAAATTTCATCCACGCTGAGTTGCCCAATCATCCCCAGCCTGTTAACAGTTTGTTTCATCCTTTCTGAGAATTCACAGGCACATAACAGTGTGTGAATATGGATTTAAAAAAAAACACCCCAAAACACAAGCAAGTCTTGGAAACTCAGTCCATCGTCTGCAAAATCCCCTACATTCTTAAGAGACTTCTCGGCCCTTCCCTTTCTCTTCTCTCAGGAAACCTGAGACTCACTGAAGGCGGAGTGTTCCCTGGAGCCTTGTCAAATAGTGACTGGTTTTTCCTCGAACCCAGCTGCCCCTGGGCCTGCTTCCAGATCTTAGTTTCTTCTCCCTGAGACGCGCAGCTCCTCCCCCCCGCCCTTCCTGCACCCTTACAGCTCTTCAGTTCCTGCCTTGCTCTTTGTTCTTCCCATCGCTGCACAGACAGTTCACCCAACACCTGGACCTTCCAGCGACGTCAACCCCTTGCTTCCTGCTTCTGAGCAGCTCACTCCTCTGTCGTGGCTTCAGATCTTGTCTTTACCAGAATGGTGCCCCACCTCCACAGGCTCCTCTCCGAGCGCCAGAGCACCACCTCCTGCTGTCCCAGTTCTGTCCCTCCGCTCCAGCATTTCCTGGGCCCCACCGGGACCTAGTCCTGCGCTCTTGTTCCCCGTGCCCGTCATGTCCTCAGTCCCTCCTTGTTCAGCTGGGCTGTAAGGCTCAGCATGGAAATCCGTCCCTCGGTCACGTCCCATCCTTGATTCTGTTCCTCTCCGTCCTGGTTGTTTGGCAGAATCACAACCCAGGTTAAGTCCAATATATCATCTCCATTAACTTGATGGTCACATCTACCATTCTTTCTCAGATCCAAAAGAAAGCGAAAATTTCCGTTCTCAGAGGGAAAAAACAGTCAGTCAGTCCACCAGTCTACCTGTTCTTCTGTGTCTGCACTTGTGTAGCTGAATCTGGCTGGAGAAAGGTGCTGCCACGTTACTTGTCAGGCTTTGTCGTTTTTATTTTATTAAAAGAAACTTTTTTTAAACATTTATTTATTATTATTGAGAAACAGAGACATAGCATGAACAGGGGAGGGACAGAGAGAAGGGGAGACACAGAATCCGAAGCAGACTCCAGGCTCTGAGCTGTCAGCACAGAGCCCGACGCGGGGCCCGAACCCACAAACTGCGAGATCAAGACCTGAGCTGAAGTCAGACGCTTAACCGACTGAGCCACCCAGGCGCCCCTGTCATTTTTATTAATATTATTTTAAAAATTAAAATTGTTTTAATGTTTATTTTTGAGAGTGAGAGACAGAGACAGAGCACGAGTGGGACAGGGCAGAGAGAGGGAGACACAATCTGAAGTGGGCTCCAGGCTCTGAGCTGTCAGCACAGGGCCCGACACGGGGCTCGAACTCACAAACTGCAAGATCATGACCTGAGCTGAAGTCAGATGCTCAACTGAGTGAACCACCCAGGCGCCCCTACTCATATTATTTTTTAAATGGAAGTATAGTTGATACAGAATGTTGACTCATCTCTTTTGAAATCTATGACCATGAACTCCAAGGGGACCCTTGCCACAGCCTGCCAATTCTGCTACATTTCCCCTGTCGGTTCATTTACCAGCTCTTTCAGATGCTAATTTCACAACTTCTCCTCCCTCCTCAGACTCCAGTCCCTCTTTCCACATTCTCCATCTCACTGAGAAATGTTCTCAGAGAAAACAACGGCAATCAGGAAACTTCTGTACACTGTGCCCTAAGTCTACCAAAGGTCAGCAGATACCTTGCCTCCCTTCCTGCTCCCAGAAGCACCTGTGTCTGCCCCTGAGGCCAGCCCTCCTCTGTTGCCCGACCCCACTCCTTCTCACCGCCTAAAATCTCTACCCTTTTGGGGCGCCTGGGTGCCTTAGTCGGTTGGGCGTCCGACTTTCGCTTAGGTCGTGGTCTCGCGGTTCGTGGGTTCGGGCCCCGCGTCGGGCTCTGTGCTGGCTGCAGGCGCGGAGCCTGGAGCCTATTTCAGAGTCTGTGTTTCCCTCTCTCTCTGACCCTCCCCTGCTCACGCTGTCTCTCTCTTCCTCTCTCTCCTAGAAATAGATAAAAATATTAAAAATAAATAAATAAAAAATAAAATCTCTACCCTTTCAGTTCCTCCTCTCTCTTGCACCATCAATTCTTCCTCTCTATTAGATTGTTGTGATCAGTTTTCCAATATATTGTAATATCTCCCATCTTAAAAAAAAAACAAACAAACACCCTTTCTTGACTCTGTAACCCCCTCCAGCTATGCCTTCTATCTCTGCAAAACTCAAAATTCTTATTTGCTCTCCTGGCCCTGAATGCTCATCCCTCAGGCATTTGCCAAGCTTATTCTTCACTGAACTCAGATTTCTTCTCAAATGGCAAATCCCCACCATGGCCTTCCTTCACCTCTGAGGGCAAAGATCGCCTACCTTGTGCTCTATTCCTTTAACCTCTTTTATTTTCTTCCAGAATACACCTATCACAACCTGACTTCCATCGCATACTTACATTTCCCAAGAATGTACGTCCCATGAAGGAAAGGAATCTGCTTACTATTTTATCTCCAGCACTTAGAGCAGTGCCTGACTTCTAGTAGGTGCTCAGCAAAATATTGAGTGAAATTGTAAAAAAGTGTTTAAAAAATTAAGAATTTGGGGCACCTGAGTGGCTTAGTCAGTTAGCCGCCAGCCGACTTCGGCTCAGGTCCTGATCTCGAAGTCTGTGAGTTCGAGCTTCTCGTTGGGCTCTGTGCTGGCAGCTCAGAGCCTGGAGCTGCTTCGGCTTCTGTGTCTCCCTCTCTCTCTGCCCCTCCCCCTCTCATACTCTGTCCTTCTCAAAAATAAATAAACATTAAAAAAAAAGTAAGAATTTTTGTTGAGTGAGTAAATGAATAAATGCATCTTACCTGCAGTTCTACAAATACCTTTTAAAATGTAACAGTGCATAAAGGATATTTCCATTTGAAGAAAATGATGCACTCTCCATAATGGTATGTAGGTTAACACAAATTTGTGTAGCTAATTTTCTACCGATGGACATTTCTTGTGTCCATTTTTTCCCTTTTGCAAACATCCTTGTTTATATATCTTTACAAATATCTATACAGGGTAACCGTCTGTCAGTAGAAATACTAGGTCAAAAGGCATGTTTGTTTTTCATTTTTATAGATATTGCCTGTTTGCCTTCCGGCAGGGTTCTTATCAGGCTTCAAGGCCACCAGTGCATGCGAATGCCCGTTTCGCCACGTCCTTGCCTAAATTGTGTCTTGTCAGACTTTTAATTTTTGCTAAACTGTGAAAATGATGGCTTGTTCTGACTTACACTTTTTAAACTATGAGTGAAATGGAATATTAAATACCATTTTTGAAGGACACATATAATCCTTTTTCTATGAATTGCTTGTTTGTTTCTTTTATTAAGGAGATTTTCTTTTTCTAAATAATTTCATTTATTTGTTTGTTTATTAATGCTTATTTATTTTTGAGAGAGAGAGACAGAGTGCAAGCAGGGGAGGTGCAGAGAGGAAGGGAGACAGATAATCTAAAGCAGGCTTTGTGCTGACAGCAGAGAGCCCGACATAGGGCTTGAACTCATGAGCAATGAGATCATGACCTGAGCCAAAGATGGACACTCAACTGACTGAACCATCCAGGTGCCCCTCTGATAGTTTTTTAAAAAGGGGGAAGAAATAGAAAGTAGTGGATAAAAGCACAAGCTTTAAGTCAGACAATCTAGGTTCAAATGCAGATTCTAGCTTGTCATCCTTGGTTATTTAATCTTTCTGAGCCTTAATTTCTTTTTTTTTATTAAAAAATTTTTATTTTAATGTTTAGTTATTTTTGAGAGTGAGAGAGAGACAGAGCATCAGCAGGGGAGGGGCAGAGAGAGAGGGAAACACAGAATCAAGAGCAGGCTCCTGGCTCTGAGCTGTCAGCACAGAGCCCTACATGAGGCTTGAATCCACAAACTCTAAGATCATGATCCAAGTTGAAGCCAGACACTTAATTGACTGAGCCACTTAGGTGCCCCATGAACCTTAATTTCTTATCTGTGAAATGGACTCATGGTAATACCTTCCTCATTGCATTGGTCTTGCTTTATTTGGTCAATATTTATTGAGCACCTCCTATGTCCTGCCCTGATTCTGTCTTAGGCTTTGGGTTACAATGGCGAACAAGATGAACAAGGTCCCTTTCATTCTAGCAGATCATGAAGATTAAATGGAGTAAGGCATATAATGCGTTTAGCATAAGGCTTGGGACAGTCAGCACTATTAGTAAGTGGTTACAATTGTTGAAATGTTAGCTGTTATCACTCTTTTGGTTTTTTCTAGGTATGCAATTATATAATTGCTAATATAATAGAAGGTGAATTTTCCTCTTCTTTCCTAATACTTATACCTTTTATTCCTTTCTCTTGCTTAATTGTATATTTTTTCCCCTCCCAATGTAATGTTACCCTGGGCATCTTTGCCTTCCACTGGCAATGCTTATAGTATTTTACAATTAAGCAAGAGTGTGGCTTTTTAAAGGGTCTTTCTTAGCTTTTCTATGAATGAGCTTTAGCTTCGTGCTTCTGTAGATTTGGCAGGTCTTCTCTGCCTTCATTCACATGTTGATTCAGATGTTGAGTATTGGGCTCTGCCTGTGGCGCCCTTCTCTAGTTTGACATTGATCCATTGTTCAACAGCTGAGGTTTTGGTTGTGATTGTTCATCGAGCAACAGATCCTTCTTCGATCATGGGTCCAGTTTACAGCACCTTTCGATTTCACAGGCTTGTCATGAGAGACTTTGTCAAGGACCCTGTAGAAAACCAGATACCCCGTGTCTCTGCCATTCCCCTGATCCACCAGGCTAATAACCAAAGTGGAAAGAAGGAGACTGCGTTAGGGTTATACAAATGCGTGGGTTAGGGCTGTGGATTCTCTAGCTTTCTGTGAAGGAAGAAGGTGGCCTGAGAAGGCTCTGAGGATGGCCAGGGTGGGTCCATGCCTGCACGGGTTCCCTGAGCGCCCTGGAGCACATGCCAAGTGTGCTGGAGCCCATCCGACCCGTAAGCAAGAGTTCACTGTGCGCACCTCTTCCCCGCTCTGTGCTCAGTGACTCTTTGGTTGCCACAGTCAGCCACGGTGGGAGGGTTTACACGCCGGCAGACACTACAAGTCAGGTCCCCTACCTCCCTCTGCTGCCGCCCTTGTGGCCTACGCAGTTTGGAGAGGTTAGTAACCGGCAGGCACCGTGGCAACGCTGTTCTGGGGCCGCAGCCTCGCCCTGAACGTGGAGGCAGGTCCCATATGAAGAAAGGGACATCAGCAGTTGGGTCCTCTCTCCCTGTCTCAAGAACTCTCTTTTCTAACCCCACCTTTTCTGCTGATGTCGCCTCAGGATGTGGACTCTTTAGATGAGAAGATGAAGAGCCTGGATGTGAATCAGGACTCCGAGATCAAATTCAACGAGTACTGGAGACTGATAGGGGAGCTGGCCAAGGAGATCCGGAAGGAGAAGGCCCTGGAGATCCGGAAGAAGTAAAGCCCCTGGCCAGGATAGGGCCGGGCTGGCCAGGCAAAACCCCCTCCCCCATATAGCGTCCTCCTTGAAACACAGGTGTTTCTTGTTCCCACCCTACCCTGCTTTCCTCTCTTGAGAGTACGGGCTTTGAGAGCTTCCCTGGACGTGAGAGTGGGTCCAAACGTTTTGAGCTCTTTAAGGACCAGGAATGTTACTCATCTTTGAACATCATTCTGCAGCATTGAACACTGGGTCTTGTATTGATTACTAGGGAGGTGCTCAGTAAATAAATGGCTGATGAGGGGTGCCTGCGTGGCTTGGTCAGTTGAGCATCTGACCCTTGACTTCGGCTCTAGGTGGTGATGCCACGGTTCGTGTATTTGAGCCCCGCGTCAGGGTCTTTGCTGACAGTGTGGAGTCTGCTCGGGATTCTCTTTCTTCCTGTCTCCCTCTTTCCCTTCCTCAAAATAAATAAATAAAATAGATAAATGGTTGATGAATGAGTATATGAAAGGAAGAGAACAGATCTCTGGGGCAGGTGAAGTGACTCTTATTCCACAGGCGCCTCCTGGAGCCCAGGGGCATGGTCTCTGCTCACACCTTTCTCATACCTGGGGTTTGTGTCACTGGACGATAATGGCAGCGGTGAACTTGTGTTGAGGGCTTGCTATGTGCCAGGCACAGTACTAAACACTTTTCCTTCGGCATCTTGGTTGATTCTCACAGCCTTTTGAGGGAAGGTACTATTTTTAAGTTCTGTATTAAAGATGAGGAAACAGATTTTAGAGACATTCACAAAGACAAGAGTAGGTGGAACTGGGTTGAAATTCCAGAGCCTCTGTGATGAACTGGGATCCTCTCTGGATGGGCAGTGTGGGAACACTCGGCCTTCTTCTCCTTCCTCCATCATAGCAGGGGTGAAGCAGAAGAATGGACATAAGATTCTGGTATGAAGACTGTGCGATGGGTTCCCCTCTCCCCACCCTTCTTGGCCTGAAGGGCTTGTGGTCTGCACTGCCCGCCACCAGAGGGGGCAGGGGTGGGGCAGCCCAGCGGGCGCTGCCTCCCCGCAGCTGTCACTGCGGTGCCTGGTGTCCACCTGGGGCAGCCATTACTCCAGAGGAACATTGAGGCTGAGACAACCTCCCCACCACACACCAAGGAACGTTCCCAGATTGAGACCTTCCATCTAAGTGCCCTCAGACTGAGAGACCTCTGAGGAAGCCCCAGCCTGGGATTCCTTGAGGCGCCATTTGGCCGAGACATTCCAGAGTGGATCTCACGGGGGCTTCCTCCAAACCAGAGACCCTAGGAGAGACTCTTGACGAGAGACTCCTCAGAGGGACCCCAGGTTGAGTCACTCCTGGAGAAGCCCTCAGATTGAGAGACCCTCAGAGAGGTCCTCAGAGCAACACAAGAGTGAGACACTCTTGGGAGGGCCTTTTCATGGAAGGACACTTCTAGATGCACTCGACTGAGGCCAGAAGTACAGCGGGGCCCGAGGAGGAGACGCAAGGGGCCGTGTCGGGAGGCACACTTCGGCTTCCGGGCCCGCCTCATCCTTGCCTTTACCTGCACTGACTCCCCTGCCGCTCTCCCTTCCCTGTCCCGGCAGGTGAGGGGCCCCTTGGGTTGTGCAGAGGCTTCCTGGGACGTCCTCCACACTGGACCGGAGGCGTTGGGATCGGGAAGGCATGGGGTTCTGGGGGAGGGAGGAGCAGGCAGCCCAACCAGTTTGGAGAGGTTGTTAACAGCCAGGTAATCCGCTTGGGCCTCACACGTGGCTGTGCACGCTGGCAGCGGGGAGCCCCAGGGGGGTCAGGGCCGCACTCGGTGAGGCCCCTCTGCCTGGCTGCCCTACTCCGGCTCCTTCCTTACCTGTTGACCGTGGGGACTGCAGGCTCGAGTGTCACCACCCAAACTGGCCCTGGTGGGAGCAGTATGAGTGTGTGTGTGTGTGTGTGTGTGTGTGTGTGTAAAAGAGAGAGCGACCTCAAAGTACAGAGAGGTCCCTGGGGACCTCTCTCAGCTCACATGTCCCTCACTCCCTGGGGACCACAGCCCTGTGTTATCAGCCTCTGCTTCTCCTTCGTTCCTGGTATTGATTCAAAGCCCCTCCACTCCCCTGCCCTGCAATTCCTCCGGGCCTTTCCTCCCAGGCTCGCCCCCACAGTGTCGCCAAGGCCCCCTTCCGCCCTCCCAACCTCCCCTTCCCCTTCCCTTGCCTCGATTCTGCTTGCTGGTCTGGGGCCAGGGCCCCCAGCCCCATCCCTCCAGGGTTCCCTCCGGTGGCACAGTGGGCAGGCTCTCGGAGCTCTGGCCAATAGAGGGTGGGGCCCACACTGCTGGCCTACAGCCCAGGCTGCTGCAATAACAGGGGTGGCTTAGGGATGAGGCCCAGCCCCCTGCCTTCCCTCCCTGCCCCCAGGTATAAGAGCTGAGCTCAGGTGAGCTGACTCCCAACATCCGGTCCCAGCAGCTGCTAGCAGGTAAGGAGACCCAGGGCTTTTCACCCAAATGGCTGCCCCTGTCCAGAGGACACACTTAGCTTATTCTGCCCTGGCCTGCCCGGAGAAGGGCAGGGGGCCAGGGCCCGGATGCTGGTTTGTGTGTGTGTGTGTGTGTGTGTGTGTGTGTGTGTGTGCAGCAGAGGTGAATGGTGGGAAGAAGTGGGGAGATTGATCTAAAGTGAGACCCAAGGGGTTCCCTCTGGATGGGGAGCCTGGGGTCTGTGATCTTAGCTCCTGGATCCTTCACAGGGACCAAGCCTCGTGTGGAGTTGGCTCTGACCCCCTGAGCGAGGCACCAAATACTGAGGGTACAGCCTGGCCTCAGTCTTCCTCTTTCTCTAGGTAGATCATGAGCCATCGGCTCCTCTGAGGCTGCTGTAGGACGACACGGCTCTCACCAGGACAAGACACCAGTCACCATGGGGCAGTGTCGGTCAGCCAATGCTGAGGTGGGCCCATCCATGCCTGGCCTTTCTGTTCCCACACTCCACGCCTCCGCCCTGTGGGTCTGCGTCCTCGGTCACGGCTGCCCCTCGCCTTGATCTTGCCCTGCACTCTAGACCTTGCTCGAGAGACCCAGACTCCTCTCTTGTGCCCACACGGAGCGATGCACACGGAGCCCTCCTGGGAAGAGAGTGTGCTGGGCGCTGGGACCTGCCCTGCGTGGGGGCTGGGGGGGACAGGGAGGAGGCCTTGCCCAACTTGTGGCTCAGGCCGGGCAGGGACCAGTGGGGGAAGGGGCTTGGATGCTGGGCGTGGGTGGGAGCCTCTTGCCTTCCAGCTGTCTTCTGCCCTATTGGCCGTGGGGGCCTCGGGGAGGTAGGGTGTCCTAGGGTGGTTGGAGCTTTCCTGACATGCATGATGCCCCCCGCCCTCAGGATGCCCAGGAATTCAGTGACGTGGAGAGGGCCATTGAGACCCTCATCAAGAACTTCCACCAGTACTCTGTGGAGGGTGGCAAGGAGTCGCTGACCCCTTCCGAGCTACAGGACCTGGTCACCCAGCAGCTGCCCCACCTCATGCCGGTACTGAGGGAGTGGGCCCCACCCCAGGCAGCGCCCTGACTTCCCAGGCAGCGCCCTGACTTCCCAGGCCAGGTCTCCAAGGCCCCACCCCCGCTGCCACGGCCCCTGGGCGGGAGGTGCTGCCTTGCTGACGGTGGTGTCTTCTGTCCCCTCAGAGCAACTGTGGCCTGGAAGAGAAAATCGCCAACTTGGGCAGCTGTAATGACTCCAAACTGGAGTTTGGGAGTTTCTGGGAGCTGATTGGAGAAGCAGCCAGGAGTGTGAAGCTGGAGAGCCCTGTCCGAGGGAGCTGAGAACCTTCTTCTGGAATTCTTGGGGGGATGTTGGGGAAAGGGGACCTTAGAGACCATGGGCCTAGAAACTCCTCTCCTCCACCACACGGTTCCACAGTCTGCACCTGCCTCCCCTCTGCAGGGTTCAAGCCCTTAGTGATCCTTCTCAGGGGTCTCTGTACTTCTGGACACAGAGTTCACACTCTGTGAACTCCTGGGAGCTCCGTGGGACTAACGGGCCCAGGAGTCCCCACCAGCGGGAGGCTCGGGGGCAGGCTGGGCCCAGGGGCGGGTGTGACAAGATGCTGGAGGGCTCAGGGTGGGCTAAGGCCACGTGATCTGGTGTGGGGAAGGGCAGAGAGGAGCCGGGCTACTGGGTCTGATTTGAAGAGGAGGGCTGGGAATGGGGCTGTATATTTGGTACTAACAAGGGTCTCTGGGAGCCTACCCTTCCTAATCTCTTCTCCAACCCAAACAGAAACTGTCTGTCCAGTGTCTGGCTCTGCCCCAGCCTCCTGCCAGGACCCTGTCCCTGGGCTAGGGCAGGGGAAGAGAGAAAGCAGGCTGGGGGAGAGGCCGAGGAGGGTGTCACTTTGGGAGAGGGCCCGCTGGGTGCTTGGGCATTTAAAGAATGGTGGTTGTTTTGTATCACGTGATTAATAAAAAAAATGGAAAAAGCGACTGATGTCATCTTGACTGGATACCTCCCTCCCTCGGGCCACGGATGAGGGGCGGGCGAGGGGCGGGTGGGCGAACGGCAGGGTCCTTGGTGGCCAGGACATGTGGGGTTGCGGTGGCTTCAGTGGGAGTGAATGGGGACTCACTTTTCCCCATGGATTTGGGGTGAGGATGGGCACCAGGCCCCAAGCCTGGAGGCCTGGTCCTCTCTGAAGCACAGGCTCTTCTTTGCCAAGGGGCTGGCCCTCTGCCAGGAGAGGAGGACATGTGTGCTCACCTGGGGAAAGGGTTACGACCAGGTGTACTAGAGCCTGGGGGACTCGCCTGGTTCTGAGAAACAGGCTGATGGGCCTGGGTTTGAACGCAGCCCTGCCACTCCTTATCTCTGGAGCATTGGGCATGCTCTCAGCGTATCAGTTTGCTCATCTGTCAAATGGGGATTACCGTCTCTCACAGATTTGTTAGGAGGATAATGGACACGTCACGGGAAGTACTCAGCATAGAGCTTGACACAGAGTGAGTGCCCCCAGCTGGAGCCACCCTTGTCGGAGTGGATGGGTGGGTCCCCTCTACTTTCAGCTATCGTCTCCACAAGTTGACTAGCCAGTTTCCTTGGGTGTCCTGGGGAAGGGCTGGAGGGTGTTTCTGGAAGAATCCTCTGCTGCACATGGCAGGTCCTAGGAGTGGGCATCAGCTCATGGTGGTCTGAACGTTCCAAAGCCCAGGGGCCAGGCTCTGTGGCTGCCTTCCGACTGGGCCCACAGAAACGAGGCTCTGCTCTTGAGACCCTCGCTGGCCAGGAGGTTTCTGTGCTCAGCCAGGCTGGCCTGGAATACTAACTGCACTGCCGGAAACTGGGCTCCCAGTGACCCAGGTGAGCAGGGCAGGTGACACCCCTTTCTCTCTCCACTGACGGGGCTCTGCGCAGGCCCTGCAGGGCGAGCGAGCGGGGTGAGGTTGTGGGGCTGCCAGCTTCCACCACTCCCTCTGGGGTGGGGGCGGAGGGGCGTTAAAAAAGGTGTGTATCCCTTTAACAAGGGCCCAACCCCAGGGCCAAGTCAGAGGGAGCTCAGTCGCTACCTCCCCACTGAGCCAGCTTCCAGGCACAGCCCGAGTGGGACAGAGTCTGGGAGCGGGAGGGAGCGGGGAGGAGTCCTGGCCCAGCTGAGTGGGGAGCTGCCTGGCAGTGCCCGAGCCGGCCCCAGAGCCCTGCTGGAGAGGCCGCAGTCCCAGGAAGCAGGTGAGCACCGCAGGCCGGTCCTGGGAGGCCTGGGGCTGCCAGAGAGGCCCTGCAGGCGTGGGGGGCCTGGGGAGGGGGCGGTGAGGAGGGCCTGGGGAGGGGGGCGGTGAGGAGGGCCT
>NW_027530010.1:228160-228587 GCF_008692635.1 Crocuta crocuta | reverse complement strand
TAGAGCCTGGGAAGGAAGGGTCCGTTAATCTTTAACTTTCCCGCAGGCTGCTTTGGGAAGGGAGACTTCTGTGGGGTTGGGAGTTGGAGAGGCCTTCAGAGGGGTGGCCGGGCGGCAGGACCCCCCTCCCCAACCCAGCTGCTGCCTGGGCTCTTCTCCAGGGCCTGGGCCACAGGGCAGAGAGCTCAGGAGCTCTGTCGCAGCTGCTCCGACCGTCCTTTAACAGAGAAAGGGCAAATGCATGTTTGTTGTGGGGAGAGTTGGGGGCTGGTCAGACCTGGACACTGCCTCGCGGGTGCCTCGCGGGCCGTCTCTGGGATCTGTGCCTGGGAGAGGCGATGGGGTCCATGAGGAACCGGGAAGGGCCCAGGGAGCCCGACGAGAGGAGGCAGGCGGGGGGCGGGGTGGGTGGGGGGCTCCCTTCCAC
>NW_027530010.1:222022-228115 GCF_008692635.1 Crocuta crocuta | reverse complement strand
TGAAGAGTGGTGTGGCTGTTGGTGAGGCCGGGGCTGGTGGTGTGTGTGAGTGTCCACACCTCAGGCCAAGCCCGGCTAGAAAATGCTCCAGAAGTGGGTGGGTGTGAAGAGGGCTCTGTGTGAAATCCACGCAGTGAGTTCTGTGAGGCTGGGGAGGGTGAGGCAGGGCCACTTGTGCGAGACATCAGTTTGAAATAGCCCTGCAAATAGGGTGACAAGTTATGGGCCCAGTTTGGAGGCCACCTTCCCTGCAGACCGAGGACGGTTGGGGCCAGTGAGTGAATTAAGGGAGTGAATGAGCGAGTGAGCGAGAAAACCAGTTAGGTGAATGAATGAGTCGGTGAATGAACAATTCAGTGAATGAATAAGGAAATGGATGATGATGAGTGAGGGAACGAGTTTGAGGTCGATGGAGGGGACACAGAGAGGCCGAATGTGTGCTTGAGGGCAGGCCAGGCTCCAGAGAGGACGGAGACCCAAGTTCAGAGATGTCGCCCAACACCTGGAATCGGCTCGGGACTCCAGGAGAGCGTGTGCGGTGGGAAGAGGAGGCGGCTGGGGGGCTGTGCTGGCTGTTCAGGGCTCCAGACTGAAGGCACTGGGCGTGGGGCAGGGGGCTGCAGGGGCCAAGGCCCAGGGGCAAGGGTCGGAGCGCGGGAGGCCCTGGGAGAAGTCAGCAAGCCGGGCCGAGGTGGGCGCGTGGGGGCGGGGCCTCTCGGTTGCTCCAGGGTGAGTCAGCCAAGGAAGGGGCCAGGAGCGCGCTCGGGGAGGGCTGGGGGCCCCCGGTGAGAGCGCCCTTCGGAGGACAAGTGGTCCCCCCACTGCCGCTTCAGGGAGGCTCCAATATGCGCGCCCACCTCCGCTTCCAGCTCTCAGGCCCGGGCCCGCCTCGCGCCAGCCCTTCCCCGGCCAGCCCCTCCTCGGAGACGCCAGACTGCGGCGGGTGGGAGGAGCAGATGCCTTGGGTGGGTGTGGTGGCGGAGCCTGCCACCTGGCCCCCAGGGGAGGGAGGGAGGGGAGGCTGATGACACCCGACTAGCTCCGTCTGACATCTTTCNTCGTGGTGAGGAGGGGGGGGGGGCAAGGGGGGGGGCATTTTTCTCTTTCCTCTTCCGGACTATGTCCCACAGGGTTGCTCCCTTAGGGAACAAGGACTGGGTTGGGTTAGGGTGGGGGGGGGTCTCTGAACCCCTCTTCCCACTCCCAGAGCTTGGTTGGCAGTAGGCTTGGCGGAGTCCTTGCTGAAGAGGGTGCAGCTTTGGGGATGCCCAAGCATGCGGGCCCTGGGCCTTAAGCACTCGCCACTTCAGGGCAGCAGAGAAGTTTCATGCATTGACACTTTCCTTCCTCACTTCTCACTTGTGAGTCTTTGGGTGTTTGTGGAAACATCGAGCCTCACAGTCACGCACTTAATGAACAAAGAGCACAGGGGGCGAATGTGGCTTCCTGCTGACCTGCTCCATACTGCACCCTTCCAGACCGGAGTGGTGAGGCGGGCGAGGCCGGGAGAGAAGGGCCGCTGCCCCGCTGGAGATGTCCCTGCCTGCTCGTCTCTCTCCACCCTTCTTCCCTCCCACGTTAGGGCCTAGTCCCTCCAGGTCACACCTTTCCTTCAGAAAGAGCCTCGTAAAAGACATAGGTAAAAGGAATAGCGTAGAGGGTGGTCGGGGTCATCACGTACCTGGCGCCAGGGCTGGAAGGAGGTGGAATGTTTATAGAACATCTGTGTTGAGTAAGCCGTTGGACCAGACAGTGCAGGCGAGGGGAGGTGCAGAAATTAAGAGCAGGGCCTTGTGTACCTAAGACTGTAAGAAAATGGTCCCAAAGCCAATGAGTCGTGCCCTTTGGTTCAGAACACACAATGGTTACATGGAAGCAACACTGCCCTTGCCCCACAGAATGTCTATCTTCTGGGGAGACCAGACCCCAGAAGAGACAGCAGCCACTGCCGTCATGGGCCCCGTCCACGTGGGCCGGGAGTCTGGGAGCCGGGCAGCAGGGTGCTCAGGGCAGGCGGGGGCCGTGGCAAGGCCTGGATGTCAGCTGCGTCCACCTTCCCTTGCCAGGACCGAAGGGGCAGGGAGGCTGTAGCTCATCCTGGGCTTGGGGGCGGGAGGGGAGGCTCAGTTCTCCGGGGTTCACTTGGGGGGGCTCTGGGCATGGGCGGCGACTCACAGAATAGACCCGCCTGCTCCCCTCATATCCTGTTATTCAGAAGGCTGCATCCGCCTGGACTGTGAGTGCCTTTTGTCCTGGGGTGAGGGGGTGACGTGTGTGGCCTCTGACTGGCTGCAGCTCTGTCTCCAGCTGGCGCAGAACCAGCCTCACTCCTCTTTAGGTAATGGGGTGGAGGGTCTTGGGGTCCTGCTAGGGATTTAGGGNCGCAGGGGGCCTGGCTCCGCGGGGGAGGGCCTGGGTCCCTGCCACCTGCCTCCTTGCCTGGGGCAGGGGGTGGGTGTGGGGGGGGGTACGTGGCTGCTGGCCCCCCGGCCCCGTGGCTCATCCTGGCAGTTTCAAGCCGTGCTTGCTCTCCGGGCAGGGGCCCGGGGTGGGTCAGCTGTGGAGACAGCAGACACGTGGGCCCCCCTCTGCCCCCTTCCCACGGGAGCTCCTGCCCTCACCCCGGCTCTGACAGGCCCAGGGCCTGCGGCTGGGGCGGCGCCCAGAGAACCTGCCGGGGCGGTCGGGCTGCGGAGCACCTGCGTTCGAGCAGCCACTCTGTTCTGGCTCCAGGCTTACCCTGGTGCCGCCTTTCCCCTGAGGACCTGCCCGCCTGGAGGCCAAGGGGTTTGGCCTGAGGGGTCTCCTCACCTGCCTTCTTCACGCCGCCCAGGCCCCGCGAGGCGTGAGGCAGTGAGATGGCGGACAGCTACACGGAGCTGGAGAAGGCCGTCGTGGTGCTGGTGGAGAACTTCTACAAGTACGTGTCTAAACACAGCCTGGTCAAGAACAAGATCAGCAAGAGCAGCTTCCGGAAGATGCTTCAGAAAGAGCTTAACCATATGCTGACGGTGAGGCCCCCCCCCTCACGTAAGGGCCCTGCCCGCCCCCAGCCTCCCAAGCCTGTGTCCTCGCCCGGCACCCTTCCCCACCGTGGCCTTCGTCCGTTCAGGGTGACCCCCGCACCGGGGCCCCACCACCGCCCAGGCCCCGGTCCTCTTCGGGTGCCCAGGCCTGACCAGGGAGGTCCTGGGACTCGAGGGCTGCCGCCCTCCTCCCCGCTGACCCCCGTTTGTCTCCAGGATACGGGTAACCGGAAGGCTGCTGACAAGCTCATCCAGAACCTGGACGCCAACCACGACGGGCGCATCAGCNTCTTCCAGGGCTCCCCGGGGCCGCCCCGTCCTCACTCCTCCCTGCACACCTCCTGCCGGACAGGGCAAGGGCCCCTCTGCGAGTGTCGTGGTCTGGGGGTGTCTCCCGAAGGGCCTTAGTCCCTGGAGCCAGCAGGCCCCGGGGGCCCCTCTGTGCGGCTTCATCGCTGGTTGGGTCCCCACGAGTCTCCTGCTCAGTCCACACCCCTCGGCGTCTGGGGCCCTGCCCGACTCTGGCCCCTCCTGAGCTCCGCAGCAGAGGCCTCTCCTCTTTCTCTCAGCCCGTTTGCCGGGTAGAGAAGCTGTCCAGGGACTGTGGGTCAGGGAACAGTTGGGCAGGGCTGCCCCCCCCCCCTGCTGGTCACCACTGAAGTGATGGTAATAAAGGCTGGATTTGGAGTCCGTACCCTTCACCCCACCGCTTTGTGACACTCATTGCAACCTTTCCATCCCGTGGGACCTCCTCATTCCTTGGTGGTCTTTGCCCTGGAGCCCTGAGGTAAGGAGGGGTCTCACCAAGAGACCCCAAGGGCAGAGAGAGCGCCCGGACCCCCCGCCTACCCCCAGCGGCTGTCAGCCCTGGGCCAGCGGCGACCTTCCTCTCCCGTCCCGAAGCCCTGTGTCGCCATCTCTGGGCCCGCATCCCTGCCACTCGGACTCGTATTCCACCTCCAGGCACCCAGTGGGTCCCATTAGGCCTCTGTGCTTCCACCAGAGAGAGGCTGTGGCCCTCGGCGCCGCCACCAACAGGTTTCCCAACACCCGGGAAGCTTGTGGGGCGGGAAGCGGGCACGGAGGACGAGGCCAGAGCCGGGCTGCGGGGGCGAAAGGGAGAGGCGGCCTGTTGCTGCTGGAGGGGGCAGCTCTTGCCCTGGGTGAGCCCCCCAGGGCATCTTGACCCCAGTAATTATAAAGGGCAAGAGAGCCCCTCTGTGTTGGCTGTGGTTGCTTCATTCATTCATTCATTCATTCAGAGCATAGTATCTTGTATGTGCCAGACATGGGAGACACTGCAATAGACACAGGAGCATCAGATGTGTTTCCTGATTTTACACGACTTTGAGTTTAGAGGGAAGGAGAACAAATAAACACACGATCACACTAACAAATGGGTAATTACAGATGGGGGTAACTTCTGGGGGATCACGCTTGTGGTAATTTTGAGCAAAGAAATATGGCTTAGCCTGGGGTGGGGAGCACCCTTGTGGAAGCCATGCTTGAGCTGAGATGTGCAAGATGAGCAGGACAGACAAAGGGCAGAACTGAGGGGAGAAGGGCTCCCCAGACAGAGGGACCATCACATACAAAGGCCCTGTGGCAGGAAGGAGCATGATGGGCCTGAGTTTCTGAGGGAAAGTGAGCCAAACGGACAGAGATACAAAGCAAGGCTGGAGAGGTGTACAGGACTTGGGGAGCATGTTAATGATTGGTAGCCATTGAATGGTTGTTTTTTTTTAGCAATGTGAGTGTGAGTATGTGTGTGTGTGTGTGAGCGCGCGCGCGCGCTTGTGCATGTGATGTGATTGGAGTTGCATTTTGAATTATTTCAGTCTGCAATATGGAAAAGATTAAGAGAGAAGGGTAGGGAGACCAGTGAGGAGGTGATTTTTAACAAATAATAGCAAATAATAGCTAATTCTTACCAAGTACTTATTCTACACCAGGCCCTGTTCTGAGTATTTGCATGTGTTAACTCCCTAATCCCCACAGCCCAGTGCAGTAAGCACTTGTTTTCTCTGTTTAGTAGCCGAGGAAGCCAAGGCACAGAGAAAGGACCTAACTTGCTGGAGACCCTGGAGGAGTGAGCAGGGCACCCAGGCATTGATTCCAGGCTGCTGCTCTCAACTACACCTGTCTTCTGAACGAGGGTGGCGACAGTGGAGACTCATTCGTGAGGTCAACGTGGCCTTACTGGGTGCTCCCTGCAGGCCAGGCGCTCCTCTGTCTCTGCTCCCAGGGGTCTGTAGTCTCCCTGGCTCGACAGACACCAGCAGCAAGCAAGCAGGAAGCCATTGGTGCAGAAACACAGGGGGATAGTGAGCTCCCGCGGGTGCCCAGGAGCTTGTCGAGGGCAGGAGCCCAGGGAGAAGAGAAGTCCTGTCTAAAGGGCAGCTCAAGCTTCAGATGTCGGAGGACACACCCCTGCTGGCCTCCCTGCCCCCCGCCCCCCCACTTCTCAGGACAGAAGTGAGGAGGGTCCCAGGTCCCGTCTCTGTGTCACGCCCACATCTAGTTTGTCCTCATTCTGTGCCACTTCTACCTTCAAAAAGCATCCAGAACATTCGTGTCTCTCCCTCGACTGCTGACACATCCATTGGAGTCCCGTCATCTCTTGCTTGGATTTTTGGAATAGGTTTCTGATTATTTCCCAGCGTCTCCTCCTGTCCCTCTATTTTATTTTTTTTTAAAGTTTTTATTTATTTATTTTTGAGAGAGAGAGAGAGACAGACAGGCAGAGAGAGCATGAGCAGGGGAGGGACAGAGAGAGAGGCGGACAGAGGATCTGAAGCAGGCTCTGTGCTGACAGCAGCGAGCTTGACGCGAGACTGGACCCCACGACCTGTGCGATCATGACCTGAGCCAAAGTCAGACGCTTAACCCACTGAGCCCCCAGGCGCCCCCTCCCCGCCCCTGTAGAGGGACATATACAGCAGTCTCCCTTTTCTGTGACTTTGCTTTCCTCAGTGTCAGTTACCTGTCGTCAACCAGTGCTCAGAAGGTGTGAGGTCAGAAGGTCAGAGTAACCTCACGGCGGGTCCCGGGTCCTGGCCACCCCCCT
>NW_027530010.1:221062-221976 GCF_008692635.1 Crocuta crocuta | reverse complement strand
CTGGTCCCGGGTCCACGCCACCCGCCTCCTCAGGTCATCACATTCATCTCTTATTGAACCTGGTTTGTGACTTCGACTTTATCCTGGGTTACGCACGTGTGGGAACAAACAGCATGTGCAATGTTGGGCACTACAAGCAGTGTCGGGTTTCGGCCATGCCCTGGGGACCTTGAAACATTCCCTGTGGTGGGGGCAGGGGGTGACGACTATACTACATGCTCATATACTCATACAGCAGCCAGAGTGATTCTTTCCTTTTTTTTTTTAATGTGTATTTTTGAGAGACAGAGAGAGACAGAGTGTGAGTGAGGGAGGAATAGAGGGAGAGGGAGACACAGGATCTGAAGCAGGTTCCAAGCTCCGAGCTGTCAGCACAGAGCCCGGCGCAGGGCTTGAACTCACGAACCGTGAGATCGTGACCTGAGTCAGATGCTTCTGAGTCACCCAGGCGCCCAGTGATTCTTGCCAAATGTAAATCAGATCGTGTCCTTCCTTTGCCAGGAGCTCCCCATTTCCCTGATTGAAACTGAAAGTCTTTCCAGGGCTGTGAGTGCCCCACCCCCTCACTCTTCCCCAAGATCCACGTCTCCTCCTTGAGGCCTTTGCTGAATGTGGCTGTCCCTGCGAGCCTCCCGTGGCCACTTTCCTTAAAATTGAACCTCCCCAGCGGCGCTTCCTCCCTCCGGCTTCATTTCTCTGCATCGCACCTGTAACTTCTGAAATACTGTGCATTTCACTCATTGTTGGGGGTTTTCCTCAAGGCAAGCTCCCAGAGGGAGGGTCACCTCGCTGGTCACGTCGCCTGGGGCGTCCTCCGTGCCTCTCGCCGAAGGGGCGCAGAGCCGCCTGGCAGCCCTCGCGGGGTCGGAACACACTCCCGGCTCTTCCCCCCCACGCCCCGTCTACTCAGTCTC
>NW_027530010.1:214762-221010 GCF_008692635.1 Crocuta crocuta | reverse complement strand
GCTTCCCCTGCCCCAACCTTTTCTTATTTTTTTAATTAAATTTTTTAAAAAAACGTTTACTTATGTTTGAGAGAGAGAGAGAGACAGACAGAGACAAAGACAGAGACAGAGGCGGAGGGAGACGCAGAATCCCAAGCAGGCTCCAGGCTCCGAGCTGTCGGCACTGAGCCCTCAGCCTCTTTCTAGAAACAACTGCTTGGCTCATCTTGTCTCCTTTTTTTTTTTTTTTAAGTTTATTTATTTATTTTGAGAGAGAATCCCAAGCAGGCCCCGCGTTAGCTCCCTGCCCTGTTCGCGCGGAGCCCCACACCGCCTCCGTCTCAGGGTGGCGAGGTCCTGACCGCAGCCGAAATCAGAGTCAGACGCTTGGCTGGCCGAGGCCCCCAGGCCCCCCCTGCTTCTCTTTAAGATTGTCCATGACCCGCTTCCTGCAGGAGGAGGAGACGCGGTGGTCCTTGCCCCTCAGAGCTGGAGAACGGGTCTCTCTCCCGGACAACAGAGGGAGCAAAGCGACAGTTCGCTGAGCGGAAGTACGAAGCTCGCGGGAGTGAGAGGGGTCCCGGCCGGGCAGCCGCCAGGGTTTCTGTCCCTCACTTTTCATTGGACCTTATCGGAGAGTTTGTGATTCCGGGCAGGTCTGGAATAGTTTATCATTTCCCCCCACTCCCCACCACTGGGTTCCGGGTCAGCCTCCCTCTTGCAGCAGCAGCCTCCCTGCCTCCCCTCATCTCCCCCTGCCTAAGCTTAACCCTTTCCCCAACAGCAGTAGCAGCAATAACAAAAAAGTGAGCAATGCGGCAAAATAATTGATGCCACGAAGTAATCGCTAACCCACTGCCCGGAAGTAGGCACTAACATTGGATGAACACCACGTGTATCTCTTGCAGTATAGACGACTAGAAAGACTGAGAGAGAGACTTACAGGAAAAGGTCACAAAAATGGACCATAATATATGTTACTTATAATAAAAAGTATAATTTAAGTTTTACTTGCATATAACAAGAGAGGAAAATGTCAAACGGAGAATAAACGAATTACTAACTGAACTTCAGGTAAATATTTTTCATTATGAGAAACATTAATTTGTAAAAGATTCTAGAGATTATAAAACAACTCCTAACCACATTTTCATCATAGACAACATCTTTGAACTGTGCTGCAAAGATGAGGAAAATAGTACATTTACACTTCCCTTCTCCCTGTCCCCATCTACCAATTTCTGATGGTTCTATTAGTTAATTTTAAAAAGTCGACGTTTCTGGCATTCAGATTCTGTTCTGTAACCATGATCTCCAAGGCAATGTGAGTCTTAGCTCCAAGAATCCAGTGTTCACAGACCGAGTTTTCAGCCTGGCTTCTTCATTCCTGCAGCCTTTATCTGATTCATTTGGTTTGTGGGATTTCAAAGGGCTCTGGGCTTCTGTGTTCCCAGAGTCCGGGAGCTGCCTGACAGCAGAGGCCTCGGGCCGCACATTCTCTCTGAGCTCCACTGTCTGCTGCCCTTACGAGGCTCAGGGGAGAATCTCAGGCTAGCACGGGTTTCCTACCTTATATGCGGCTTGCTTTTTCTTCATGGATGCTCTCTCTTTTTCTTTTCCTACTATTTTAATGATGAAATATTTCAAATGTATAGAAAAGTATAGAAAATAGCACAATATCTACCTATAAGCTTTGTTGAATTTGACCATTTAAAAAATATTTGCTTTACTGCTTTGGATTCCGTGCCCCTCCCCTGCTCACACTTTCTCTCTCAAAAATAAATAAACATTAAAAAAATTAAAAATGTTTGCTTTAGACCACTTAAAATAAAACAAAACTTACAGATCTAATTAAAGCCTCCATGTGCAGCCTTATATTGCCTGGCCCCTTGACGGCCACATCTACCATCTTGAATTGTGCGTTTATGATTCCCTCAGTTTGCAAAAAAATAATTTTGATCACATATGTACATATTCCTAAGCAATATATTATTTAGTATTGTATGTTTTTGCTTTTCACATGGTATCATAATGTACAGCTTCTTCTGCAAATTCTTTTTTTCTTTTCTTCTTTATTTTTTCTTAAGTAGGCTCCACATCCAATGTGGGGCTCGCACTAACAACCCCAAGTTCAAGAGTTGCGTGCTCTACTGAGTGAACCAGCCAGGTGCTCCTGAAAATTCTTTTTTTAAAAAAAGTTTTTAAATGTTTATTTATTTTTGAAAGAGAGAGAGAGAGAGAGAGTGCAAGTGGAACAGGGGCAGAGAAAGAGGGAGACACAGAATCCGAAGCAGAATCCAAAGCAGGGCTTGAGCCCACAGACCGAGAAATCATGACTTGAGCTGAAGTCAGTTGCTTAACTGACTGAGCCACCCAGCTGCCTCTGAAAATTCTTTTCTTGCTTAAATTAAGAGTTTTATCCATGTTGCTGGAGTTCATTCATTTTCACTATTGTGTTATATATCAGTGCTTGAAAATGCTGTAATTTATTGTCCACACACCTGTTGACATTAGGACTGTTTTAGTTTTTTTCTCTTTCTTTTAAAATGATTTCATTATCTGTTAATTAGAAACTTTGATAAGAGCAAGAAATCGTGATTATAATTAGCATCCATATAATAATGATTCTTTGGAATTTACTGAGGTTTAATAAATTCCTCAATTTATTAAATTGTGTCCTAGAGCATATTCAATATTATACGAGCTACGTGTGTTAGAAAAGAATGTGTATTTTCTCTTTGTTGGGTGAAGAAGTCTAAATTTGCCAATAATTTGAATTTATCAATAAGACTATTCAGCTATTTTATATCTCTGCTTATTTTTATCTCCTCGATTAATCAGTTTCTGAGAAGAGTGTGTTAAAATCTCTAACCATAATTTATCTGTTTATTTTTTCCAAATGGTTTGTTAGTTGTTGTTTTTTATATTTTGAGGCTATATTATCGGTGCTTTTATTTTTATTATTATTTTTTTAATGTTTTATTTATTTCTAGGAGAGAGAGAGAGAGAGAGACAGCGTGAGCAGGGGAGGGTCAGAGAGAGAGGGAGTCACAGACTGAAACAGGCTCCAGGCTCTGAGCTGGCAGTCAGCACAGAGCCCAACGCGGGGCTCGAACCCACGAACCGCCAGATCATGACCTAAGCGAAAGTCGGACGCTTAACCGACTAAGCCACCCAGGCGCCCCTATCGGTGCTTTTATATTTATGATATTTGTATTTTACTGTATTATGTTTCTCTTTGTCTCTTTTTTTCATCTTTTTTTCTTTTTTTTTTCNATCATGACCTAAGCGAAAGTCGGACGCTTAACCGACTAAGCCACCCAGGCGCCCCTTTCTTTTTTTCTTTTTTAAAAACACATTTATTCAGCGTCATGATCAGACTATTACATTTAGCAATCAATAGCATAGGCGCAAAAAAAATCTGCATTAAAACCCTTTGTTGGAATGCTTTCCACTTTCCACAGAACAGAAAACTAAAATAACCTGTTGTACAATTAGTCACAAGTACAGTCCTGGAGCTTTTTGCCCGCACACAGGAGTGTGGTCCGCAACACGCCTTCCCGGAGCCGCTGGTCCGGCCTCCGCCGTGCTCAGCTGGGCCCACAGATCTGCTGTGAGCTGCGGCTTCCCCATCACATCCCTGGCTCTCCTCTCCTGTGAAGCTCTGTCCCGGCAGTAATTAAAGTAGCTACTGCTGCTGCTGGAACTGCCATTGCCACTTTGCTTTCGTGGTTGGGTGAAGTATTGGCCTCCACTGCGACAGGGGCTGGAGCTTCTGCTTCCAAAATCTCCTCCTTTCATGGGTCCAAAATTTGCAGATTGATTGCTGTAATCGCCAAAACCATTATAGCTTCCACCACCTCCAAAACTGCTCTGTCATTACCAAATCGGCTATAGCCATCCCCCCGCCACCCTATCTACCACCACGTTGACTCCCACCAAAGCCACCTCACCCTCTGAAGTTTCCTCCACCACCAAAGTTGTCATTCCCACCAAAAGCACCTCCACGACCACCACCGGAGTTTCCAGAACCGCTCTGACCTCTGGCTGGAGGAAGCACCAGCCATCTCCTGCTTAGACAGGCCTCTCCTTACTTCACAGCTGTGGCCACTCACAGCATGGTGTTTCTGAATGACAATCTTGTCTACAGAGTCATGGTCATCAAATGTTACAAAAGCATAGCCTCTTTTTTTTTTTTTTTTTCTTGCTGCTGCCTCAGTCATGATTTCAATCACTTCAGTTTTCCCATATTGTTCAAAATAACCTCGTAGAGGGATGCCTGGGCGGCTCAGTCAGTTGAGAGTCTGACTGTTGATTTTGGCTCAGGTCATGATCTCATGGTTCATGAGTTCCAGCCCCAAATCAGGGTCCGCACTGCCAGGAGGGTGCTTTGAATTCTCTCTGCCCCTCCCTTGCTCTCTCTCTCTCTCTCTCTCAAAAATACATAAATAAACTTAAAAAAATAATAATCTCTTGGATGATGTTCTTTAGTATCTTTTTAATGCCACTGATAAAAATCTTTTTCACCATTAAGTGGGCACCAGGGTCTTAGAGAATCTTCTCTCAAGACAGCCCTCCTTCCACAACTCTTCCCTCCACCTTGCGTGGCCTTGCGTTCATGGCTGCATCCACCTCCTCTACACGGATGCGGCGAAGCCGAAGCTTCTCGAGCACTCGGTATTTGGATCTTATTACCACGCAGCCCGTGAGCGTTCCCCATTGCTCAGAATGGCTCCTCAGACTCTCATCCGTTGTCTCAAAGCTCCACGCCCGATGCAAAGCTTTCGCAGCTGTCCAGGCTCTTGGGGAGACTCTGACTTAGACATGACAGCGGCGGGAGGGGAGACTGTAATGGTGCTTACTTGGTGGCGTCCATGGGCAGAAAGGTCATTTTTTTCATCTTGAAATCTCCTCCATCAAATATCAAAATGACTTCCCTGATATTTCTTATGTTTCATATTTGCCTGGTATATTTCTTCCTATTCTTTTAAGTATTTTTTATTTTAAATTTAACTTTACTTTTACGTTTGTTTGTTTTTGAGAGAGAGAGACAGAGCATGAGTGGGATAGGGGCAGGGAGAGAGGGAGACACAGATCCAAAGCAGGCTCCAGGCTCTGAGATGTTAGCACAGAGCCTGATGTGCGGCTCGAACTCACAAACTGTGAGATCATGACCTGAGCTGAAGTCGGACGCTTAACCTACTGAGCCACCCCAGCACCCTGTCTTATTTTAATATTTTTTTTAAAAAATTTTTAACGTTTATTTATTTTTGAGAGACAGAGTGTGAGCAGGAGAGGTGCAGAGAGTGAAGGAGACACAGAATCGGAAGCAAGTTCCAGGCTCTGAGCTGTCAGCACAGAGCCCGAAGCAGGGCTAGAACCCACGAACTGCAAGATCATGACCTGAGCCGAAGTCAGATGCTTAACCAACTGAGCCCCCCAGGCGCCCCTTATTTTATTATTTTTAAGTAGGCTCCATGCTGGGCGTGGGGCCTAATGTGGGGCTTGAACTTACAATCCTGAGATCTATACCTGAGCTGAGATCAATAGTCAGACATTTGACCAACCGAGCCACCCAGGTGCCCCTTATTTTAAACATTAAAGGGGCGCCTTGGTGGCTCAGTCGGTTGAGCATCGACTTCGGCTCAGGTCATGATCTCACGGTTTGTGAGTTTGAGCCCCGCGTCGGGCTCTGTGCTGATGAACAGCTAAGAGCCCGGAGCCTGCTTCAGATTGTCTGCCCCTCCCCTGCTCATGCTCTGACTCTCTCTGTCTCTCAAAGATAAATAAATGTTCAAATAATTTAAAAAATACATATATTTATTTATTTTGGGGAGAGCTCAAGCTGGAGAGAAGCAGAAGGAGGGACAGAGGATCTGAAGTGAGCACTGTGCTGACGGGCCGACAGCAGCGAGCCCAGTGCGGGCCTGGCACTGAGGGTCCGCGAGATCAGACCTGAGCCTGAATCAGACACTCAACCCACTGAGCCAGCCAGGTGTCCCTATTTTAAACATCTTTAAAAGCTTTTTTGTTTTAAGTGTTTCTCTTATATGCAACATAATGTGAAAAATGTTCTGGGAATGTTCCCTGATCTGGGAATCTTTGCCTTTTAAGACGTATGTTTATTTTATTCATCCTTATATTAGGACTTGTTCTGCCATTTTACTTAAATTTTCCTTACACTATTTCCTTTCCACTGCTTGTTTTTCCCTTGCTATTCACTGGATAGAGCCAACTTTCTCCTTATAGGTTTTTTTTTTTTTTTTTTT
>NW_027530010.1:212818-214747 GCF_008692635.1 Crocuta crocuta | reverse complement strand
ATTTTTGAGAGAGAGAGAGAGAGAGACCATGAGCAGGGGAGGGTCAGAGAGAGAGGGAGACACAGAATCTGAAGCAGCTCCAGGCTCTGAGCTGTCAGCACAGAGCCTGACGCGAGGCTCGAACCCACGAACCGTGAGATCGTGACCTGAGCCGAAGTCGGACGCTTAAGCGACTGAGCCCCCCAGGCGCCCCTCTGAATTATTTCCAAGTGTGCCTTTCATTTGATGATACTTCCCTTAGCAGGAAGATTACTTCCATTCCCTTAGTCTCACCCTTTCCTCCGTCCTATCTCATCGTGCTGCCAGCTCCTAATATTTGGTTAGTTAGTTCTGCTTTGGTGTCGGCCTCCAAGCCGAAGGCCGGCTGTTGCTCCTTCACGTGCTGCTCCTCGGGCTGGTGACACACCCTGCGCCAGGGCCCCTTTGACCGTCTGCCCAGCAGCCTCCGCTCGCCCACCAGACACTCTTCTCTCTCCCTTGCCTCCCCCGGGACCTTTTCCGATGATCCGTTTAGCGGGTTTGACTCTGCATATCTCAGGCATCATCCTGACTCGTTTCTCTTGGGTTTATTTCTCTCCTTATTTGACTGCCTTCTCTCAGTGTGGCTTTAATGTAGGTCCCTGTGTCGCAGACCCGCTGAGGCCTAGAAACCAGGCTGAGGCCTACTGTATCTGAGGATTGCTTTTAGTGACAGAGGAGGACGTTAGTATTCCATAGGCATTTTAAAAAATGTTTATTTATTTATTTAGAGAGAGAGAGAGTGTGCAAGCTGGGGAGTGGTAGAGAGAGAGAACCCCAAGCAGGCCCCATGTCGTCAGTGCAGAGCCCAGTGCAGGGCTCAGAGGCACGAACCGTGAGATCATGACCTGAGCAGAAATCAAGAGTCGGACACTTAACTGACGGAGCTGTCCAGGCATCCCGAGGATATTTTTATTATATTTGTGTGACTCTGACTAAGCAAGATTTCTTTCAGTAAAACGTTTGCTAGTTTGTCTTCTTGTGTCTACTGTTTCTACTGAGAAGCCTGATGTCAGCGTGATGCCTGGCCCTGTGCATGGCGTTTGGAGGCGTCCAGAATGGTCTCTGGCTCTGACGGTCTTCCCTCCCGTGTGATGGGTCTGGGCGTGTTTCCCCTCAGCTACCCAGCTGCACGCTCGGAGCCCTTTCAGTGCGAAATTCTCAAAGATGCTGCCACCACAGCTTCCCCACCATTTTCTCCTCTCTCCCATCCCCCATCTCTTTGGGGAACCCCATCCTGACACCAGCTATCTATCATTTGGCTCCTTTTATTTTTTTTTTTTAATGTTTTATTTATTTCTAGGAGAGAGAGAGAGAGAGAGACAGCGTGAGCAGGGGAGGGTCAGAGAGAGAGGGAGTCACAGACCGACACAGGCTCCAGGCTCTGAGCTGGCAGTCAGCACAGAGCCCGACGCGGGGCCCGAACCCACGAACTGACGCTTAACCGACTAAGCCACCCAGGCGCCCCCATTTGGCTCCTTTTAAAATATTCTATCTCTTTCTTCTTTTTGTCTATCCTCGGGGAGATTTCCTCACTGTCATCCCCCGACTCACCCATTTGTTCTCCCGCTGTGACCATCCTTTATTTTTCTCAACTTTGTGTTCTTCATGTAAGCTAGTGTGTGTGTGTGTGTGTGTGTGTGTGTGTGGCACAAGTGAGTGAGGGGCAGAGAGAGAGAGAAGTGGGGTAGGTACCCTAACTTTTTAAATATTAAATAGGTCTACTTAGTTTATTTATTTATCTACTTTTTAAAATTTAAAAAAAAATTTTTTTTTTTATTTATTTCTAGGAGAGAGAGAGAGAGAGACAGCATGAGCAGGGGAGGGTCAGAGAGAGAGGGAGTCACAGACTGAAACCGGCTCCAGGATCTGAGCTGGCAGTCAGCACAGAGCCCGACGCGGGGCTCGAAC
>NW_027530010.1:201594-212684 GCF_008692635.1 Crocuta crocuta | reverse complement strand
AGAGAGAGAGGGAGTCACAGACTGAAACAGGCTCCAGGCTCTGAGCTGGCAGTCAGCACAGAGCCCGACACGGGGCTCGAACCCACGAACCGCGAGATCATGACCCAAGCGAAAGTCGGACGCTTAACCGACTAAGCCACCCAGGCGCCCCTTTAAAATGACTTCTTTCTTTATTTCTTAGAGTTACTTTTAAGTAATCTTTACACCGAATGTGGGGCTCAAACTCATAACCCTGAGGTCGAGGTCACAAGCCCCATCAGCTCAGTCAGCCCCCCAACTTGCTTTTGTAGTTTCTATCACCAACATTCTCTTTTATTTTTATTTTAAAAAAAGTTTATTTCTTTATTTTTGAGAGAGAGAGAGTGAGCATGAGCAAAGAGGGGCAGAGAGAGAGGGAGACGCAGAATCTGAAGTAGCTCCAGGCTCTGAGCTGTCAGCACAGAGCCCGATGTGCGGCTTGAACCCACAAACCGTGAGATCATGACCTGAGCCGAAGTCAGTTGGATGCTTAACTGACCGAGCCCCTCAGGCGCCCCTAATAAGAGTGCTTTAAAGCATTTACTGTTGCTTCATTTACTGTTAAGAGTGAAATTGCACTAGGTTTTTTTTTTTTTTTTAATATTTTTTATTTATTTCCAGGAGAGAGAGAGAGACAGCGTGAGCAGGGGAGGGTCAGAGAGAGAGGGAGACACAGACTGAAACAGGCTCCAGGCTCCGAGCTGGCAGTCAGCACAGAGCCCGACGCGGGGCTCGAACCCATGAACCGCGAGATCATGACCTAAGCGAAAGTTGGACGCTTAACCGACTAAGCCACCCAGGCGCCCCTGCACTAGGTTTTTGATAGGTGCTCCTGTTGGCTGAAATATTTCTATTTCTAGATTACCAAGAGTTTTTATTGTGAATGGACATTGAATTTACTGTAGTATCTAACAAGATAATCATATGGTTTTCATTTTTAATCTGTTGACTTACATCAATATATATATATTTAAAAATTTTTAGTGTTTATTTATTTATTGCTTTTGAATGAGAGAGAGACAGTGTGGGGGGGGGGGAAGAGAGAGGGAGACAAAGAATCTGAAGCAGCTCCAGGCTTTGAGCCATCCACACAGAGCCCGACGTGGGGCTCAAACTCATGAACTGTGAGATCATGCCCTGAGCTGAAGTCGGATGCTCAACCGACTGAGCCACTCAGGTGCCCCAGGATGTACTTTGTTTTTTAAAGTTTAATGCCAGATTCCATTTGCTAATATTTGATTTTTCATCTTTAAGTGTAATTGAGATGGCCTTCCAATCTTCCTTTCTTATATGGCGCGTTTCTGGCATCTGGTGTCTAGTACATAGATTTGGTCACGTATAACAGATACCAAAAATACCAGTGGCTTGAAGAATGGGGAAGTTTACTTCTTTGTCATGTGCTGCCTGGAGGTTGGTGGTCTAGGGCTGGTTTGGTGGTTCTGCTGGGCTGTCCCTAGTTAGTATGGTCAGAATTGCTCATCTGTTTTCTAAGCAGTAGCATGAAAGGATGGCATGTTCTTTGCCATTAAGGGCATGAATGAGAAGTTGCATACATCTGCGGTCTTCTTCTCTTGGCCAGAGCGGAGTCATGGGCTATACCTAGCTGCGGGAGGGCGTGGCCTTTATTTGAATTTCAAAGCAAGAAAGCAAGGGCTCCCTAGCTCTGGGAGGCAAGGGGGGAGCGCGTAGTAGCACAACTAGCAGTCTTTACCACAGAGCTTCTTCACACCGGGCGGCATGTCCTCTTCTTCTGTTCTGGAAATGTAAGTCTGTGTGAATCTTTTTCCTCTTGATTATTTGATAAGCTTACCCATAAAAAAATCATCTTTGTTTTATTTTTAATTTTTATCTTTGTTTTTTAGATTTATACTGATCAATTTCTCTCTTTCTTTTTTTTTTTTTTTTTTTTTGAGCCCGGGATGGTCAGAGAGAGAGGAAGATACAGAATCTGAAACCGGCTCCAGGCTCTGAGCCATCAGCACAGAGTCTGACATGGGGTCGAACCCACGAACCGCAAGATCATGACCTGAGCCGAAGTTGGACGCTTAACCGACTGAGCCACCCAGGCGCCCCTGATCAATTTATTTAATGGTTATAGATCTTCAGATTTTTTTTCTCTTAGTGTTGATAAATTACACACACACACATTTTCTTGCAGAGCTGTGCATTTTATGTAATTTTTGAAATTTCGATCTCAGCTTTATCTAGGGGAATTGGTTAGTCTGGTTCAAGGATGTGATCCTTTAAGTCCATTTTCCTTTCTTTCCCTAAGTGCCCTAAGGCCATTACCAGTTTAGCACCACTTTTTATGTTAATTTCTCGCTTTGGGATTTTCTGTACCATTCTGTTCCTATAAACTAAAATCCCAAATTTGCACGACAGCAGGACCACGGTTAACACTTCTGTAGGAAAATCAGTGCTCCCATGTAGAGCCCAGATCAAGAAATACAAGCTTCTTTGTAATCTCATTTTGCTAGTGGGAGATTTTCTTTCAGGCCATTTTTTCACTTAGGGTGTAGTCTTCTAAGGCTCTTTGCTTCATGTAGGGGACTTTCCATTTCCCAGCTACTTGAAGATATAAAAATTCATCTTTTCTCAGTAGATACTTAAGAACTGGGGTTCTTTGTTTTCTGAGACCAGAAACCATGCCTTTCCAGGGACAGCTGTGGTGTGAGTTCATACGTACTTGGTTTTTCATTCTTCTTTTGCTTTGGGCCTCCAAGGATTGCCTTTACTTTATTGTGAGCTTAGCTTTTTAAAAAGTGTGACTGTCATGTTTTAACTAGAAATGGAAGTAAGTCTAAGTCCTTTTTTTAAACACAATAACTTTAGTATGTGTCTTGGTTTTGATAATTCAGGGTCATTTTTTCTCTTGGAATATGGTATGCTCATTAGATCTAGAGTCAAAATTTATTTTAGATTATTTTGTTCTATTTGCTTTGTTCTCTTCTTTAGGGTTACCAGTCCTATGTTGGTTAGACTTTGAGTTTGCCACATCTCTCCTCTCCAAAACGACATTTTCATTCTTGTGCTTTCCAGTCCCCATTTCTGATTTTCTTAAACCTATTCATTATGCTCCTGATTTTGTTTCCCATTGTGTTTATTTATTTATTTATTTTTAAATGTTTTATTTATTTCTAGGAGAGAGAGAGAGAGAGAGAGAGCGTGAGCAGGGGAGGGCCAGAGAGAGAGGGAGTCACAGACTGAAACAGGCTCCAGGCTCTGAGCTGGCAGTCAGCACAGAGCCCGACGCGGGGCTCGAACCCACGAACCGCGAGATCATGACCCAAGCGAAAGTCGGACGCTTAACCGACTAAGCCACCCAGGCGCCCCCCATTGTGTTTATTTTTAAATTGGCCTTTATCTATGTAATGTTTTGATCTTTCCCTTTTATTTCACTTTGGAATTCTAATTCTCCCTTCTCCACCTACTTTTGCTATTATAATCATTTCTTTGAAGGTTTGTATCTCTTTTTAAAACTTATTTTTAGAAAGGACGTTGTGTTAGATGAATTTTCTTTATAAAGATGATCCTTTCTGGGGTGCCTGGCTGGCTCAGTAGGCGGGTCACGTGACTCTTGATCTCAGGGTGGTGAGTTTCAGCCCTATGCTAAGTGTAGAGATTACTTAAAAATAAAATCTTAAAAAAAAAAAAAAAAGAAGCCTTGGGGCACCTGGATGGCTCAGTCAGTTGAGTGTTCAACTTTGGCTCAGTTCACCCTAACCTTAACCCCGTATGGGCCTCTGTGGAGCCTGGAACCTGCTCCAGATTCTGTGTCTCCCTCTCTCTCTGCCCCTTCCTGACTTGCACGTGTGTGCGAGCACTCTCTCTCTCTCTCTCTGTCAAAAATAAACATTACGAAAAAAAGATTCTTTCGGGTAATTATTTACTTTGAACGGAGCCAGTTATCACCCGGAGGTGGTGTGCTGTAGGGGAGGTGGGGGTGTAGTGTCTCGGGTGTGCAGAGGGGCATATCTCCTCTCAGTTTTTGGAGAGAGGGAGGTTTGGGAGATAGGGTCGTGTCACAGTAACACTTGGTGGCAGGTGGTGTGACATTCTCTGCCTCTTGTTCTGCTCCGCCCGGTTCATCCTTGACCAGGAGGCCATGTGACAAAGCGGTGGGAACGTCATGCGAGCATAGTGTCTTCTGAAGCTACCCCTTCCCTGCTGTGTCCTGTCGAACAAGGCCTCCAAGGGAGCCTCTCCTCAGCCTGTTCTCAGCCTCAGTGTCACTGCTTCAAGCAAAGGGACATTGGCTATCCCTGTAAGGAAGCGTTCTATCCAAGGGCTCTGCTTTCGTGGAATGCCCTTGCTTAGACCCATGCATAAGTACACTTGGCAGGTGGTCTTCAGGACGTGCAGCTTGCAGCCGTACAAGTTTCATTAAACATGGTCTTTCCTTCCCTTTACATTTTGTTTTGTTTGGCTGTTTTTAGTGAGGCTCCGAAGTGGGGAAATTGAAAACACCTCTACTTTGTCATCCTTCTTTGAGAGTTCCCCAGAATCTCCTCTTTTACTTTATTTTAATTAAATAATTAATTAGTTAAGTTTTAAAAGTTTATTTATTTTTGAAAGAGAGAGAGAGTGAATGGGGCAGAGGATCTAAGGCAGCCGCTGCACTGACAGCCAGATGCAGGTCTCGGACCCACAAGCTGTGAGATCACTGCCTGAGTCAAAGTCAGACACTCAAGCGACTGAACCACCCAGACTCCTGGGAATCATTATTTTTCAAAAATTGTTGTTATTATTATTTTTTAAGTAGGCGCTGTGTCCGGTGTGGGGCTTGAACTCATGACCCTGAGATCAAGAGTCACATCATGCTCTACCACAGCCAGCCAGGTACACTCATCCCCCAGAATCATCTTTAAGATGTAAATTAGATTATGCCATTCTTTTTTTTTTTAATGTTTGTTTATTTTTGAGAGAGAGAGAGAGAGAGATGGATTGTGAGTGAGCAGGGGAGGGGCAGAGAGAGAGAGGGAGACACAGAATACGAAACAGGCTCCAGGCTCTGAGCTAGCTGTCAGCACAGAGCCCGATGCAGGGCTTGAACCCATGAACTGTGAGATCATGACCTGAGCCAAAGCTGGACGTTTAACTGACTGAGCCACCCAGGCGCCCCTGGAAAGTCATTTTTTATCACTTCACTTAGTGATGATCTTGTTCTAAGGGATTAATTCTTCTTCATTCTTACAACGGCATGGCAAATCCAAACATTCCAGAAGTCAGTTCAGTTTCTTCCCAGGAGGAAAGTCTCATTGAGAATCCAAATGCAAGCCAGAGGCTGGTTGGTGAATAGAGAGGCAGGGTAACTGCAGATGGATGGTCTTCATGGGTTGCGTGAACAAGGGGGCATGCCGGTGTGAGTGGCTGCCCTTAGGAGGGGAATCCATTTCCTCGTCTATGAAACACAGTGTAGGGAGGCATTGAACTAGATCGGCCAGGTTGTCACAGTTTCCACCGTTTTTGCAGCTGGACCTGTGTGTTTTGTCAATTATAACGGGAAAAATATGATAATTTCAAAGCTAGGCGAAAGAATCAAGCAAATGAACAGATTTTTCTCAATTTTAAGATTCACTTTACTATTATTATTATTTTAAAGTTTATTTACTTACTTTGAGAGAGGGCCAGAGAGTGAGTGGGGAGGGGCAGAGAGACAGGGTGAGAGAGAATCCCAAGCAGAGGTTGGGTCAGTGTGGATCCCGATGTGGGGCTCAAATCCATGACCCTGGGATCATGACCTGAGCTGAAATCAAGAGCTAGACACTTAACTGACTAAGTCACCCAGGTGCCCCTAATTTACTTTATTACTTTTTCCTAAACTGTTAACATCTGCTATTAGCAGATGACCAAATGACGTTTCAAAGGACAAATACATAAAACAAGGAAAACAGGAATAAATTACTGTTCTTTAAAAAATTTTTTTTAATGTTTATCCATTTTTGAGAGACAGAGAGACAGAACATGAGCAGGGGAGGGGCAGAAAGAGAGAGAGAGGGAGACACAGAATCAGAAGCAGGCACCAGGCTCTGAGCTGTTAGCACGGAGCCTGACGTGGGGCTCGAATTCATGAACCACGAGATCGTGACCTGAGCCTAAGTTGGATGCTCAACCAACTGAGCCATGCAGGCACCCCTAAATTATTGCCCTTATGTTTTAGGGAATGTATAGACTTTGATTGTACTTTCATGTTGTTGAGACGTCAGACAACCCCATCTTGGCAATGACTGTGGTTCTAACTCTAGGTCATGATTTCCTCTACTGCTATATCTGAAACACTCATTGAGTACTCACTGTGTGTTCTATATGTGTCATCGCATTCGATCTGTGAGGGGTGTGATAGCATGCTCACAATACAGGAGAGGAAACTGATGTTTAGAGGGAGGTTAAGGACAGTCTGTAAGGTCAAATGGCTAGTGTAGTGACCGTGGTAACTTGCACCCTTCTTCTGGTGAGAGTTGCTTGACTACAGAGCTGGGAACCTGACCCACACTGGCCCGTCATAGCACCCTGACTCCCTGGACACTGCGATTGGTTCATGGCTAAGTGTGTGAGCCAAGCAGGGCCCATCAGGGCTCTTCCCGGGATGGGCCCTGGGCTTACAAGGCGGGGACAGGCTGTGGCCACGTTCCTTGCTCCTGCCGTGGTACGAATAAAGCCAACATGCAAAGAGATGAACGGTGATGAGAGAAGGATGGATGGGTGGATGGCGTTGGGTCCCCTGTTCTAGCCCCAAGGCTGTGGTTCATGGATCCTCTGAATTATCTCCGTGACATCACCAGTTATGTAACACAGTATATTCTCGTTTTTGCTTCTTTGAGCTTGCGTTGAGCTGCTGTCTTGTACAGCTGGAAGACTGACTGCTAGAATGATAACGTGGTGAGGTCAAGGTGAAAACCCAGAGTCCAGCGTCTTCTCTGCTGCCACCATTTCCTAGCATTACACACTGATCTCTTAAAACGTCTCTCTTTTAACCACATCCTCGCGAGCAACACTCTATAATTTTTAAAATCACTGTTCACCTTCCTGAGTCAGCGTTCTTTTTTTGAAACTGCCTTGTTCCCTTTCTGAGATTTGAGAAGTTCCTGGGTTTATCAGAACACGTGTTTCACGCTGGGTGTTTCCGGGAATATTGTTAATCTTCCCGCTTTCTGCTGATTCCTGCCGGCACCAGTCTTACCAAGTGACGTCTTCCATCCTCGGAACCGCCGTTCTGGCAAACGGTAGAACTCTGCCAGCCCAGGCCTGGGTGCTTGCTGGGAGCAGCTGGCCTCCGGGCTGGGCGAGGCCGTGAGGGAGCTGCAGGCAGGGCTGGGAGGGGGTGAAGAGTGTCTGGCTCCTGAGTCAGACACCAGACCTCAGGAGCCACAGGCCTCTGTACACAGACTCTGTACAGAGCTGTGGGGAGGGGAGGCCGGTCCCCAAACCCGAGGCCCAGCAGTGCAGGCGGCTGTCTGCTTTCTTCACAAGGAGGACGTGGATGCTGGTGGAGGTTGTTTGTTCCCGGCCAGAGGCCCTGAGCAGTGGGCCTAGTTAGTGGCGTCTTCCTCTCCTTCTGCCTCCTGAGCCGACCTTCCCCGCCTTATCACAGAGCAGGTGCCCAGCGGCACTGCCCCGGGGGCCGGGCTCCCCAGGTCCCCAGGGAGGTGAGGAGGCTGCAGGCGGCTGGTTGAGAAAGCTGGAGCCGAGGCCCGACTCTCACTTCTTCCTTGTTGACGGGGGAGAGGGGCGGAGGCCTCCTCCCTGCTGGAAGCCCCTCTGGGGAGTGGGGAGGTAGATTGTCTCTTCCCCAAAGCACTGGCCTGGGCCAGGAGGAGGCATCTGGTCACAGTGGACAGAGCTGGGTGGGTACAATGGTAGCAAGTTGGCTTCTAGAAGGTTCGGGGTGGGGATGGAGCCCCGTCTGGAAATGTGGTATTGAAGGGAGGGAGGACAATGGCAACGAGGGACAGCACTGGCCACTCGCCAGACATCTGCTTTGCATCAGACACTGGGGACCCTGGGAATGAACGCTACTCATTCTACTGCTCAGCAGCCCAGGCTAGTGGGGAGACATAAAGAAACAGTCTCATAAAAGTTGCTGTTACGGGGAAGGGGGCTGGAGGACATTCGGAAGAACCCCTAAAAACTGTGTGCATGCGCTCTTGCACGTGGGCAGGCTGGGGAGCAGATTCGGGTGCTGCACAGAGGAGGTGATCTTTGAGTTGAGCACCGGGGGAGATTAGGAAGTCGACAGGGTACAAACCAAGAGAATGAATGGCTGAGGGACGAGCCCTGAGGCACGGGAGCCCGTGGCCTGTACATCAGCGCTGTACAGCGATGCCCTGGAAGGCGTGTCATGCTTGGTGACCTTCTCCTCAGAGTTATAAGACATCACTATGGTTTCACCTGAGGGGTGACGTGCTCAGATCTGAATGCAAGAAGACCAGCCCGGCAGAGCTGGGGAGGGGTCAGAGTGGGGGCAGGGGCAGGGTGGGAGGGCAGTCCCGCTGGGGCTCCGGCCGCACAGGAGCGCAGGGAGCAGCAGCTCAGGCAGTGTGACTGACACGAGCGACACTGAGAAGGCAGGTGGCCTGACCACCACCTGGAGGGCAGTGCGGAGGAAGCAGGAGGCTAGGAGGGCAGCCAGGTTTCTGGTTTGGGTCATTAGGAGGAGGGTGGTATTATTTGTGGCAAAGAGGGGTCCTAAGGGAGGTGCGAGGTCCGGGGAAGGTTTCTTTTAAGCTTGCTTAAAATAGAGGCCGAGTGCAACTGGAGGCAAGAGGAAAAGGGGGTGGTTGGGGGTGCCAGACCGGAGCCGGTGCAGGACAGGGGCCCCTGGGCTCTGGGAGGCTGAGAAGTGAGCCCATGAGGCCGGGGGTGGGTGTGGGGAGAGAAGGGCAGAGAGGCCGAGGGTGGTCTGAATTGGAAGGCTAGAGCTCTCAGGGATTCTTAATGACTGGGGATTATAGAGGAAGTACCATGGTGATGACCTGTGTTTATGCCATATCTTGTTAATTGTGTGAACTTGGGCAAACTTCCCTGAGCCTCCATTTCCCTTGCTGTAAAGTGGGGTGAGATTGTACCAACTTCCTGGGATTGTGGTGTAAATTAAATGGACTACTACACAGAGATCGCCTTGCGCACCTTGCTCCATAATGTCAGCCCTCACCCCTGCAGCACTGGAAAAGCAGGAGCTCATTGCATGATGGTGTCATCAGGTAAGCAGGGGGTAGTTACACAAATGATTCAATGCAGTTTGCTATGAGAAAATATTTCAAAGCATATTTTGGGGGATAGAGGAATGTTAGGGATGTTTGTGGTGAAACAGTGGAGGCTCCAAGTCGCGGTGGGCCTGGTGGGGGTCTGGTGGTGGGCCCATGGCCCCACAGCCGACCCTGCAGCCATTTCTCTTTCTGCCAAACTGCCCTGGGGGAAGGGGTGTGTGGGCAGAGCTGGGCAGTGTCCAGCCCGCCACTTAAGGCTCCCATGTCAGAAGTCCGCCTGCTCACTAGGGACTGTCCAGGAAACACCTTATAAGTCAGGCAGGTGTGAGGGTGTGGGCGTGGGAAGGCTCCTTGGAGGTGAGTCAGCACTGCCTCCTCCTGGGTGAATCAGGGGCAGGGCAGGTCCAGGGCTGGGGAGCGGGTGGGGTGAAAGGCTGGGCGAGGAGCGGGGAGGGACCAACCTGCAATGACAGGTCTCAACCACCAGGGGGCAGGAGCCAGGAGGGGAAAGCCAGCCACCCTGGGCGGGTCGCCTGCGGCTGCGTGGCCGCGAGGACCGGGACCCTGGGTCCAGCATCTCAGGCTGAGACGTGCAGAGTCACTGCCAGGGACGTGCCCACGGCCCGGCGGCGCCCACGGCCCGGCGGTGCCCACGGCCCGGTGGTGCCCACGACCCGGTGGTGCCCACGGCCAGGCTGTGCCCACGGCCCGGTGGTGCCCGGCTTCTCCGCCTTCCGGAAGGCGTGTGGACCGGGGTCGGACGCTGGGGCCGTTCTGTTCCACCTTTCTGTTCCGCTGACAGGGGAGGGAGTCGCTCAGGTGACACTGAGTTGGTGCAAATTGATGCCCAGGCTCAGAAACACAGCCGCTTCCAGGCCCCGTCCCGTCCCGCCGGGGCGAGCCGGCTGCCCCTCAGGGGCTGTGGCTCCCGGGTCTGCAGGGTGTGGGTTTGGAGCAGAAACAGATGCCATGTTGGGAGGAGAGAACGTCCCTTGACTCCTAACCCCCCCCCCCTTTCGGTAACCCGGACTCGGGTTGGGTGTGGGCCGTGTGGGCGAGACCCTTCGTCCCGGCCGGGAGCTCACCGCGTGGGCCGCGGCGCGAGCGGGCGAGCTCTCAGGTGACTCACCCGCGGCGCTCGGTGCGCGGGCGGAAGGGCTGGTTGTGGGGCTCAGAGCGGGCTGGGCCCGGTGCCCCCGCGAAGCAGGTGGCATCCAGCCAGACTTTGGAGGGTAGTTGGGGCTTCACCAGAAAGAGATGTGGGGGCAGGGGAGCCGGGGACGGGCGGGCGGCTGGGGGCACCTCGCTGCCAGGCCTTGTGAAGGCGCCGCGGGCACCACTGCCACACCTGAGCCCTACGTGAGCCGTTGCCTCCGCTGGGCCTTCCCCTCAGGGTGAAGAGTGTTCAGTCTCGGGCTCTGTGTGAAGCGGGGCCATAGGGTCTGGCGCGGAGGAGCGGCAGCACGAGGGGCCCGAGTGCCTCGGAAAGGAGGGGCCGCTGGCTGGCTGTGCAGACCCGCGGGCTCCGAGGCCTGGCCGCCCGGGCCCCAGGGTGACCCCGGGAGGAAGGCAACCTGGCTTCCCTCTGGCCCCTTGGTCCCAGCCCCTCCGTGGCGTGCGACTCAGAGCTCCAGGCTGGGCCGCACACAGGGTCTCCGCGGCGGCGCCCTCTCCTCTCGGGCCGGGCTGGGGTTTCCGCCGGCGGCCCTGGCCTCCCGGGAGCAGGCTGGTGCCGCTGAGTCACCGCCTGGGCATCTGGGGCTGCAAGGGCGGGTGAGTCACCGGGGACCGGGGGCGCTGGGGGAGGGGAAGGAGGCTTCGGGACATCTGGAGGGGGGAGGGGAGCTGGGCCGGGGGGAAGGGGGG
>NW_027530010.1:194079-201569 GCF_008692635.1 Crocuta crocuta | reverse complement strand
GAGGCTGGAGGGACGGGGGGGCGGGGAGGAGGGGGGAGGGCAAGGCTCTGGCCCGCCGCACGCCCCTCCTCACTCACCCGCCCTCCAAGCTGGGGAAGGGCGCCACGACTCCCCTTCTCCCTTTCAAACCCGCAGGGGCTTCCTCGCTGTGCACAGAGTGCACACAGTCTCCCTGCCTCCCTGCCTCCTTCCGGAAGCCTTCCGCCCAAAGGGGGCCTTTCAAGGTGTGTTCAGGCCATGCTGCCAGCTCTGAAGTTCCCCCTGGTCCATAAAGTCAGCTCGAACACACGCACGTGTGCATGCATGCACGCGCGCGCGCGCGCGCACACACACACACACACACACACACATACACACACACACCAGGTCTGGGAAGTCCCTGGGTGCCTGTAGCCTCTGACTCACACATGAGCTGTGACTCGCAGGCATGTGTCAGAAGAGCAAGGCTGGCATGAATCTCTAGGCCCACAAACAGGGGCTACACGCCCCTCCTCGGGGTCCTGGCGGCCCCTTCCCCATGAGCCTCCCTGCCCCCTCTGTGGCCTAGAAGGGGGCCTCGTCTTCTGACTGGCAGGCTGGCATGGAGCTGGCAGTCTCTGGGAGGGAGGGGGCCAGTCGGGAGTGGGTGGGGGGTGGCGGGAGGCGAGGCTTTGGCGGGGATCAGGTTAGGACAGGTTGGGGGCCAGTGGGGCGGGCATATAAACCCCACTGTGGGCACCTGGCCCTCAGCTTTCCTTCCAGAGCCTCTCTGCCATCTGGTCTGGTGAGTGTGTCTGTCCTGCTGAGGGCTGGTTGGGGGGCCCCCCACGTCTCCACCTTGTTCCTTTGTCTTAATCTTTGTCTCCGTAGCTGTTTTTCTCATTCTGGGTCTCTCCCTGTGGGCGACCTTCTGTGAAGTGTCTGATTAAGGACTCTTTCCAGGTTCTCTGTGAGGTCTCATTTAGGGGTTACTCTGCGGCCTTCTCTGGGGTCTCACAGTTTAGGCATCTCAGTCTGGAGACCCTTCCTTCTCAGGGGCCTAGGCCTAGGAATATGACGTGGGGGGGGCGGTGCTTTAATGAGAGTCTTGAATTTGTTGTTTGGTTTTTTGTTTTTGCAAAGTCCTGGATTCTAGCAAGACTAAGGGACAAGAGCCAGGATCTCAAGTGCGTGGGCTGCCGGGTCCCTGCCCTGGGGAGCTTCGTAGCTCTGCCCTCTGCTCTTTCCCATTTCCTCTGCCTTGAGAGCTGGCAGGATGGGCCTAGGCCTGTCCTTGCCCCTGACACCAGCTACTGCGTCCTCACCCCAGGATCCACACCCCCACACCCCCACCCCAGCCTCCTGGGGCTGCTCAGAGCATCCTCAGAGGCAGAGCCTTGGAAAAGATGACCTCTCAGTTCTGTCCTTGTGACCTTGGGCACAGGACATATAATTTATTTAATTCCAGTCCCAATAGGACCCTTCCTGGATCCATGTCTGATGGAGACAGCCCCCCCCCCCCCCATCCCTACCCTCTGAGAGTCCCTTGTCCAGTGGAGGAAGTCTCACTCCCCCCGCCTTAGGAGTCCCTTGTCTCCGGGTGGGGAGTGGGGGACCGGGAATGGTTCCTCAGGGAAGCTTATACCCTGGGTTGCAGCCATGGCTACTGCTGGAGCCCAGGGGGCCCCCACTCCCTGGCCCCTGGAGACACCACCTCCCCAGTGCTGGCCTGTGGAAGGGGCTCCTTGGAGAAGACCCCAAGTGGGACTCTGGCCACCTTGCCATTTCCCTTTCCACAGACAGAGTGGGGAGCCTGCCCTCAGGTGCGTGCCGCAAGTGTGACCTCAGGACACATGGGGTCCTGGCCTTGGTGACTTCCAAACACAGGGGAAGGGTTAGCATCTGTCCACATCAGGCCCTGTCCAGGAAGGCACTGTCTCGGGGGGGATGCGGAGAGGGATTTGGAGAGGCAGTTTAGGGCACAAAGGCAGGTAGGTCTTTCTGACTGGGCTGAAGGGTCTCCATCACCTGCCATCCCTATGGCCCCAGATCCACGATGTCCAGTCCCCTGGAGCAGGCGCTGGCTGTGATGGTCGCCACCTTCCACAAGTACTCAGGCCAAGAGGGTGACAAGTTCAAGCTGAGTAAGGGGGAGATGAAGGCACTTCTGCAACAGGAGCTGCCCAGCTTTGTTGGGGTGAGCGGGGCTGGCTGGTGGGAGGGTCCTGGTGTGGGCACGCGGGGGTGCCTGCTGATGCAAACACAGGGCACAGCCTCACAGAGGGGGTGAGGCCCAAGTGTGAGTGCCCTGTCACTGCTGTCCCCGAGGCTGTGCAGAGAATGGATGTGCGTGCTGTCCGGGCCCTCAGCGTCCATCTGTCCAGTCCCCTCACTGAGTTGAGCAAACCAGAGCCCAGAGAGGGGAAATGACTGGCCCAAGAGCACACAGCTCTCTCGCTCTTAGTTCCCATATTACGTTCCAAACTAAGAAGGTGTAATAGGGACAGAAAAGCCCAGCTAACACATGTACCCTGGGACATTTTGCAGAAAAATGCAGTCAGCTTTCACTCGGCCCCTCACCTGTCCCATAGTGACGTCTGGATAATTACAGTCAGGTCTCAGGCTTGGAACATGTGAGACATGTTCTTTTTTTCCTTTAAAATTTGTTTTTGGTTAAACTTTTCTAATTTTGTTTCATTTTCACTGGTATTGAAAAGTTTGCCTTTTCTGAATTCAGAAATTTTTAGTTTCTTCATCAGCAAAATGGGGTTGCAGCCACGGCTACTGCCGCCTACCTCGCGGGGCTCAGGAAGTCCCGGTGGGCTCCTCAGCCCCAGCAGTGAGAGCGGAGACCTTCCCCAATGGACGTCTACCTGTCCTCACTCACAGGGCCCCTTTGCAGCTCCCAGGGGCTCCCTGCTTGCACTTACCTGCTGCCCAGTGCAGGGCGGGGACTGGGCTCTGGCCAGCAAGTGTGAGTTCGGTGTGGGGGTGGGTGCAGAGCAGCCTGCTGAGGCGTCTCCTCTTGCTTTCAGGACAAGGTGGATGAGGACGGCCTGAAGAAGCTGATGGGCGACCTGGATGAGAACAGTGACCAGCAGGTGGACTTCCAGGAGTACGCCGTTTTCCTGGCCCTCGTCACTGTCATGTGCAATGACTTCTTCCAGGGCTCCCCAGGCCGGCCCTGAAGCAGAGCTCTCACTCTGCCGTGGGCCTGCTGGGCCCATGAGGACTCTACTTACCCCTTTTGTACTCAATAAACTTTTCTGTTGATCAGATTTCAGTGGCTCAGTGGTGCCCTATACCCTGGATGGCTCAGCTGGGGTGCTGGAAAACGAGGGCCTCCTTAGATCCCACCCGCTCTGGACCCTGACCCTTCTGGAAACCTCACCAAGGCCAGAGCTGTGCCTTATGTTCCAGACGTTGGGACTGCAAACACTGGTAAAAATTGGAGATAGTTTGCTAATTTTTCCCCCCAAATGAAGATATTAAAAGGGGCAAATACCATCTACCTTCACCGTCATTTCATGAAAAGAAAATTCCAACAAAGAAGGAAGGATATAATCTCGGGACAAAGGACAGGCCTTGACATTTGATATTGTGAGCAATCAGTTGTACTGGTTTAAGTTAGTCTCACCCGCCTAGCAGACTGTGCACTGAGGACTTCTGTCAGGCTGCAGGCTGCAGGCAGTGGCCCTGTTTTAGCAAAGCTGTATTTCTTTTAATATCTGCTCTTAGATTGGCTCTAGTTTGAGTTTACTCTGCTTCTGTTTGTCTCTACTGAAAACTACCAGGTGCTACTTCATGTCAACATCCTGGTTCTTTTCTGCCATTTTTCCTAAACTTGTAGCAAGCTTGCCATCTCTGCACACTATGGTGCATTCAGGCGACAGCCTGACCAAATGCTTTGCCACCTGCTAACAAGGTGACTTTTCAGCGAGCAAAGGTGAGGTCCTCATATTTTATTCTTTCCTTTCTTCAACTAATTACACATGTTAGGTTCTCTTTCTCTCCCTCTTTTTAGTGGATCCCATTTCTAGTTACCAAATTCTCTACCAGTTACGACTGTGTTCAGTTGTGAGGCGCAGGAAATCCGACTAACAATGGCATAAAGAAATTGGTATTTAAGTACCTTATAAAATAAGTCTGAGATACAAAATTCACATTTGGTTTGATGACTCAGAGATGCTGTTCTGGTTCCCTATTGCTGCATTACATACCACCAATACCCGGTAAATTAAAACAGATTTATGATCTCTCAAGGTTCTATAAGTAGACTGTAATCCGTTGATGGGGTTCTCATTTGGGATCTCTCATGCAGTTGCAGACAGACGTTGGGGCTGGAGTCATCAGAAATTTCAGATTAACTCTGTTTCCAAGGTAGCTCACTCAGCCATTTGGTGCCACGTGTCGGCTGGGAGTTCAGCTGGAATGCCTACCTGTGACCTCTCTATGTAGCTCAGGCTTCTCAGAAACACGGCAGTGAGGTTCTGAGAGGAAGTATCCCTAAAGTGAGCAGCCCAAGAGGCCCCAGTAGGGGCTACGAGGCTTTTTAAGATTTATCTCAGAAATCTAAGAACATCACTCCTGCTGCAGTCTATTGATTAAGTAAGTCATTAGGCTGGTCCAGATTCAAGAAGAGAACTAGGCTCCATCTTTTCACGCGAGGAGCAGTAGCATGAAGCGGACAGTGGCCATCTCTGGAGACTGTATACCATAGTCTGACTTCTAGCAACCATGTGCAAAATGCAGTCCCCTCATTCCCAAGACCCACAGAGTCTCATCTCATTAAGGCATCAGTGTGAGGCCCAGGGTCTTGTGCTCCATGTCAGATCTGAATCTGGATGTCATCCCTGCAGTGCACCTCAGCAAGAGTGGTTCTCTTTGACTTGAAGATCTATGAACAGATTCAATGCACAAAGGTGAGACAAGTAATTAACACTCCTACTCAAAAGGGGTGGTTGGTGGTAGATTGAAGGCACAAAAACACCATTGGTCAAGAGCAATTCTGAAATTGAGTCAGACACATGCCACCAGATTCTTGACTAATGTCCAGTTCTACTTCCTATAAGTGGGTCTTCTTGGGTCCACTCTCTAGGCTCTTAGTTTCAATTGCTTTAACTCTTTACTTTCCGTACACAATGTCTATGTTTGTAGCTTGGTGGCTCTCTCAGCTGCCTTCTGCCCAAAGCAACTGGATGACCCAAAGCTTCTTTTGTTTGAATTGTCTCTGTCCCTTTCAGTCCAAGATTAGGTAATTCCTTTAAACATGTTGTGGACTTGGGGCACCTGGGTGGCTCAGTCAGGTAAGCCTCTGACTTTGGTGCAGGTCATGATCTCACAGTTCATGGGTTCGAGCACCTGATGGGGCTCTGTGCTGACAGCTTAGAGCCTGGAGCTGCTTCAGATTCTGTCTCCCACTCTCTTTGTCCACCCCCCACCCCCACTCATGCTTGGTCTCTCTCTCTCTCTCTCTCTCAAAAATAAATTAAAAAAACACTTAAAATAAAAAAAAAGAAAAAATGTTGTGGTCTTCCTGCGTATCAACTTACAATTCACTTAATTAGACAAAAGCCACACTTAACAAATCTCTGAGATTGGTGCCTCCCTACCCTACACTGAGGAACAGGGAGCTGGGAGAAAGGCCCTCTTGTCTGAAAGGGTCTAAGAGGCACACTTCTTATTTAGTTTAATTTAGTTTAATTTAATTTAATTTAAAATATAATCTATTGTCAAGTTAGCTTACATACAGTGTATTCAGTTTGCTATTAGCTTCTGGAGTAAATTCCCATGATTCATTGCTTACATACAACACCCAGTGCTCATCCCAACAAGCGCCCTCCTCAATGCCCATCACCCATTTTCCTCTCTCCCTTGTACCCCTCCACCAACCTCAGTTTGTTCTCTGTATTTAAGAGTCTCTTATGGTTTGCCTCCCTCTCTGTTTGAAACTATTTTTTCCCCTGCGCATGGTCTTCTGTTAAGTCTCTCAAGTTCCACATATGAGTGAAAACATATGACAGCTGTCTTTCTCTGCCTGACTTATCTCACTTAGCATAATACCCTCGAGTTCCATCCGTGTTGTTGCAAATGACAAGATTTAATTCTTTCTCATTGCCAAGTGGTTGTATATATAAACCACATCTTTATCCATTCATCAGCTGATGGATATTTAGGTTCTTTCCATAATATGGCTCTTGCTGAGAGTGCTGCTATAAACACTGGGGGTACCTGTGCCCCTAGGCATCAGCACTCCTGTAACGTTTGGATAAATTCCTCGTACTGCTATTGCTGGGTCATAGGGGAGTTCTATTTTTAATTTTTTGAGGAACCTTCACACTATTTTCCAGACCTGCTGTACCAGTTTGCATTCCCACCAACAGTGCAAGAGGCTTCCCATTTCTCCACATCTTCGCTAGTATCTTTTTTCCCCTGAGTAGTTTTAGCCATTCTGACTGGTGTGAGGTGGTATCTCAATGTGGTTTTGATTTGTAATTCCCCTATGATGAGCCACATTGAGCATCTTTTCATGTGTCTGTTGGCCATTTGGAGGTCTTCTTTGGAAAAGTGTCTCTTCGTGTCTTCTGCCCATTTCTTCACTGGGTTATTAATTAATTTATTGTTGTTTGTTTTTAGTTTGGTAAGTTCTTTATAGATTTTGGATACTAACCCTTTATCTGATATGTCATTTGCAAATATCATCTCCCATTCCTTCTGTTGCCTTTTAGTTTTGTTGATTATTTCCTTTGTTGTGCAGAAATTTTTATCTTGATGAGGTCCCACTAGTTAATTTTTACTTTTATTTCCCTTGCCTTCAGAGATATGTCAAGTAAGAAGGTCCTGCAGCTGAGGTCAAAGAGGTTGTTGCCTGTTTTCTCCTCTAGGGTTTTGATAGTTTCCTGTCTCACATTTAGTTCTTTGATCATTTTGAGCTTATTTTTGTGTATGGTGTAAGAAAGTGGTCTAGTTTTATTTTTCTGCATGTTGCTTTCCAGTTCTCCCAGCACCATTTGCTGAAGAGACTGTCTTTTTTCCATTGGATACTCTTTCCTGCTTTGTCCAAAGATTAGTTGACCATACATTTGTGGGTCCAATCCTGGATTCCCTATTCTATTCCATTAGTCTATGTGTCTGTTTTTGTGCCAATACCATTCTGTCTTGATGATGACAGCTTTGTAGTAGAGGCTCAAGTCCAGGATTGTGATGCCTCCTGCTTTGGCTTTCTTTTTCAACATTATTTTCACTATTTGGGGTCTTTTGTGCTTTCATACAAATTTTAGGATTGTTCCAGTTCTGAGAAGAATGCTGGTGCAATTTTGATCGGAATTGCTTTGGACAGTATTGATATTTTAAAAAAATTTTTAAATGATTTACTTATTTCTGAGAGGGAGGGAGAGAGAGAGAGAGAGAGAGAGAGAGAGAAAGAGAGAGAGAGAGTAAGCAGGGGAGGGTCAGAGAGAGAGGGAGATACAGAATCTGAAACAGGCTCCAGGCTCTGAGCTGTCAACACAGAGCCCGACGCGAGGCTCGAA
>NW_027530010.1:187936-193910 GCF_008692635.1 Crocuta crocuta | reverse complement strand
GAGGGAGGGAGAGAGAGAGAGAGAGAGAGAGAGAAAGAGAGAGAGAGAGTAAGCAGGGGAGGGTCAGAGAGAGAGGGAGATACAGAATCTGAAACAGGCTCCAGGCTCTGAGCTGTCAACACAGAGCCCGACGCGAGGCTCGAACTCACAAACTGTGAGATCGTGACCTGAACCGAAGCTGGATGCTTAACCGACTGAGCCACCAGGCGCCCCAGTATTGACATTTTAACAATATTTGTTCTTCTAATCCATGAGCATAGAATGTTTTCCCATTGCTTTTGTCTTCTTCAATTTCTTTCATAAGTTTTCGATGGTTTTCAGCATATAGATCTTTTACATCTTTGTAAAAGGTCAGGTTTTTCATAGGTATTTTATGGTTCTTGGTGCAATAGTAAATGGGATAGATTTCTTGATTTCTCTTTCTGTTGCTTCATTATTGGTGTGTAGACATGCAACCGATTTCTGTACATTGATTTTGTATCCTGTGACTTTACTGAATTCATGTATCAGTTCCAGCAGTTTTTTGGTGGAGTCTTTTGGGTTTTCCATGTAGAGTATCATGTCATCTGTGAAAAGTGAAAGTTTGATTTCTTCTTTGCCAATTTGGATGCCGTTTATTTCTTTTTGTTGTCTGATGGCTGAGGCTAGGACTTCCAGCACTATGTTAAACAGCAGTGGTGAGAGTGGACATCCCTGTCGTGTTCCTGATCTCAGGGGGGAAGCTCTCACATTTTCCCCATTGAGGATGATATTAGCTGTGGAGTTTTCATATATGGCTTTTATAATGTTAAGGTGTGTTCCTTCTATCCCAACTTTCTTGAGGGTTTTTATTAAGAAAGAGTGCTGGGGTCACCTGGATGGCTCAGTCGGTTAAGTGTCCGACTTCGGCTCAGGTCATGACCATACGGTTCGTGGGTTCGAGCCCCGTGTCAGGCTCTGTGCCGACAGCTAGCTCAGAACCTGGAGCTACCTCAGAATCTGTATCTCCCTCTCTCTCTGACCCTCCCCTGCTCACACTGTTTCTCGCTTGCTCTCTCTCAGAAGTAAATAAAAACATTTTTAAAAAAAGAAAGAAAGAATGCTGTATTTTGTCAAATGCTGTTTCTGCGTCTATTGACAGGATCATACTGCAGGGTTTCTTTTATTGATGTGATGTGTCACATTGATTGGTTTGTGAGTCTTGAACCAGCCCTGCAGCCCAGGAATGAATCTCACTTGATCATGGTGAATACTTCTTTTAATATGCTGTTGAATTCAATATGCTAGTATTTTGTTGAGAATTTTTGCATCCATGTTCATCAGGGATATTGGCCTATAATTTTCCTTTTTAGTGGGGTCTCTGGTTTGGGAATCCAGGTAATGTTGGCTTCATAGAATGAGTCCAGAAGTTTTCCTTCCATTTCTATTTTTTTTTTTTTTTTTTTTGTGGAACAGCTTGAGAATAGATATTAACTCTGGTTTAAATGTCTTAGAATTCCCTTGGGAAGCCATCTGGCCCCGGACTCTTATTTGTTGGGAGATTTTTGATAGCCAATTCAATTTCTTCGCTGGCTATGGTCTGTTCAAATTTTCTATTTCTTCCCATTTGAGTTTTGGTAGTGTGTGGGTGTCTAGGGATTTGTCCATTTCTTCCAGGTTGTCCAGTTTGTTGGCATATAATTTTTCACAGTGCTCTCTGATAATTGTTTGTATTTCTGTGGTACTGGTTGTGATCTCTCCCCTTCATTTGCGATTTTATCTATTTGAGTTCTCTTTTTTTTTCTTTTTGAGAAGTCTGGCTTCTTTTTTTCTTCTTTCAGAAACCAGCTCTTAGATTCATTGATCTGTTCTACTGTATTTTGTTTTGTTTTGTTTTATCCTATATTGTTTATTTCAGCTCCAATCTTTATTTCTCTTCTTCTGTTGGTTTTGGGGTTTATTTGCTGCTCTGCTTCTAGTTCCTTTAGGTGCGAGGTTAGGTTTTATATTAGGGATTTTTCTTGTTTCTTGAGCTAGGCCTGGATCACAATGTATTTTCCTCTTAGGACTGCCTTTGTTGCATCTCAAAGGGTTTGGACTGTTGTGTTTTCATTTTCATTTGCTTCCATATATTTTTAAATTTCTTCTTTAATTGCTGCTTGACCCGTTCATTCTTTAGTAGGATGTTCCTTAACTTCCATGCATTTGGAGGCTTTCCAAATTTTTTCTTGTGGTTAATTTCAGGTTTCATAGCGTTGTGATCTGAAAATATGCATGGCATGATCTCAATTCTTTTCTATTTATTGAGGGCTGTTTTGTGACTCAGTATGTGATCTATCTTGGAGAATGTTCCATGTGCCCTAGAAAAGAATGTGTATTCTGCTCTTTTGGATGAAAAGTTAAGAGGCACAGTTCTAAAATTATTAGAAGCCAACTTGTTTATCTGAGATTTATGAGACTTGCCCTTATCTTTTGAAGTCTACTTTGACTTCAGATTTTCCCTGAATCTCTTTTTATTGTCAAGGCCCTGTCTTTGACTTTGTCCTGAAGCCATTTATTACTTGGAGAGCCATTTGCTGGCTGTAAAGATTGTTCTGGGTCCTCTATATTTCCTTTAAAAAACTGAGTCTTTTAGTTCCTCTCTGTCTTCTCGTATCACATTTTATCATGGGCATCCAGAAGAAGCAGGCACTTATAGCATTCTGTCTAAACATCTTAGCTAAAGCCATGAGTTCATTAGGTGCTCTTTCTGTTTTCCATATTACCATAGACAGTAATGTTCCCAGACATTCCACTGCTACATAATAGGGGTCACCTTTTCTTCAGCCTTCAGTAACATTTTCTCACTGTCCTTCCAATTATAACTACTAACCTCCCGGAGGTCCGTGTAGCTTTCAATCATTGCCTGGTCCCAAAGCCACATGCTTCATGTTTTTTGTAATAGCAGCATCTCACTCTTCCAGATCTTTGATGAAAGATTCAAGGAACCAGCTCATGCTTACTTTCTACACTTTTTGTACCAATTCCTCTATCACTACACTTAGGTTTCCATGTGGTCTGCATCCCAAGATACATTAATGGACAATTAGAACAGATATTTTGTCATTTCATAACAAGGGTCCTGGCTTTCCAGCCTGCATGTATTGGGTTATCATACCTCTCTGTCTTCTGTCACTTAGCCAATTCCACATTTTAGATTCTTATACTTTAGGACTCCACTTTCAGACGTAAAATTCTCTATCCATTTGGAATTTATTCAGCTATGAAGTGCAGGTAGCCTGACTAATAATTGCGACTTTAACTGTCTTACATAACAGGAAGTCGGTGTGGGCAGCTCAGGGTGGGTTCAGAGGTACCAAGTGTCTTTTCATTTTTATTTTTCTGCTCTGTAACCTATAGGGTATGTGCTTTTCCTGTCAGGCAGGCTGCTTCATGATCACAAGATGGCTGCTATAGCTCCAGGTTCCACTGTCTGTTACAGTCTGGGGGATAGAGGGAGGGCAAGATGCAGAAAGCTTCCCCTGAGACTGCTTTTTTATTATGCAAGAAGTACTCACTCCAGGGATTTCCGCTTACATCTCCTAGGCCTTAACAATGTAATATGGTGTAATATGGCTGGTCCTGGCTGCAATCTAGTAGCTTTAGCTGGATATGTCGATATTTTGAAAGAAAAAAATAGCTTTTTATTTTTTATTTAAAAATTTTTTTTAATGTTTTATTCATTTCTGAGAGAGACAGCGTGAGCAGGGGAGGGTCAGAGAGAGAGAGGGAGACACAGAATCTGAAACGGGCTCCAGGCTCTGAGCTAGCTGTCAGCACAGAGCCCGATGTGGGGCTCGAACCCACGAACTGTGAGATCATGACCTGAGCTGAAGTCGGACGCCTAACCGACTGAGCCACCCAGGCACCCCTATGTTTTATTTTTAAAGTGGGATTCATGCCCAGCATGGAGCCCAGTGCAGGGTTAAACTCATGACCCTGAGATCAACACCTGAGCTGAGGTCCAGAGTTGGATATTTAACCAACTGAGCCACCCAGGTTTTAATAATAAGGAAAGAAGGTTTGGAAATTAGATTACTTCCTTTCTTACTTTTCTTACTTCCGTGGGAAAGTCAGATGCTTGGCTGCCACTTACAAGGAGCTCAAACTATAGCCCCAGAGACAGAAAGGAACCAAGCGAGAGGGTATGGGGACACCCTGCTCATTCTCACTCTTCTGCTTGACTGTGTGTCCGGGTCCAGCGAGGGAGGCTGGGCAGGCTCAGCAACAAGAAGAGAGAAGCCGGCCTTCTAATGTCTTGCAGGAGAGGGCCCAGGATGGCAAGTGATACTCCCAAAGCAGCTCTCTCAGCCCCTGCCCTTAGACTTTGTCCACCAAGGAGGAAGCAGGGAGGGAGCGGCGCCTGCGCTTCCTGGAGGCTGCCCTCCAACCAGGCTCTCTGTGGGCTGTTGAGCGCTGTCCCCTTGAGTCCTCATAACGGTTGGAAGAGGCTGCATAAGCAGCAGTTTTGGGACTTGATCTCCATCTGTAAGAAAGGCCTCGCCTCTATGGGATACAGGATACTGGGGCCAAGGGCCTTCCTCCCCATCTTTTGTCCACGTCCGACGCCTCAGACCTTGTGCGAAGGCAAGGGGACTTGAGTGCTGTGAGAAGTAAGTGAAATGATTCGTTTTCAGAAATACCAAGTAAAAACTGTGCTGTCTAGTTAACAATAGGTTTACAACCTATTGGAAATATGTATGACAGCCCCCCCCCCCAAATAATAGAGTCCCAAACCCCTAGACACCTCACTCCCTGGTTCTTCCTCCCCATCTCCAATTCGGGGGCTTTGCAATGAGCATGCACCAAGGGACTGAAGTCTCTGTGTCACCTTAAGGAATGCATATTTGTTCCAATTAGACTACTTTTTGCCTTACGTGGGCATAGACGACTTCGGGGGAAGGCTGTAACCTCTGCAGTACTCAGCCAATGAGGAGCCAGTGGAGTGACTTACAAACTAGGAGATAAATTGTCTGCTGTAACTGCCCCCAGTGTGCCCCTCCGTCAGACGCCCACTCTTGCAGGGGCATTGGTTACAGCCTCACTCCACTGCGCTCAGGGTCTCATGGTCCCTCCTTTCATTGGGTCAGTGGGCTTATTTCTCACAGGCGAGCAGAGTCCAGACCTGCTTGGTCTCTTGATCCTGAATCAAGGGGAAACCTGGCTCACTCGGTCTGACTGCTCACGACGGATCCCGGCTTCCGCTGGGACTCAGTTCCCCATTCTTGGACTGTTTTGGCTGGTGGAGACTGGCCTCAGCTGGCTGGGCACTAAATGGGGCTAATTTCGTTTGCTTCTGAGCATTTGACAAACTAACAATCACCAGACTTACCTAGCTGGTCCCCACAACCCTCCCCCAAAGTCTCTGCTGAGGCAAGGGGCAGGAGGGCCCAGGAAACGGCACTGTCCACTGTCGAAGGACTGTTGGGACAAGGACAAGTTACTTTCCACCTCCTCCGGGAGCCGCAGCCGGAAGGGGAGCCTCACCTCCTACTGGGGGCTGCGGTCGCCCTTGCCTGTGCTCTTGTGGGTCTACCCGTGACAGCCTATTGACCCTCCACAAAAGAGATACTGAAGTCAAAGGTGGCTTCTGAGACAGGGGAATGACTGGAATAGGGCTCCCCATGCTCCTAGCTTCAGGTCACATAATCTCTCCACCAACTCACTGCTCCCATCTGGGAAATGGGCACAACTGGCATTGACTTGGCCATCAAAAGGGGTGGCAGGTCTAAGCCCCACAGGCTCCCCTTGGTCTCAGTTCAAACCTTCTCTCCAGGAAAGGTGCTTCTGGCTCCAGCCCCAGCAATCGAACACGCCTCCTCGCCTCCCCACAGGTGGCTTAGAGGATGAGAAATAACTCGTGTCAGCGCATTGGCTCCTTGGGCTCAGGGACTGGGGGGGCTCACCTTGCCCCTTGGGCCCAGGTCCCTTTAATGTCCAGATGCTCTAGGGCACTTGATTTTATCCCCCCCCCCCC
>NW_027530010.1:185478-187871 GCF_008692635.1 Crocuta crocuta | reverse complement strand
CCAGGTAAAGAACGAGACACTGGTCTTCAGAGGGCAACACAGCTTCCCAGGAGCCTTTCAAAGGCTGTGGTGATGACTATGGGGGCAGTGGAGGGAGGAGGGGAGAAGGGGGGGGAGAGAGGGAGGAGAGNGGGGCAAGACCCTCACCTTCCAGGTGTGGTGCCAGGTGCCCGGCAGTCTCCACCCCTGCATCAGGGAGTTCTGATGAGGACGCAGCACAGAGAGTCAAGCGGACAGTGGCGGCTGGGGAGGAGGGTGGCCCCTACCTGGCCTCTGAGGGGCAGTGAGTGAGAGGTGCATTGGGAGCCAGTGCAGAGGGAGGATTCAGGGTAGCTGCTGGGAAGGACTTCCACCAGGAAGGCCGATCCCATCACTGGGCAGCTTGACTCCTGCCCTGTGTTGGAGCAGAAGTTGCACAAAATGACCTGGGGAGGAGGGCCTCGCTCCGTCCTTCCCTGCTGCCTCTGCTGCGGGGTGTCAGGGGGCTGGAAGCTGTAACGGCGGGTGACACACAGGGGTCTTCCAAACCCTTTTGGAGGGAAGGACTTTAAGGCCCAAACACGGCAAAGGATAAGTTCGAGGCCACGGCGAAGAGCTTGCAGTGAAGCTCCAGCCCCAAAGTGCCTGTCTCGGGCCAACAGGCACAGCCTCCCTCCAGAAAGGGGCAAGGGGCTGAGGACGCCCCCACGGTGCCAGCCTGCACCCCTCCTTCCCTCGGCACCGATAGCACCCGCCTGGCCTGTGTTTATTTGCTGCCCCGTGTCCCCCATTTGGTGGCCATGTCCTCAGAGCCAGGACGAATCTGTCTTGTTCATGACAAACCCACAGCGCCTCAGACAGCTGCCTTTAAACACTTACCTGGATAATGACTGGCTCTTCGGCTGCCCCTTATTAGTTATGGGGCCTCAGGCAAGTTCCCTACCTCTCGGGTAACATTTATGCGCTTACTATGTGCCAGGCACTATTTATCTGCCAGTGTTGTGTGTATTAACTCATATAAGCCCCACAGGAATCCCATGAAGTAGTCACCATTATTACCCTTGATCCTCAACACATGAGGGAAGTGGGGCCCGGGGGGGGGCGTGACCCTGCTTCAGCTCAGCCAGCAGAGCTGGGTGTCACAGGCTGGAGTCAGCGCGCGGCCTAGAACTGGACTAAATGCTGGTACCCACTTCTGTCCCCCCCCATCCCGCTCCTCGTAACCTTGCCTATAAAACAGGGCTAATCACAGCTCTCCCTTTCCTCCCCTCCCCTGCAAGCTCCCTCCCCTGCAGGGGCTGAGTCCTCCAGGAGATGATGCCCAGGCTGGGTCTGGGTGCTGGATGCCCCTGCTGAGGTCAAGGTATCGTGAGCTCTATCCACAAGCCATAGGGCTTCTTTCGAGGCCTGGGTGTGCTCTCCTCTCCCCACCTCCCCCTTCCCACCCTCTTCTGAGTGTTGGGCTCTCCTGCTGTGAAACAGGGAGGGGTCTCTCAGACTGAGGGCACGCATGAGGGCATAACGAAGTGGTGTGGTTTGTGCCTGCTCCAGCTAAAAATAACAAAAAAGCTGGACAGAATTAAAAAAGCAAACAAACACGTTTCAAAGCGAAGAAGAGCTCACCGGGCAGTAAGAGAAAGCCGAGTCCAAGAGGTGAGCAGGGCGCCGGGGCCCCTCATGCCCTGAGAGCACTGGCCGACCTGAGCCAAGATGACCTTTGGTTTCATGGTCTGTGAAGCCCAGGCTTCACTGAGTGGGGGAGACACAGGGGCGGCCTCCATGACGCCGGGACCCCAAAGGGCTCCACGCTCCGGCTAAGAGCCAGAGGAAACCCAGCCCCTTCCCATCGGACCCTCACAGAACGGAGGGCAGGACACAGACCTTGGGGACGTACACGGGGGACCCTGCAGTGCCTGTAGTGCTCAGGGTGGGGTGCGGGTCGCAGAGAAGTCGGCGTGGCTGTGGAAGGGGCTCTGAGAGCGCTTGCCCTGCTCCCCTTCCTCCAGGCACCCTGCAGATAGATGGTCTAACACCAGGGAGACCAGTTCACAGCTCAGAGTGACCAAGGACCACCGACCCGGAGGGCCAGGCAGGCAGGGTGTCTCAGGCCTCGGGGTCCTCACCTGTAAGCGGGGGGTGCTGAGCAGGTGCTCTCCAAGACCCCCTTTGGCACAAGGGCTCTCTAGGGGTGAGGCAATGTGCCCCCACTTTGCATTCTTCTAGGGTGCTTCTAGGGTGGCTTTTCAGAGTGAAGACGTGGGGGCGCCTATGAGGGGTGAGCCTGTCACCTCCAAGGGGCGCTGGAAGGTCAGGGGCGGGCGCTGTGCCCAGTTCCCAACTCTGGGGACAGGCAATGAGGGGGTGGTGTCTGTGGCCAAGACCGGGCCTTTGATGTGTGCATGGATGGGGGGGGG
>NW_027530010.1:183800-185234 GCF_008692635.1 Crocuta crocuta | reverse complement strand
GTAATAAGGGCCGCCGGGGAAGGAGGCAGGGGAGCCCCTGGGGCATCCTCAGCTTGACCTACTTGGGCCCCCATAATTGCTTCCTTCCCTCCTCGGGAGGGTACAAATAGGGATGTCCTGTCTCGGGCCTCCTGCAGCTGAAACACCAACACAGGGGTGAGTGCCAGATGCTTGCGTCCTGCCCTGCACTGGGTGTCAGGCAGCTCGGGTCGGTCTCCTGGCCCGGGGCCTGGGTCTGGGGGCAGAGTGATGAGCACAGCAGGGACCAGAGAGGTGAGGGCAGTCAGATACAGTGAGCTAGGGGTTCTTTGTACCCTCAGGGTTGCACAGAGCTGAGGTCTGCAGGGGTGGGGGTGGGGGGCTAAAAGCACTGCTGTGGGCTGCCCCCCCACCCCCTCCCTGCTGAGCCTGAGACCAGCCAGGGCTACGCGGGGAAGAGGATTCCCTCCAGTCTCCAGGCACCCACGTCCCGAAAAAGCAAGCGTGGTGTGTCAGCCAGGCTGGCAGGAGCCCAGCGGGGCCGCTGAGCACCTCCCAGGTTGCTTATTCCCTGGGTTTGTGGCCCTTTCCTCTGCTGAGGACCCAGACACCCGGCTCCGACCCAGGCTGTCGCAGAGGCCCAGCCCCTAGCCAGGCTGGCTTCTCACTCCACGGGGCCCGGCAGAGGGGAGTCAGGGAGGAGCCCCGGCCCCAGGCGGCGGGAGGGGTTAGCAGGGAGGCCCAGGGCTCCCACGGGAAGGGCGCTGCCTTCCTGGCTGCCCCAGGGTTTCCCCAGGCTGGAAGCAGCCTCCCAGAAGGTGATGGGATTGGGGGAAGGTGGTCAGTTCCGGGGAAGGCTGCCCTTCTAACAGAGCGAGGTGTTTTGTGCGGAGCCTTCGGTCTCCAGACCCCCAGGGAGCGGGGGGCGAGCCTCAGGTAGTGCCAGTCACAGACCGGTGAATGCCTGAGCTGGCTCTCCCCGCACACCATCTGGTCAGGTCCCTGAGTAGCCTGAGAGGTGGGATTAACTTCGCTTTACAGATGAGGCCCCTGACGCCCCGCAGTGTGAATGGCTCATCTTCGTTGTGTGGCTGGTTAGATGCGGGGAGGCGGGGATCCCGGGTTCTCCTTTGGGTGCGGCTTCCCTGCTTTCAGGGGAGGGGTGGTGGGTGAGGGAGGTGGTGGTGACGGGGTGGGGGTTCCTCTCGACCTGACCCTTCCTGAGAATGCCTGGCTTCTCCAAGGCCCTGAGGAAGGGGGCACAGGGCAAGGGTCTCTTCATGCGATTTCCTACGGAAGGAGCTGGGATCCTTTAGGCCAGGGGGCTGCATCTCATGGGCGGTTGGGGCTGAGCCCTTCCTGGGTGTCAGGGATGACAAAAGGTCGAGAACTGGGGGGTCCTCAGGGATCTCCAGTATGGGGGTGCAGTTGGGGGATGGGGAGTGCTCCCTGAGG
>NW_027530010.1:157229-183760 GCF_008692635.1 Crocuta crocuta | reverse complement strand
GGGGCGGGGGGGGGGGGGCTCAGGAGGGGCTGGAGTGGTGAGGGAGGGCTGCTCAGCGGAGGTGGAACTTGTGGGGCCAGAAGCTGAGGGGAGATGAAGACAGGTCGGGGAGCAGCCCCGGGGAAACACACAGGCAGAGGTGCCCTGGGCCTCTGGGGTGAGTCAGCCCTTGTTCTCTGACAGTGAGGATGGCCACACCTCTGGAGCAGGCATTGGCTGCTGTCATGTGCACCTTCCAGAAATACGCAGAAATCTCAGGGGACAAGCACCGGCTCTGCCAGGCAGAGCTCAAGGAGCTGCTACAGAAGGAGCTGCCCACCTGGACCCCGGTGAGCCCCCGGGGGGCCAGGCTGCCTGGACCCTGCAGAGGCAGCTCTGGGGGACACAGGCAGGCTGTGGGCCCCGTGCCCTCATCTGTGATGCGGGAGGCCTTTGCAGGGCTGCTGGGGGACTGAGTCCCAGCACTGTGGAGAGTTCCCGACACATAGTAGGCACTCAGCCGCAAACAGGGGCGTCTGAGAAGGAGGGTTCAGGGGAGGTGTGGGAGCACCAAGGAAGGGAGCAGGGGCGGGTGGCACGCTCCCTCCTCAACCCGCCCCCCCCCCCCCCCCCCCCCCCCCCGCACAGGTGGGGCTCCGGGAGTGTGACTACAGTGCATTCATGAGCGTCCTGGACACCAACAAAGACTGTGAAGTGGATTTCGTGGAATACGTGCGCTCCCTCGCCTGCCTCTGCACCTTCTGCCACGACTACTTCAAGGACGGTGCCCCTGTGACCCCCTGCTCCCAGTAGGCTCTGCCCCCGAGGCCAGGGGCTGTCCCCCACCCCCGTCCTGCACCCCATTCCACCCTGAATAAAGTGCTGGTGTCACGTGGTCTGGTTTGCTTCTTCTGAGAGGACAGCGGGGCCTGGGGACCGAGGCTTCCCTCTTCTCTGGTCTGAGGGCAGGGGCAGCCTGCCAGAAGCCTGCTCTCCAGCTCTGGCAGGAGGGGCGTCAATACAAGGACAGCGTCCAGGGGCTTGGGGGGTCTCTTTCTCCATCTCTCTCTGGGGCCTTGGAAGAAGAAGCTCCCTTGGGCTGTGAAGGAGGACGCCAGGGCAGGAAGGAGCCCAGACCTCAGCCAGGCTGCTCTGAGGAGGAGGGTAGGGGTGGGGCCTAGGGTGGGGCGGGCTTTTCCGGCCGGCCTGGCTGTGGGAGCCCAGAGAGCAGAACTGATAGGATTAGGGTGCTTGAGGCCTGACTAGGGTATTGCTCTTGGCCAGGGGGGTGTGCCCTGCATTGGAGGGGGAAGGGCACAACCTGAGACAGACCCCAGCCCTGATGCCGTAGCCACTTGAAGGTTGATCTGGGTTCATACCCCACTCTGAGAAGGTGGCCCCGTTCCCTGCTTTCCGCTTCCTGCGATTGCTCCTCCGACTTTCCACGCATCCTGCATTCTTCATCCTAACAGCATTCCAACTCCAGAAGCCCTTTCCCAACACCCCCCTCCCCAGCCTCTCTGGGTACCTGCAGCCCATCCCTGAGCCCCACACTAGCTCCCACTCCATCACCGCCTCACCCAGGACCTTTATCCACTGACATGCCTGGGGTGGTCCCAGCAGCAACTTTGGGTGCTGGTCTGTTCCTCCTCCAGACCCCCAGGCCCTGCCCTGGGCCTCACTCAGCCTTTTGGAGAGGGGCCAGGGGCAGCCAGCACTGTACTGCAGCCCCCAGCCTGGAGTCCCCTCCTCAGGTCCTGGGCAGCCACGTTGCGCGGGCAAATTTTGTTTAAGATTTTCTTTTATTTTCTTAAGCAGGCTCCACCCCAACGTGGGGATCACACTCACAACCCTGAGCTCAAGAGCTGCCTGCTCTACCAACTGAGCCAGGCAGACGCATTTGCCCTCACCTCCCCCGTAAGCACCCCCTTTTCTAGCCGCCCAGCGGGACCGCTCCCTCCTGCCCCCCCACACCCACGGCACCCACCCTCCCCAGAGCCCTGCCTGTGTGGGCTCCCCGTTGTCCAGGGCGCCGGCCCGGGGCAGGGAGCCGGTGTCCAGCGGGGCTGGTGGAGGGGCCACCGGAGGACTGTCTCTCGCTCTTCCCCAACCCCTGCCATGGGCAGGGCCTGGCCAGGGTATAAATAGGACAGACCGCTGGGCTCTCCCCACTCTGCCTCCCTGCTCACCCTCTCTTCTCGTCTCCTCCTCTCAGCCGGGTGAGTCGTGGTCTCTGGACTAGCACACAAGGGTGTCAGGCCCGGGGGGGGGTGGGGAAGGGGGGCAGGCTGGGCAGAAGGAGTGCTTGGTGGGGGCCAGGCGTGCCGAGATTCCGATGTGGAGGCCCTCGGGTGTGCGTGTGCGTGTGTGTGCGTGTGTGCACCTGCCTGCGTGCACGTGCGAGAGGGGAGAAACCACAAAAAAAGAAGTGCAGGTGGCTAGATTTGACCGGGCTGAGCAGCAGTGCTGAGATGCTGGGTTTTGCACATGCTGCTGCTGTAGTATGTGATGGTGTGTGTGTGACACATGCGTGTGCACGTTGGCTTGTGTTTGCTGGTTGCACAAGCCTGTGTGTGCACGCTCGAGTGTGGGGAGCCAAGTGAAGGCAACTGTGGCCTTTTGTCTGGTTGCGTCCTCTGAGCTTCGGCCCTGCACCCAGCAGCCCAGCCAGAGGGAGCTTGCCGCCCCACCCCTCCCCTGCATCCCTGCCTCTGCCACCTCACCCCACCCCTCCCTACTCTAGGGCTAGGCTGCTGGGTTTTTCCGCTGCAGGCCCCTGGGCAGGCCTCCAGCAGCCCCAGGGTGTGGCTGCTGTGGTCATGGGAGGCCTGAGCTAGGGGTGGAGCCCTTGGTGAGGCCCAGCCCGAGGGAGGCTGGGGAATTTGCTCCCTGAAGCGCACATTTCCCACTGTGCATCTTCCCCACCAGGAGCTGAGCCCCTCCCCTCCCCCCCCACCATCCTGGGGTCCTCCTCTTGTGGGAGCGGAGTGTCATCGAGTGCTCCCTGAGGGATGGGAGTGGGCTGAGACATTCTGATGTTCTGAATACAAAGCTGAGGGTGGGGATGGGGAAGATAAGGGTGTCTCTGGGACCCTGTCCTCAGATCCCGACTCCCACCATGGCATGCCCCCTGGAGAAGGCTCTGGATGTGATGGTGTCCACCTTCCACAAATACTCGGGCAAGGAGGGTGACAAGTTCAAGCTCAACAAGTCAGAGCTAAAGGAGCTGCTGACCCGGGAGATGCCCAGCTTCTTAGGGGTGAGTGGCTACTGCCTGGGAGTGTGCCTGGTGTGCCCCTGCGCCACGGAGAAGGGGCAAGGCCTGGGGCGGGGGCTGTGGCCGCAGCAGGCATCTGTCACTGCTGCGGGAAGCTGGGGCACAGAGCTTGCCCTGGCGGCCTGGCTGGAAACAGCGCGCACCCACCACTCGTTTCCTAGAGCCCAGCAGGAACGAGGCTGGCAACGAACAGGTGAGTTCAGGCCAGACTCTGCCTGGTGCTTTGCACACTTAACTGAAGGGAAATGCAAGCCCAGAGAGGCTAAATAACTTCCTGAGGCTGTCAGAGTGCAAAGCTGAGACCCACGAGTCAGGACTGTCCTGTTGCCACCAGTCCAGCAAAGAATGACTTTTGAGTCTGGCTTATGAGTGTGAAGACACAGTTATGGAGACACATGCTTACCCCCCGCCCCCCGCCGAGCAATCACAGCTTCCATGTATATCAAACTTTATGCAGTTCATACGTTACTTCCTAGGCGTGTGGGTGGCTCATAAGTTTAAGCATCCAACTCTTGGTTTCAGCTCTGGTCATGATCTCATGGTTTGTGGGATTGAGCCCCGCATTGGGCTCCGTGCTGAGTGTGGAGCCTGGTTGTGATTCTCTCTCTCTCTCTCTCTCTCTCTGCCCTTCCCCAGCTCGTGGGAGGAGAAGCCGAGGAAGGGCAGAGGGAGAGAGAGAATCACAAAATAAACAAATAAACATTGTACATTACTTTACTTTTGAGACTATCGTCTGACTGGATTCTTGAAACAACCTTGCGGAAGACATCGTGGTCCCCTTCTCCAGCTGCGCCCAGATACTCAGGCTTCCTCACCCCTCCCTCGGTTGACCTTCTGCGGCCCCCGCTTGGCCCCTGAGAGCCCGAAGCGGGAGCCCCAGGGCAGGCCTCCGGGGAGTGGCTGCACTCCTGAGCTCCCTCCGGAGACGGAGACGGAGACGGAAGCCCGGTGTAGACTGGCTCCATCCCAGGCTTTGTGTTCTACCTGTAGCCTCTTCCTTGCAGAAAAGGACGGACGATGCGGCCTTTCAGAGGCTGATGAGCAACCTGGACAGCAACAAGGACAGCGAGGTGGACTTCCAGGAGTACTGTGTCTTCCTGTCCTGCGTTGCCATGATGTGCAACGAGTTCTTCGAAGGTTTCCCGGATAAGCAGCCCCGGAAGAAGTGAATGCCTGTCATGCGGGTGGGGGGCCTGCCAGCTGGGGTCTCACCGGTTGGCAGTGGCCACAGGGCCTTGCCTTGGCACCAGCAGGTGTGTGCACGATGTGGACAAGTTCAATAAAGATTCTTGGAAGCTTTGAGGCTGATGGTCTGAGACTCTGGCTACGAGGTGGGGGCTGAGGGGTGCGTGGGGTGGGGAGCCCTGGGTGTCGGCAGCCATTCTGTGGAGAGCTGACTAGTGAAGGAAGGAAGGGGTGAGTGGAAGGGCGTTCACGTGCTTGCACGCATGATGGAGCTGACTGAGGGGCCGAAGGCAGGGAAAAGAACCCTACAAGGCATGGAACATCCAGCTGAGGGGTCTTAGCCAGCACTCGGGCCCCTCCCACCCCAGGCTTGCCTCTGGAGGGACTGAAGGTCACATCTGCTCCTGGCTGAGGTCTGGGATGGAGTCCGGGCATGCCCGGGTGGGAGGGGTGGGGAGCACTGAATCAGGAGGGCCCTCCCCTGCCAGGCCCTTCCGCCCTTGGGGTGGGGAGGCCACACCACTGCAGCAGGCTCAGAATATCACCCTCTCAACCTCTGTTCCTGCCCCCAAAACCCTGGGATGAGGGCTGTTATCGCTTAGGATTCTGGTCCTTCCGAGAAGGATGAAGGACCTCAAAGGGGCGAGGGGAGGGAGGAAGTGAGGGGGCTGGGGGAGGTGGCCATAACTTTGGAGATGGAATTCCGGACACGTAATCTGATAAATGAAGTTGGAATTTTCCTTCCCCCAGAAAATGTCAGTCATGATGTTACTTCCCTTCAGATTAAAGGCTGGTGGGTGGGGCACCTGGGTGGCTCAGTCGGTTAAGTGCCTTACGGTTGGTGGGTTCGAGCCCCGCGTCGGGCTCTGTGCTGACAGCCAGCTCAGAGCCTGGAGCCTGTTTCAGAGTCTGTATCTCCCTCCTCTCTGACCCTCCCCTGCTCACGCTGTCTCTCTCCCTCTCTCTCAGAAATAAGTAAAACATTAAAAAAAAAAAAAGTCTGGTGGGTAACTGAAGCCACACTGGTGGCCAGCCTGGGTGGTCTGGGGCCTCTAAGAAGGAGGGGGTAAAGTTGTGTCCAGCAGGGGGGGATTTTGGTTCCCTCGACCGAAATTTCAAGCTTTCTCCTTTTCTTCTCGTTACACTGTGTTTTCCTCTCGAGCGTCAGAGGAATGGGGCAGGTGACTCAGATGTTCCCCGAGTGTGACTGCAGAGGCCTGGGTAGGATTTTGGTCCAGGAAAATGCCTGCCTCCTCCCCTTCTGTCTCCCTCTGGCTGCCTTATGCCCTCCCTGGAGCCTGCTTCTGCATCACTCAGTTTCGGAAACTCCTGTTGCTCAGCGACCAGTCCCTGCTGCCTCTCCAGCCCGGCCAGCTGGGGGTGGGGCACCGTGGGGCGGCGAGGGACTCCCAGGCAGGCCAGGGTGGGGCTGCGGCACCCACAGGTGCGAGCCCCTAACTTGGCTCTGCTCTGACACGTGGACTGCTGGGAGAACAATGTCTCTCCCGAGGTGCAGGCAGCTCCCCCTGACTCTTGCCCCAATCATTCCTGCACCCTGAACCCGCTTCCTCAATCCACAAACTCTGCCCCCTCACTGGGCCCTACCTCTTCCTGGGTCCCGTCCTCGTCCCTGATTCCCAGGCTTCCATTCCAAGTCTTTGACCATTCTTTCCCACGAACATGAGTGGTTTAGAAGAAATCATTCATTTAAAAGCCGTTTAAAAACTTTAGGCTCCTTGGGGCGCCTGGGTGGCTCAGTCGGTTGGGCGTCCGACTTCGGCTCAGGTCATGATCTCAGGGTTCGTGGGTTCGAGCCCCACGTCGGGCTCTGTGCTGACAGCTCAGAGCCTGGAGCCTGCTTCTGATTCTGTGACTCCCTCTCTCTCTGACCCTCCCCTGCTCACACTGTCTCTCTCTCTCTCTCTTAGAAATAAATAAAAATAAAAAAAATAAAAAGAAAGAAAGAAATAAAACACTAAAACAAAACCAAAAAGACCCCTTAGGTTCCGGGGTGCCTGGGTGGCTCAGTTGATTAAGCGTCCAGCTTCTCAGGGCATGATCTTGCAGTTTGTGAGTTCGAGCCCCACATTGGGCTCTGTGCTGACAGCTCGGAGCCTGCAGTCTGCTTCAGATTCTGTGTGTGTATCTCTCTGTCTCTCTCTCTGTCTCTCTGTCTCTCTCTCTCAGCCCTTCCTCTACTCACTCTCTGTCTCTCTCTCTCTCAAACATAAATAAACATTAAAAAAACCCCCAAGACCTTAGGCTCCAGACTCGCTAATGACCTTGACCACACCCTTGGCAGGAAACATTTTCCCTTCCAATTTCCATCTCAAGGTGTATCTGCTCTGCTCCTGGTGTGGATGGGAGGGCCCCAATGTGGAGAGTGACCTAGGGCACGAGGAGATACCCTGTGTTTGGCTCATGCTTCCTGGGTCTTTTTTCCAGGGCATTTGGTTTCTCTTCCGCCGTGTCGTCCCCTCAGATTGTGAGTGCTGATTTGTGGTTGGGGAAACAAAGTTTCTGGGACTGAAGGTGTGTGTGCCATGATGAACTCAACGTGCCCCCCTCCCCTCTGCTTGGAAACAAGGAAGGTGAGGTTGGCAGAGGGTGGGTTCCTCCCCAGCCCCACCCCAAGAGGCTCTGACCTGGGCCTTCTTAGGTCCCTGCCCTTCTCATTGGCTCCTTCCCTCCCCTGGGGACCAGAGCAAGGGAATAAAGGCAGGGAGCCGTGGCAGGGAGCCTGCTTCTGCACGTTGTCTGCTCTTTCCTTCCCTGGTGAGTCCTTCCTTCTCACCTCCTTGCTCATCTATACGGTGGGGCAAGCTGGGTATTGAGGCCAGAGGGTGACAGGCTGTGGTGACCACCAGCAAGAAGGCCCAGCCTGATGAGTGGGCATGTGCTCAGGAGGGAAGGTGGAGCCTGGAATGGTGGCCGTCAGAGCTTCTGGAGAAGTGGCTCTGGACACGGAGGTGTGATCAGAACCAGCTGGGATGCTGCTGCAGAGGCCCGGAGGCCCTTCCCTCCCCTGTGGCCCTGGAGTCCCCTGCAGCTGGGGAGACGCTGAGTTTTTGGGGTGGTAAGAGGTGAATGGTAGATCCAGTTCAAGAATCACAGGGTGGGCTTTGGGCTGAAGATGAAGCCAGATGCTTCTTCCTTCTTGCTCTGGACGCCACACAGATTCACCTGGAGCCCCCAGGTCCCTTGGGTGTTGTTGGACCCATTCAAACNACTTTATCTCCCTGCTTCAGCCCCAGCCCCCTCCCAGCCCCGGACCCCCTCTTTGCCCTGCCCTCCGCTTCTACAGTGGGACGCTCCCCGCCATCAGGTGATCCGGGCAGCCAGGCCAAGGAGGGTGATTAGGGCGAGGGCTGTCTCTGGCAAACAAGTGCTGCGCTGGGCCCTGGACCCTTCTCGACCCTGTCATCTGCCTCCAGCTGGTCTTTTGGGGAAGTCCTCTTGTCATCTGTCCCTAGAGCCCTCTTCCGGCATCTTCTAAGCAGGAGAACGTGCAGGCTTCCTTGGGGGCTGGTGAGTCTCATGGCCCCGGCTCTTCCAAGTTTGCCTTGGGTCTGACAACCTGTCCTGGCACATTTGGGTTCACTTGCTGGTAGATTTCTGTCTTATCCAGGGTTCCAGTTTCTGGTCCTTTAGAGAAAGCCTGGGGGCTGGGCTGGGCTGGGGAAGCAGAAGGTCTGGCTTCCTGAGGATGGTGATGCTCCTCTCCCCCGTCACCCTCCAGAGCCACACACTGATGGAGACACCTCTTGAGAAGGCCCTGACCACTATGGTCACCACTTTCCACAAATATTCGGGGAGAGAAGGCAGCAAACTGACCCTGAGCAGGAGGGAACTAAAGGAGCTGATCAAGAAGGAACTGTGTCTTGGAGAGGTAGGTGACCGTCACCCCCACCCCAAAGCCCAAGTGCTCCCTGAGCACACGCTGGGGGAGAAGGAAAAAAGGGGAAGCACTAGGTCACTGTCAAGGGCTCCCCTCCTGTGATACGGGAAGCCCAAGCTGCGGCTCACACACCTGCCCTCCAAGTGCTCGAGTCTCAGCTGGGAGCAGGATGGCCAAAGGGAACAGTCAGAGACCTGAGGCAGAGGGTGGACATCCTGGGCCAACAGAGGCAAGCACTCTCTGCTGGAAGACGAGTCGTGTTTCACTGGGAAGGAGGAAGGGCAGTGTCCAGAGGGTGGACTGAAGCCTGTATGAAGGTCTAGAAGTCAGAGAGCCTTCTGGGTTGAGGCCAGGCCCATGCAGCCATGGAAGAGCCTTTGTGAGGGATCGTGGGGAGTGAGGCGCCAGGGTGTCCAGCTTGAGCTGGGCTCAGCTCAAGGCCAGGGCCTCCACCTGATTGTCCTGGGTGCCTGTGCATCCCAGGCTCTCGCTGGCACGGATACGGGGACAGAAGGGGTCATTCTGCTAGTCTGTGAACACAAGGTTGGAAGGAGACAGATTGCTTCTTGCCACATGGNCAGGGTGGGGTGGGGGGAAGGCCTATGAGGAAATTATTATATTATTTTCACAGTTAAAAACAATAGAGGTTCAGAAACATTATCCAGCTTGTCTGAGGACGCTAGTGAGAGGCGAGTCCTCCCTTTTTCCTTGAAAATCCAGTGTGGGGTCCTTTCTGGTTGCATCCTGAACTTTGGTGGGCCTCCCCAGAGAGACTGAGTGTGTGGCCCTTTGGGCCGTGACTGGAGCAGGTGTGGGTATCACTAAGCCTGCCCTCTCCTTTCCTGCCAGAGCGTCTGCATCCTGGAGTTAATGAGGGCAACGGAATGGGCGTGGGTCCCTCAGGGGTTAATTACAGGGTGCCAGAGGCCCTGGGGAAGGCCTGACTTTAACAGGAGCCCAGACTGGGGACAAGGATCTCGTCACAGGGAGGCTGCTTCCATCGCCATTTGTCCTGACGTCTGTCTCCTGTGGGAAAGTGGGAGCTGAAGGCAGTGAAGAGGGGAGGGCAGAGTGTGTCTGTGTTTTCTTCCTGTCCCACCTGAGGGCCCGTCTCCACCCTCTTGGTGGAACAGGGCTGGATGAGCAGGGGGCCAGAGAGAGTGTGGCTGAGCCTGTCCACAAGGCTGGGCTGCAGGCTCTCCCAGCAAGGGAAGGGGGGGGCGGCCCCGGGGGTGGAGATGTTCAGNTGACCTATCCCTCCCTCTGGGCTCCTGAAGAAAATGAAGGAGAGCAGCATTGATGACCTGATGAAGAGCCTGGACAAGAACAGTGACCAGGAGATCGACTTCAAGGAGTACTCAGCGCTCCTGAGCACTCTGTGCATGGCCTACAATGACTTCTTCCTGGAGGACAGCATATGACCGGGCTCCGCCCGCTGCCCCTGGCCTTTGCAGCTCCTCTCACAGACCCTCTCTGGCCCTTGCTCTCTTCTCCGTTTGGGACAGGCCCTGCTTCAGCCTTCCCTTCCAGCAGGGGAAATAAAGATGTTTGATTCCAGGCTGATTTTGAAGATATCCTGTCCACCTCGGCTGGGGGGCTGTGGGGCAAGGCAGAGCCTCTCCTCCAGGGGGCTGACGGCCTCTGGACTTAGGGTCCTGGGCTCCCACCCCGCTTCCTGCCCTTCTTCAGTGGGGATGTCACTGAGTTTACTGAACTTAGTTTTGTGCTTCCAGAAAATGCGGAAGTTGGGCCAGGCTTTCACTCGCTTCCCTGAGAAAGCTAAGGGAAGTGCTTTGAAAGGGGGAGCAGGGAGGNGTGGGGACTGTGCTTTCTGCCTTCCCGGCTTCCCCTTATGAAAGTCCCTTCTCAGGAGAGGATCTGGAAAACCTTTCCACTGGAGCGTAAATAACTAAGGCAAGGGCCAGTGTGCACACTAGNGAACTTTCGCTGAGGGATGGGTGCTGTAGATGCCGGTTAAATCATACCCTACAGGCCACTGTCGGCCCCTCCCTCCGCCATCTAGGGTTGGCCCTGCACACCCTCTGGGGACCCCCGCCCCCTGCCCCGGGGGGCTCGTGGTCCCTGGCTGGCGGCGGCCTTCCCCAAGATCNCACAAGTACTCGGGCAGGGAGGGCGACAAGAACACCCTGAGCAAGAAGGAGCTGAAGGAGCTGATCCAGAAAGAGCTCACCATCGGCCCGGTGAGTGGGTCTCCCCCAGGGCCCTCCTCCCTCCCCTTTAGAAGCAGGGTTAGGAGAAGGGGAGGTGCGTGGGACTCAGGCGTCCGCGTCCTGGAGCCCAAGTCACATGTGACACTGGGACCGTGAGTCATGCCCCCCCCCCCCCGGCGGGGCTGGTGGAGACTGGCCTGGTGCCCCCTGCGTGAGGTGCAGGAGAGAAGGAAAACCAAGTGAGCCCAGGGTGGACAAGCCAGCAGGAGCCACTTGTATGAGGGAGGGGCGAAGGGAGAGAACCGGGGGTCTCATCACCGTTGGGTCTGGCTTTCCCATTCTAACTGTTAGAGGCTGCAGGATGCTGAGATTGCAAAGCTGATGGACGACCTTGACCGGAACAAGGACCAGGAGGTGAACTTCCAGGAATATGTCACCTTCCTGGGGGCCTTGGCCTTGATCTACAATGATGCCCTCAAGGGCTGAAAATAAATCGGGGAGGGGGAGACACCCTCTGTCGGGCCTGTCTACGCCTCCCCGCAGTGGTGGGTAACTGTTCAATAAACATCTTCTTTGGTCGAGTCGGCCTCTAAGTCCTTGCTTCCTTCTCTGTCGGTGCCGCATCAGCCATCCCAGAGTTTGCTCACGGTCACCTCCGGGAGTGGCTCAGATGTCCCGTGCCTGGGACCACCTCACAAGGCTGCTGCCGGCTCACCAGCTCATAAGGTGCCTTCACGTCAGTTAGAAAAGGGTCTCACTCAGGACGAAGGCATCTCAGGACTCAAGTGGCGCCCGGTGGAGGCGGTTGTGGGGTGGGAGCGCGGAAGGGAATGGTGCCCGAGCCGGGCTGTGCTGGGTCCAGAGGGGGGCAGAGGTAGCCCGGCCCGGTCCCCGGCGGCAGAGACCTGTTGTGCCCCGAGTGTGCTGAGAGGAGAAGGGCCGTGGGGTTGGGCCGGTCCACCTCGTCACCGCAGTGAGGTGGAGCAGAGAGGGCCCGGCCGGCCCAGAGCTTGGCCCGAGAGTGTTGTGAGGCCCCGGAGGACGCTGTGTGGCTGAGTGCACAGCAGCTGCCCATGGCCCAGCTGGAGCTGGGGGGCCCGCTTTAGGAGTCTGTCCTTGTACGTATTTGGGTACAGGGTCTTTTGCGTTGGGGGTGGTGATCTGGGGAGCAGGCACCCGCAGAGACATGAGAACCAGGGGTGCTCACGAAGGGGGCAGGGCGGGGGTCCCCGGGGCCGGGCCACCTGCAGCTTCAAGCCTTTCGGTGAGTACCGAGCGGGCCCGCCCCTGCAGCCTCAGCAGAATGACTCACGCAGCCGCCGTTATTTCACGGAGCCCAGCCTGGCTCTCAGCCCCCGTCAGGGAGGGTGGCCAGCTGAGCGACTGAGTCGGTCGTTCGCATCTGTGTGTTCAGGGGCGGGGGTGGGGGAGGGCTGTCTGCCGCTGCTCTGGCCTCTGCTGGGCTAGTCGGAGCCAGGCAAGCGCCTCCGTTGCGGGCGCCCCAGGCGGAGAGCACGTTCCGCTGCCTCGTCTCTTGCCCGCTTCCCTGGGGGCCCGACTTGGTAGCGCGTCTTCCTTCTCCGCGGGGCAGCGGGCCAGTCCGGAAAGGGCAAGCAGCCCCTCTTCCGTCGTCCCCTGCCGGGAGCGGGGGCGATCCGGGGCCCCCCGAGCCCCCAGCGCCGGGTGGGCGCCGCCTCGTCCGCGCCTTGCTGGAACAGATCGNAGAGCAGGCTGCTGCGGGCCGGGGGCCGCGGGGGGCCCTGCGGAGGGCGCGGGGCGCCTGCTCCGGAGGACGGAGACGGGACTCGGCCGCGCTGGGAAAGTCAGCGGGGGGCCTTCTGGCTCCAGCAACTGATTCCCACATAGAGCCCTTCAACTTTGCCCAAGACAAACCTGCGTAGTCCGTGAAAGAAAGGCGACGAATAGAATTTGAACCCGCACCTCCTCTTCCTCTTTTTCGGAGGCGGGAAGACTTGGTGCAAAGAGGGCGGCGGAGCTGTCTCAGCGGGTGAGGCCCCCAGCGTGGGGAGGAGCTGCTCAGGCCAGGCTCAGCCCCGCATTTCTGGGGAGCCCTGGTGGCTGGAGGGTGCACAGGCCACCTGCTGAGTAAACGGGCCTATGTCCCCCAGCGTCAGCTTCTCTACAGGAATGGAGAGAATGGGAACGCGGATTTAAAAAATAAAACAAACCCCAAATAAATAGCAAAACTTTTTGTTTGCTTTGAGGGTGTGTGTGTATATACATATATATATTTTTAAGATTTCATTTGTAAGTAATCTCTACCCCCAATGTGGGGCTTGAACTCACAGCCCTGAGATTAGGAATCTCAGGCTCTACCCACTGAACCAGCTAGGCACCTAAAAGTCTTTAGGGGCTCCTGGGTGGCTCAGTCAGTTAAGTGCCTCAGCTCTGGTCATGATCTCATGGTTCGTGGTTTCCAGCCCTGCATTGGGCTCTGTGCTGACAGCTCAGAGCCTGAAGCCTGCTTCAGATTCTGTGTCTTCATCTTTCTCTGTTCATGCTCTGCCTGTCTCTCTCAAAAATAAGTAAACATTTTTAAAAAAAAATTTTGGGGGGTGGTGGTAGGAGGAAGCAGCCTTTCTAAAGGAATCTGGTGGGTGCAGACATCAAAATATGGAATTAGGGGTGGAGAGGTGCATGGACTGTTCATTTTATCGTGTTTGCCTTTAATTGATGTACAGTTGAAGTAAGCCCTGTGTGCTCACTCTGTGGAGTAGGGGTCTGGGCTTAGAGGAGAGGGAGAAGTTCAGATGTGAGCCGGGGGCTTCATCATACTCTGTCCCTTTGCTGAGGCCGATCTGGGAAGTCCAGTTCACCTGCGGGTGGGACGGTGGGAATGGCTCTGACCCCATTCCCCTGTCTGAGGCTCTTTCCTCCCTGGAAGTCCCCCCCCCCCTTCAAGTCATCCTGACACCCGGAAGCTGAAACAGCAGCGCAGCCCATTTTGTGAGCTGGGACGGGCTTTACGAAAAAGAGAGTGTAGAACTGAATCACAGGATGTAGCTCTGTTCTCTGCCAAGCAAATCTGAAATTGTTACAAATAACGCTGCTTTACATTTGTGTAGCACTTTTATTTTTATAAGACACTTTCATATTCATTGTCTTTTGTGATCCTCAAAAGATTTGTGTGTAGTATGTATTGTTAGCCCCATTTAATCAGTGAAAAGACTAAGTTACAGGGAATTAAGAGCCTCTACCTCGGTGTGCAATCCGAGCTGGGCGGTCCCTAGTGTGCATCTTATCATGACATAGTTTGGCCATTTCTGTTTCATCTTTTTCTTTTACATCTTTTAATTACATATTGAATATACAAAATGATTTATGGACACATCTAAGAAATAAGAATCATGAATTTAAGAAATGAACATTACTGGGGCACCTGGGTGGCTCAGTCGGTTAAGCGTCCGACTTTGGCTCAGGTCATGATCTTACAGTTTGTGGGTTCGAGGCCTGCGTCGGGCTCTGTGCTGACAGCTAGCTCAGAGCCTGGAGCCTGTTTCAGATTCTGTGTCCTTCTCTCTCTGACCCTCCCCTGCTCAGTGTGTCTCTCTCTCCGAAGTAAATAAAACATTAGGAAAAAAAAAAGTTACCTTCACTTTTCAACCCACTGGATAGCCTTCCCCATCTCATCTCCTTCCCTTCCAGTGGAACCACCATCTGGTCCTTGTGTTTATTATTTCTTCTTTCTTTAGTAAGTTTTGCTACTAGGGCACCTGGGTGGCTCAGTCAGTTGAGCATCTGACTCTTGATTTCCGCTCAGGTCATGATCTCAAGATTCATGGGATCAAGTCCCAAGTCGGGAGCCTGCTTGGGGTTCTCTCTCTCGCTTTCTCTCTGTGCCTATCCCTGCTCTCTTGTGTGTGTGTGTGTGTGTGAGAGAGAGAGAGAGAGACAGAGAGAGAGAGGGATTGCACATGCCCAAAACAAACATTAAACAAGAGAAATGTTTAAAAAGTATATTTTGCTACTAATGTTTTCATCTTCTGTTTCAGAAAAATGTATTAAAAATTCCATCTGTTCACCACCCTGTAATGCCCATTGTATAGTAAATGTAGGAGAGTTTGTTTCTGAGTTCTCTTTTCTGTTCCATTGATTGATCTACTTTTTTTTTTTTTTTTTCTTTTGCCACTCCATCTTTTAAAAAAATTTTTATATTTCAATAGTAAAACTTGATATCGGTAAGGCGAATCTTCCACCTTGCTCTTCATTGTCAGGGATATCTCTGCTCTTCTTGGCCTTCTAATTTTAATTATTTCTTTCTTTATGGATTCTATTCCTTCTGTCTTTATTTTCCCAAAGGAAACAGTTCTCAATCTTCTAGTCCATTAAAAATCTGCCATGTGCAATTGTGTCATCCCTGATGGTCTTCCCTGCAGATGACACAAATGGCCTCACAGTGGTCCAGTCGACTGGACAGTGTTCAGGAGCATGTGATGCCACAGGTCACTCTCTTTTGCACATGAGACATTACTGGGTTGGTTTGCAACACACTACAGGCTCTGGTGTTCTTGGTCCTCTACTTTATTATTATTTTTTTCCCCCTCTCCTCTCCCTGTCTCTTCCCCTCTACTTTAAAATATACACTTTAGAGTGATCTTGTTAAGTCCCACAGAACAACTTGTTGGGGTTTTGTTTGACATCACATAGATTCTGTGGATCAGCTTGTGGAGAATGTTGAATCTTCCAATCCATGAACATGGTTTACCTCTCTATTTGTTTAGGTCTTTAACGTCTTTGAATAGCATGTGATCATTCTCACTAATACACACTTAATTGTACAATTTGTTGACAGTGTTGCAAATGGCATGTTTAAAAAATTTTTTTTTGTTATTGGTATAGAAATGTAATTGAGTTTTACATACTTAAATATTTTAAATTTTGTACAAAATATAACAAAACTTACCATTTTAACTATTTTAAGTGTACAGTTTTACAGTGTTAAGTGTGTTCACATTGTTGGGCAACAGATCTCCAGATCTCTTTCATCCTGCAGAACTGAAATTCCACATCCAGTAAACAAAAACTCCTCATTTTCCTTTTTTTAAATGTTTTTATTTATTTCTAGGAGAGAGAGAGAGACAGCGTGAAGAGGGGAGGGTCAGAGAGAGAGGGAGACACAGACTCCGAAAGAGGCTCCAGGCTCTGAGCTGGCAGTCAGCACAGAGCCCGACGCGGGGCTTGAACCCACTACCGCGAGATCATGACCTAAGCGAAAGTCGGACGCTTAACCGACTAAGCCACCCAGGTGCCCCAAAACTCCTCATTTTCTACCCCTCACCTGGTCCCTGGCTCCAGCATGCTACTTTCTGTTTCTATGAATTTGACTGCTTCAGATATCTCCTGTAAGTGGAGTCATACAGTATTGTATTTTTTGGTGACTGCCTTATTTCACTTAACATAATGTCTTTAAGGTTCATTCATATTATAGCATGTGACAAGATTTCCTTCCTTTTTGTGATTGAGTTTTGTGTTGATTTTATATTCAGAAACTTTGCTAAACTCTCTTATTATTTATACTAATTTAGAATCTTTTGGGTTTTCTTTAGAGCCAATTATTTCAATCTGCAAATCAAAGTTTTCCTTTTTCTTTCATAATACATATTTTGTTTATTTTTCTTGCCTATTGGTCTGGCAAGGACCTCTTGTGTTTTGTTAGTACCTTGTTAAATAGCAGTGTCAGTGGGCACTCCTGTTTTGTTTCTAATCTTAAAAGAAATACTTTCAAATGCTACACCATTAAATGTGATATTTACTGTAGGTTTTTTTTTTTTAAAGAAACCTTAATCAGAAATTAGAAATAAAGAAGTTCTCTTTATTCTGTTTTCTGAGTTTTCATTTAAAATCATGAATTGCTATTTTTAAAATCCTTTTTCTGCATATATTAAGAGATTGTTGAATTTTTTCTTTTATCTGTTAATGAATTATATAATGTTGCGAACGAAATGACACAAAGACAGGACACACACAAAGGACAGACACAGACACAACTCCGGAGGAACAATTCTATGCAAGCCCCTCTTGCGGTTTGTTTTATACCCCGGTAACTGGATACAAACTGAAATTTACCAAATGCATTCTTTTACAAAACAAGGGCAAGTAGCCAAACACATTCCAAGGACAGCGGGGAGCAAAGGGAGGAAGCGACCACAACATGTTTACTGAGAGGCCTGCTCACAATTCCAGCCTCCTCCTTACTTCTAAGGAGGGCATGTTCCCTCGTTTGCGAGCGGACCATTAACCTTGGATATTGTGTGCAGGCCTCCTGGCAGAGCATCCTGTTTGCAGGCATGCTTTGCCCAGGCAGAGAGCCCCGTGTGCAGGCACATCCCCGCGTCCCTAACCACGCTTTCTTGTGGTCACTGTCGGGCTCCCACATATAATTTTATTTTCTTTTTAAAATAATATGTATTTTTAAGTGTTTATTTTTTGGGAGAGAGGGGCAGAGAGAAAGGAGAGGCAGAATCCAAAGCAGGTTCTGCAGAGCTAGCCTTAGGGCTTGATCCCATGAACCGTAAGATCATGAATTGAGCCAAAATCAAGAGTCAGGCACTTAACCGACCAAGCCAGCCAAGTATCCCTATAACTACCTTCTATCACTAAACCAAATTTATATTTCTTAAATAAACCCATCTTAGTCATGACAGATCAGTTTTTATATGTTGCTGGATTTGATTTGCTACCATTGTATTTCAGATTTTTATTCTTGAGTAAGCTTGGTTTGTAATTTTCCTTTCTTGTATCATCCTTGCAGGTTTGGATATAAAGGTTATACTGGCCTCATAACGAACGGGGGAAGCTTTCTACCCTCATTTTTTTTTTTTTAACTTTTATTTATTTAAGTGATCTCTGCATCTAACATGGGGCTCCAACTCACGACTCCGAGATCAAGAGTTGTGTGCTCCTCCAACGAAGCCAGCCAGCCACCACTTTCTCCCTCCATTTCCAAACTGAAGCATATTGTGTAGAAACCTGAAATTTGCTCCTTGAATGGTTTTCATAAATCTCATTGGTAAAATCTGGCAGGAGTATTCTTTGTCATAAGAGTTTAAACTACTGATGCCATTTTAAATGGTTCTTGAGCCATTCAGTCTTTCTATTCCTCCGTGTGCCACTTTGGTGAGATCTTTCTCTTGGAATTTATACATTTCGTCTATATTTTAAAATTTATTGATAGCAGGGCGCCTGAGTAGCTCCGAGTGTCTGACTTCTGCTCAGGTCGTGATCTCGTGGTTCCTGAGTTCAAGCTGTCAGCCTCTCACTACAGAGCCCGCTTCAGACCCTCAGCCCCCTCCCTCTGTCTCTCTCCTACGTGTGCTCTCCATAACCCCCAAATAATAAATACATATAAAGTTATTCATTATATACTCTTATTATCTATATACTGGAAGCTTTGGAGCTATGAAATCTCCTCTTTTGGTTCCTATTGTTAATTTTATTTTTAAAATTCTGTCTTTTCTAATATATGACTTTAGGCTGTACACTTTTTCTAAGAACTGTTTTGGCCACACCTCAAAGTATGTATATTGTTGTATCATTGTATATAAATTTCATTGTGATTTCCTATCTTTTAATGAATAATTTTTAAGTCTATATTTTTATTTAAATATTTAAAAGTCTATAATTTTCAAACATGGATTTTAAAGATAAATATCCGTTTGTTATTAATTTTTAGCTTATTTACATTGAGTCCCATAACAGGGGGTTTATGACATCAATCCTATGAAATATGTTGAGATGTCTTCTCTATCATGTAGTCAATTGCATAAAAGTGTAGGGGCGTCAGAAGAATGTATATTCTGTAGTTTTCTATTTCCTTTTTTCTTATGGAGGTTTTTGTCTGCTTGTTCTCTCAATTACTGAAAAAAGTATGTTGAAATATCTCTCCAAGGCTGTGAATTTATTAATTTCTTATTGTAATTCTGTTAATATCTGCTTTATATATTTTGAAGCTATTATTAAATGCAAACAAGTTCAGAGATATTATATCTTTGGGGGATTTTTGTATTAATATGTGATTTTTTTTATCTCTAATAATGCTCTTTAAATTTTTTTTAAGTTCATTTACTTATTTTTTGAGAGAGAGAGACTCAGAGAGCATGCGTGGGAGAGGGGTAGAGAGAGAGGGAGAGTGAGAATCCCAAGCAGGCTCCGTGCTATCAGGTCCACGTGGGGCTCAGACTCAAGAACTGTGAGATCATGACCTGACCTGAAACCAAGAGTTGTACACTCAATTGACCGAGACATTCAGGAACCCCTCTAATAATGGTCTTTACATGTTCCATTTTATATCAATTAGCTTTTATTTGGTTAATATTTGCATGGCATATCTTTTTTCATTCTGCTATTATCAACCTAGTGTCCTTTTGCTTTGGATTTGTCTTTTATAAATAGCACATAGAGATTTAAAATTCTGATCAGATGATCTTTCTTAATTGGAACATTGAATTCATCCAGAAGTATTGAAATTACTAATGTATTTGTTATTTCTACAATCTCATTTTATGCTATTTTCCCATATTTTCTGTTTCTTTTTCTAATCATAATTGATTGAAGTTTTCACTCATTTCATATTTTTCCCTAATTGGTATGTAACTCTGGAATCTATTCTATTCCTGCTATTTCAGTGGTTACCTTGGATATATTCACACACATATTGGATTCATTAGTATAAAGTCTTCAGCAATTTTTCCTTCTCTTGAATGAATAAGGACCTCAAAATACCTAATTCTGATCACCCCTTCAGAGTTTATTCATCTCTGTCAGGTTTTCTCTTTTTGGTTTTACAAATCACCATCATTATTATTTTGTGTAGTAAATATATATTTCTATTTAGCCACTCATTTTACTACTGATTTGTTCAATTTTCCTTATGTCTGAAACTCATCTTTAAACATTTTCTTACCTTTTCATGGCAAATTCTCTTAGGTTTTATTTTTCCTTATTTTGTACTTGTTCTTGGAAGATAATTTTGGTGGGTTGAGTTTTCTCTCTGCTCATTTATTATCTGCTTTCTTTTTTGTTTATTTTTGTTTTTGAGAAATCAGCTGTTAAATTTTTACTCCTTTATACTAATTCCTCTTTTTGTTCTACAGCTTTTAAGATCTTGTCTTTGTCTTTGTTTTTCCACAGTTTCATTATTATGTCTCTAGAATTGGATTTATTTGTATCTGACCTGTTTGGGATTCATTAGTTGGGGTTCATTCCGTTGCTTTGAATCTGTGGATTGGTGTTTCTCCTTAGTTTTTTGTTTTAAGTTTATTTATTTATTTTGAGAGACAGAGAGCAGGGGAGGGGCAGAGAAAGAAGGAAAGAGAATCCCAAGCAGGCTCTGAGCTGTCAGCACAGAGCCCAACATGGGGCTCTACCCCACAAAACCATGAGATCATGACCTGAGCCGAAACTAAGAGGCAGTTTGCTTAACCACCTGAGCCACCAGTTGGCCCATCTCCTCAATTTTGGAGAATTCTCATCCGTTGTTTCTGTAAATATTCCCTTGGCTTTATTATCACTTCTTTTCACCTCCTTTCTTTTCTTTCTGGAATTCTGCATGTTAGAGCTTTTCATTCTTTCTTCCCTGTCTCTTGACCTCTTTTCCAGATTTTCCATCTGTCTGTCTTTCTGTACTACATTCTGGGTAACTGCTTCTATAGTTCACTAATTGTCTCTGCAACTGTCTCTTTTTTGTAGTTAAACTCATTTGAGTTTAAATGCTTAATTATTGTATTTTATTTTAATTTATGTTTTATTTCATGTCTATATTCAGTTCTTCAGATATACTTGGTATTTTTATAGTCTCTTGCTCTTATAGTCTATCAGGTCACTTTATCATTAAACATATGACATNGTGTTTTGTGATATATATATTAAATATATATATTTAATTTTTTATTTTTGATATATTTTAAATGTTTATTTATTTGAGAGAGAGACACACAGAGTGTGATCAGGAGAGGGACAAAAAGAGAGAGGGAGACACAGAATCAGAAGAATCAGGCTCCAGGCTTTGAGCTGTCAGCACAGAGCTCGACTCGGGACATGAACTAATGAACTGTGAGATCATGACCTGAGCTGGAGTCAGATGCTTAACTGAGTCACCCAGGTGCCCCATTGTGGGCTCCATGCCTACTGTGGAGCACAATGCAGGGCTTGGACTCACGACCCCAAGATCAAGACCTGAGCTGAGATCAAGATTTGGATGCTCAAAGGACTAAGCTACCTAGGCCCTCCTGTTTGTGATTTTTGACTGTCAGCTTATATTTCTGGAAATTTTTATCTGTGGACATATTTCAGGTGTCTAGGTTGAATTGAAGAAGGGTTCTTCTACAGCACATTTGCATTCATTTCCACCAAGTGCCTTAAGGTACTCTCTGCTGAGGCCATTTTAAACAAAAATATTAATTTGAAGGTTTTTTTTTTCCCCCATCACTCTGTGGTATGCATTTTGGATGCATACTCAAATGATAATTGATTTATTGTTTGAATATTGGGAGTATTGTTTCTCTCCACTCAGCACCCACATTCAAAGAAGGCAAATCTCCTTGAGTGTCCAGATGTGAACACTTATCTCCATTTCACCTTCACTGTATAAGTGAGGCTTTTAAACTCTCAGCTTTAGGCAGGTTTGGGATGGTTCCCCACTAAACTTCCTTCTGGGAGGCCATGAAAATAGAAGATAAATTTCACTAAGAATGGCAAATGCCCTTAAGGCAAAAGCTAGCATCAAAGCTCTTCTCATTTCTATGGGTTCTTATTTTTTTTAATTGTTATTTTTTAAGTTTATTTATTTATTTTGAGAGAGAGAAGAGAGGGTAAGAGGGAAGGAGCAGAGAGAGAGAGAGAGAGAGGATCCCAAGCAGGCTCCTCACTGTCAGTGCAGAGCCCCTCACGGAGAACCATGAGATCATGACCTGAGCCAAAATCAAGAGTCAGATGCTTAACCCACTTAACTGCTGAGCCACCCAGCAATCCTATTTTTATTTAGATTTTGTTTCTGAATATTTCTTACTAAATTGTTTGTCCACTGATATACTTTAAAAGGGTTTTCTTATTTTATGCAACATTTTGACTAGTTTCTGGTTGGCCAGAGTAACTCTTCTGCCAATGTTTATTTTTTCATTCAACAAGGATGTATTGAGAGTACCCTCTGTGTGCTAAGAATGCCTTTACTGCCTCAGCTGCAGAGATGGACGAGTTCCACTCTCTGTCCTAAGGGAGTTCCCTACCCCAGCAATTCAGAGGAAGTTATTTCAGTTTACTTGGATACTTGTTTTTAATGGATGGATTTCATATCTACAATAAGCTATATTATAAAAATACAGAACCCAGCTGCTAGCCCAGGAGTGAGGCTGTGATCTGAAGATTGGTGCTAGATGGGATATTAGAAACAGTCTAGTACAGGGGCGCCTGGGTAGCTTAGTCGGTTAAGCATCCAACTTTCACTTAGGTCATGATCTCGCGGTTCGTGGGTTCGGGCCCCGCATCGGGCTCTGTGCTGACTGCCAGCTCAGAGCCTGGAGACTATTTCAGTCTGTGACTCTCTCTCTGACCCTCCCCTGCTCACGCTGTCTCTCTCTCTCTCCTAGAAATTAAAAAAAAAAAAAAATTAAAAAAAAAAAAGAAACAGTCTAGTACAGCACGTTAAAGTTTGTTACCTGGAGGTACCCCTGTGGGACTGCTGAGAACAGTCACGTAATTTATGTCCTGCCCAAAAAGGCCCAGACACGGGAGCCAGTGGGTCCTGAAATTCAGCCTGTGCTGAGCTTTCCAAGGTACCACCCTGTGTCTGGCTGTATCTGGAGGTTGAGACACTTCTCATTGGAACAAGGGCAGCATCTAGATTAGCAGACCTAGGGACATACATGTAGCCTAGGGAGTAAGGGGTACTTCCTTGTGGTCAGGGCTCTGGAGCCTACGCCAGTTTCATTATCCTTCCCAGAACATTCTCACCTTTACTCATCTATGAATGGTGTCTTCCTTTTTTTTTTTTATGAATATAATTTATTGTCAAATTGGCTTACATACAACACCCAGTGCTCATCCCAAAAGTGCCCTCTTCAATGCCCACCACCCATTTTCCCCTCTCCTCCACCCCCCCATCCACCTTGGGGGGTTGGAAAATAACCTCAGGTTATTTTCTGTATTTAAGAGTCTCTTGTGGTTTGCCGAAATGGTTTCTTCCTAGACATTAATTTAAAAATACCCACATAAGGTTTTTGATGCTTTAAAAAATAAGACACAACCATAATATGGTCCCCTCCTCCCTTTAGTTCTGCAGAGGAAGTGCCAGAATTTCAAAAGGGAAGCTACTGGAAGCTTCGGGGATACAGTCAGAGAGGGCCGGGCAGGTGCCGGCCTCTGTGTGAGCCCTACTCATGGGGTGGAGGTGGCGTGCGGCCTGACACTCTGGCCTGGCAGGAGCTGCAGCTCTGAGCTGCCTGGACGAGAAGGAGGTGCCAGCCCTCTGGATGTTTTGTCCTTTGAGGCTTTGGGTTTCTTTTCTAACTTGTTGACTAAATGCTTCTTTTTATGCATTTGTCTTTCATAAGAAAATATTCCCTCCCATATTATATCAATACAAATTTGAAAAATATTTCAAAATGAAAAGGAAAAACAGTCATCTGAAATACTATCTTCATGAAATAACCATGGGTTTGGTTACATGTTTTTATGCATCTCTTTTTAGATATATGATTTTATGGGCACCCAGCTGGCTCAGTTGGGGGAGCATGCGACTCTTCATCTTGGGGTCATGAGTTCGAGTCCCATGTTGGGCATGGAGCCTACTTAAAAAGTAGATATATAATTTTATATGTATGGGATCATATAATAAATGCTGATTTATTGATTATACTTTGAAATTTTGTGTTTTTACTTTTATTTTTTACTGTGGTAAAAAAAATGCATAACATAAAATTTACCATCTTCACCATTTTTAAATGTACTGTTTAGTTGTGTCAAGTCCATTCACATTGCCCTGCAACCAGTCTCCAGAGCTGTTATCTTATAATACGGAAACTCTATTTCTTCTAAACACTAACTTACCATCCCTCCCCCAGTTCCCATCAACTGCCCTTCTACTTTCTATCTCTATGGATTTGACTCCTCTAGGGGCCTCATGTAAGTGAAACCATGCAGTATGTATCTTTTTACAGCTGACTTATATTTCTCATCATAATGTCCTCAAGGTTCATGCATGTTTTAGTATGTGTCAGAATTTCCCCCCCTTTTAAGGCAGTGATATTTTTTAAATGCGTTGTTTTTACTTTGTTTTTTTTTTCTCTCATTTCCCCCCTTTAACAATGCCCCCAAACAAGATTTTGGTATTAGTTTCAGTGTGCACAGTAGCTGGGTTTCCCCACCATCAAGAGGTTCTCCGTGGCTGGTGGGAAGTCCTGCAGTTCCATTCAGTCTGACATTGTGCACCTGGAGACAGCTTCAGGCCCCACAGGCTGAGGGCCCAGTCCCACAGGACAGCACCCCACCCCCCACCCCCATCCATCAGTCATAAGGTCGGGTTGTCACTTGTGCTTCAGACTGGCTGTAAATCAAAGATTCTCATGACCCCCTCTTTGGGTCCAAATAGTTTGCTAGGGCAGCTCAGAGAACTCAGGAAACCCACTTACTCACTAAATTACCAATTTATTACCAAAGATATTAAATGATAAGACTTAATAGCCAGATGTAGACACACATAGGGCAAGTCCTAAACAAAGGAACCTCTGTCCTCATGGAGTTTGGGAGCCTAGCATGGTGGTGTGTGGATGTGTGCTGATGCCCACCTGGATGCTCTCTGAACCCCATCCATTGGGTTTTTATGGAGACTCCATTACATGGGCACACTTGGTTAAGTCATTGGCTTCAGTGATAGATTCAACCTCCAGCCCTCCCCCACACCCCTGGAAATAAGGGGATTCTTGGTTGGTTCCTCTGGTAACCAGCCTCCATCCTTAGATGCTTTCCTAAAGTCACCTTATTCACAGAAGCCCACCTGTGGGGAAAAGCACTGGTTATGGATAGTAAGACACCTTCTTTATGGCTCTGAAGCATTTTTCTGGAATTGAAGACAAGAGATGAAATATTAAAACAAAAGATGCTTCCATTGCTCTTCTTACTCAGGAAATTCCAATGTTATTGGGAGTTCTGAGCCAGAAACTGGACAAAGTCTAAGTATAAGTGAGAAATACACTTTGGTCATCTGAATAACCAAAAATACATATTTCTTATTTCACAATATCATACTCTTTTTCTCTTTCAGTGTTGGGTTTTTAATATTTATCTTTATTGATTTTATCCCAAATGTACACATGAGGTATTGCAGACAGAGACAAGATTTCTTATTAACGACCTTAAATTAAGTAAATAACCAGTGTGTCAGGGCTGCCTTGGCTCAGCTGTTACCCTGGGCCAGGCCATATTCAAGGACCAGACATCCCAAGGCTAGAACAAGGAAAAATGATTTTTCTTTAGTTATAAAGGATATTTAAAAAGAGAGAACAGGCCCAAATGGAGTCGCTTGTGCTAAGACCCAATCAGTAAATGAAGACTTAACACCCAACCCAACTGCAGTCTCAGCCTTTCTCAGGAAGGTGAACTTTAGCCAGTCAATCTGGAATTATCCAGCCAGCATTAGTGAGGTAATCGCTGATAGACCCTGCCTTTCCCCCATAAGAAGGTGATCTTGATTGAAACAATCTCCCCGTTTTGCTAGAAATGTTCTCTTCTTCTGCCTTCTTCTGTCTATAAAAGCCTTTGATTTTGTACAGCTCTTTGGAGCTCCTATCTGTTGGATGCGATTTGTGAATCGTTGAATAAAACCAACAAGATCTTTAAAATTTACTTTGTTGTTTGGGGCGCTTGGGTGGCTCAGTCAGTTAAGCGTCTGACTTCGGCTCAGGTCATGATCTCACGGTTCGTGGATTGGAGCCCCGCGTTGGGCTTTGTGCTGACAACTAGCTCAGAGTCTGGAGCCTTTTTTGGATTCTGTGTCTCCCTCTCTCTGACCTTCCCCTGTTCACACTGTCTCTCTCTTTCAGAAATAAATAAAACATTAAAAAACGTTTAAAAGAATTTTACTATGTTGAATTTTGTTTTTTAATAAGGGGAAGAGGGCCGTTGTCCTCTTTTTTTTCTGAAAGAATCTCCTTGAAAGTATCATAGGCCTGAACCCTAGCACCACTCTTTGAAATGTGAATAAAATTTATCCAGGAAGCAAACATTGCTGGTAGTCTCCAGGGTTTAGGTCGCAGAGATGTCTCTAAATTCTGCATCTTCATCTCTTTTGAAGTATAAATGCCTAGCATGATAGTCTGCCAGTCTCCCAGGCACCTTGGGCATAACTTAAGGACCTACTCCAGATGGTAAGCACCCTCTCTTGGGAGATGAGAGAAATTTTATTATTATTTTTTGGATCAGAGCACTTAACTACACTAATGGCTACAAATATAATCCTCAAAGTATGTGAAAAGTCTAGGGAGGTAGGGGTTTTACTGCACCACTGAGCAGTGTCTTGCAGTTTTATTTTCCCAAACTCGAATAACCGGTGTTCATGACCTGAAATGCATTTTTCTGTAGTTCTTTTTATGTGCTTTATGCTTTAGGTGTATGGCTACATGTAAGATGCAACATAGATGTTTTCGTACAATGTAATTCAATTATAAAAATGGGATCATGAAAGATATTTCATTTTATTTTTTCTCCATTTAGCCATATATCATGGAAATGCCTTCAAGTCAAGCTGGCAGGGATCTAAATCCTTGTTTTTAATGGCTAAATCTTTGTTTTAATGCTTCGTGGCAGGGGGAAGAGATAAGCAAAAGAGAAACTTTAGTGAGCCCAGGGTCATTCGCAGTGCGACGTCCAAGGAGCTCTTTCCCCCAATCCTCTGAGATTCCCTGTCCCTGTCCTCCCAGAGTCCATGGGGAAGAAGGGAGGTGGCCAGAGTCACAGCTGTTGGACGGCTTTCTCCTGCCTTCAAGCTCAATACACAGCTTTCGGACAGAGA
>NW_027530010.1:103152-157043 GCF_008692635.1 Crocuta crocuta | reverse complement strand
GGGGTCCTGCTTTTCAGCTTCTAGTGGCTGTGACTGATTTCCTTCCGGGTTACTCGGAAGTGGGGCTGCTGATGACTCCCACCGGCCCTGGGCACTTCTGCCTCTGGGACTCTTTTCTCCACAGAAACTATTAAACATTATTATTTTGTGATGGTGTTAGCATAAAGACAAATGTAAACCAAGATGGATTCATTATTATATATTCATTACTATTATATTAAAATTTCTTGTGTGTTTTGAAAGAAATGAAAATGAATACATTTTCAGCAACTTTGGCATGGTGCTTCCTGAGCCTAATGGGTGCCCCCCGTATAGAGACCAGCACCTCACTTTGGGAATATTTTCTTTCTTTTTTTTAAATATATTTTAAATTTTATTTCTGAGAGAGAGAGAGAGACAACGTGAGCAGGGGAGGGGCAGAGAGAGGGAGACAGAATCTGAAACAAGCTCAAGGCTCCGAGCTGTCAGCACAGAGTCCGACGCGGGGCTCGAACCCACGAACCGTGAGATCATGACCTGAGTGGAAGTTGGACGCTTAACTGACTGAGCCTCCCAGGCGCCCCAGGAATTTTCTTCTCAAGAAAAAAACAGCTTAGTTTTTTCTTTAAAACACACACACACACACACACACACACACACACACACACACAGAGCTTTATTGAGGAGTTGGAATTAGGATCTCATAGAGATGCCTGCATGCTCATGTTCACTGAAGCATTACAATAGCCAAGATATGAAAACAATCCAAGTGACCATAAGTGGATGAATGGATAAAGAAGATGTGGTGCATGGATACACATGGACTATTATTCAGTGGTGAGAAAGAAGGAAAGCCTACTATTTGCAACAACTTGGATGGACGTTAAGGGCATTATGCTAAGTGAAATGTCAGAAAGAGAAAGACAAATACTGTATGATATCACTTACATACAGAATCTGAAAAAGTCAAAGTCAGAGGAACAGGGTAGAGTGGTGTTTACCAGGAGTTTGGGAGTGGGAGAAATGGGGAGACGTTGGTCAAAGAGCACAAACTTGTAGTTACGATTAACAGGTTCTGGGTATCTAATGTGCAGTATGGCCATTATAGCTAATACTGTATCATGTACTTGAATGTTGCTGAGACTAGATCTTAAAGGTGCTCACTGCAAAAAATGAAAAATAACAACTATGAACCAAGATGAAAGTGTTAGCTAATGCTATGGTGGTAATCGTTTTTGCAAAATATAAATGTATCAAACCAACATGCTGTACACTTAAACTTACACAACGTTATGTGTCAATTATATCCTAATAAAGCTGGGAAAATGCAAAATAAAACGAAAAACCAAAACCAAACCAGACAAACAAAAGCTTTGAGATATAATTCACATACCATAAAGTTGACCCTTTTAAAGTATACAATCCCTGGTATTTTTTGGGGGGGGGGGGTGGTGAGAACAACAGACATTTATTTTGCAGGCCAGAGGTCTTAAATCAGGTGTTGGCAGGGCCACATTCCCTCCAGAGGCTCCAGAGGAGAATTGGTTCTTTGTCTCTTTCAGAGTCTGGTGGCTTATTGCTTGCCTAGAGGCTGCCTGCTCCAGGCTCTGCCTTGGGTCACACTGCCTCCTCTTCTGTCTGTATCAAATCTCTCCCTGTCTCACTCCCTCCACCTCCCTTAAAAATTTGTAGTAAAATTCATGCAACATAAAATCAACAATCTCAACTATTTTTAAGCGTTCAGTTAAGTGATATTAAGCACATTCACATCGTCATGCAGCAAATCACTATCCATCTCCACAATTCTTTTCATTTCTCTTTTTAAATCACTACTTTTTGAAAATGCATACTTATTTATTTTGAGAGGGAGAACACAAGTTGAGGAGGGACAGAGAAAGAGGGAGAGAGAGAGAATCCCAAGCAGATTTCATGCTGTTAGCACAGAGCACGACGTGGGGCTCGATCTCACAAACTGTGAGATCATGACCTCAGCCAAAATCAAGAGTCAGATGCTTAACTGACTGAGCCTCCCAGGAGCCTCAACAATTCTTTTCATCTTATAAAACTGAAACTCTGTCCCCATTAAACACTAACTCCCCATTCCTCTCTCCCCTAGCTCCTGGCAGCCACCATCTACTTTCTGTCTCTGTGAATTTGACTCCTCTAGGGACTTCATGTAAGTGGTATCGTATAGTTTTTGTCTTTTTGTGACTAGCCTATTTCACTCAGCATAATGTTCTCAAAGTTAAACCATTTGCCCGAATTTCCTTCTTTTTAAGTCTAAACAATATTCCATTATATGAATACGCCACATTTGGCTTATCCATTCATACTTGGATGGACACTGGGGTTGCTTCCACATTCTGGATATGGTGAATGGTGCTGCTGTGAACATGGGTATATGAATATCTCTTTGAGCCTCTGCTTTCAATTCTTTATTCTCTCAGGTGCAGCAGTGGCAGCTCCTCTCCACTGTCCCACTAGATGTCGGGAGTGCCCTTGGGGTGTACAGTACAGTTGTCCCAGGGGTGCCATGGAAAGCTGTTCTCCTGGTGTGTGTGTGTGTCAGGGTGATGACTCTCACCGGCCAGGTCTTGCTCACTGGGTCGTCAGCTGGTGCGGTGCTTGGGGCAGAGAAAGAAGTTTCTATTCACAGGAAGATTTGAACAGGGACCAGTTGGGACCTTGAATGACAATAGGGTGAAGATTGAATGGCCAGCTGCTCAGGGGCTGTGTCCCACCCCAACCCCCGGGCACTGGCCAAGGTCTTTTCCTTGGTTCCTGCTCTCAGCCGCGTCACCCAGTGCCAGCTGGGCAATGCCCGCTGACCCCCTGTAGTGCTCCTCCACGTCGCCCACGCTGCAGCCTGCTTTCCTTCTCTGTCCTGTCCTGGTGTCCCAGGACACTGTGTCCTTCTGTCACTTTCACCCACACTAGAGGCTCAGTTATAACTGTACCTTAAGTTCACAGCAACACGAAACCAAGTTGAGTCAGAAGGGCTCAGTCTTAGTGATTGATGGGAGTAAAATGTCAATACCTGTATTTTGGTGTTTCTTTCACACATCATTAAATATGGAAATGAATACCTGTATTCTCTGTGAAAATTTTCAGGATTTAAAACATTAAAAAACCTGGAATTATGTAATATATTAAATATATTTTAAAAAATTAGAAACATGCAACAAAACACTGAATGAAACAGAAAAACTTCAAATACAAACATTAAACATGCATTATTATTCTAATCTAAATAAGTTGTTAACATTAGTAAAATATCAGATAAAAATTAATTAAATGTTATACAAAAATAAAGAAAATGTAACTTTGAAAATGAAGGTAAAATGATATTTTAAAGAAAGTGTCATCTTCATCAATAGTGCTGTCCTTGGGATGCGAATGTAGGTTTTTCGTACAGTTTTCCAGCTGCTGAAAACACGGATTTTACACTGAGATCAATGTGGAGATGGCTGACACCATCTGCAAATAATCCCATTTCTTGTTTGATAAGTGATATGCTTTTGAATGTTTTTGAGGGCAGGAAGTCTTTATTGCTAATCGTATATAGTTTTGGTATTAAAGAATATCAATTTGCTTCATTTTCCTTAATTCATTTGTAGATAGAGGTTACAACATGGAGAAACTAGTATCAATTTTGGTGCTGAAATGTCCATCCATCACAGCTCAGAGATAAGAATAAATCTTGAGGGAGGGATTTTGCTCTGTTGGTTGGCATTTTCTTTCTTTTTTTGCAGATTATGAAGGTGTAGAAGGATATTTCCCAAAAGAGTAAGTCTTTGATTTGAAATTTTGTTATTACCTATAATTCTTAGGTACATCTCTATATGTAAATGATTAAAATTTCAGATTAAAAAAATACTGAAGTAATATTGCTATACCAATAAAAAATGCTAATATTCTGATACCTAAAAATTACACAAGGGGCACCTGGGTGGCTCAGTCAAACGTCTGGCTTCAGCTCAGGTCATGATCTCATGATTCGTGAATTTGAGCCTCGCGTCGGGCTGAGCTGACAGCTCGGAGCCTGGAGCCTACTTCATGTTCTGTATCTCGCTTTCTCTCTGACCCTCCCCTGCTCACGCTGTCTTTCTCTCTCAGAAATAAATAAAAACATTAAAAATTAAAAGAAAACATTAAAAATATATGAAAAATTACACAATATGCCAGAATACTGAAATAGGGAAAACAGGCTTGTAATCACTTACCCTTTAAAACAAGCAAACAATCACATTCCTGACCAAGCAGGATGCCTCCCCGTGACTCTCAGTCTCTCAGGAGAAGGAAGACGATGTTCCATGTTCACAGTCTGCCCTGGTGAAACCAACTCCAGAAATGGGTCAAAATTCCTTAATGCAATTCCCTAAAAATAAAAAGGCATTTGTTTTCTTACCAAATCTTCCTACAAATGTATAATTATCATTTTCGTGACAACATGCAGCTCTTTCCTGCTGATGCCCCTTAATTTTATTTTATTAAATTTTTTTTAATGTTTTATTTACTTCTGAGAGAGAGAGAGAGAGAGAGAGACAGCTGTGAGCAGGGAAGGGTCAGAGAGAGAGGGAGACACAGAATCTGAAGACAGGCTCCTGTATCTGAGCTGTCAGCACAGAGCCCAACTCGGGGCTCAAACTCATGAACTGTGAAATCATGACCTGAGCTGAAATCGGATGCTTAACCAACTGAGCCACCCAGGTACCCCTGATGTCCCTTAATTTTAGACATTTAGATCTTTTCTGGGTGCTCTTTCCTCCAACCAGTTACAGATTATGTGGGGTGAATATATTCATAAATACAGTGTTTACTTGGGAGTTAGTCTCAAGAGTGTGAATCATTACCAGAAAAAGTTCTGTAGCTCAAGCCCAGCTCTGGCTTGTTATTTTATGTTCTGAGAAGGGTATCCTTCACACTCAGAGCCATGGTGTTAGTTTAGAAACACACAAATGTATGATCCAAAACTGATGTCGAAATTACTGAGTTTGGTAAGTAGAACTTCTCCAAGAAACTGAGAAAAGCCTTTAAAAAAAATCTGTGTATGTGTGTGCATATGCACATGTGCCTGTGTTTCCCCATTCCTCATCCCGGGTTTTAGGGGAAAATGCTCCTCCCTTTCAGTGCTCCCATCTGATGTCAGAACACAGGGTTGGAGATGATGGAGCCCAAGGGATCAGGCTGCACCAGGGCCTGGAACCTGGATCCCTTTCTGCCACGTGGGAGGAGACTCTGACCAGCCTGCTGACTGTCCCATCGCTGGTCCTTTGGCTCCCCCTGCTGACCATTCACTGACCACTCAGCGCGGTCGACCGATGAGAGTGGCTGAGGTGGCGGGATTGCCCTGGGTTTGCCCGTGAGAACCTGATGGCCAGATGTTTGGACACTGGCTGGCCGGAGCAGAAGCCAGACCCTTCCTCTTCTCTTTAGAGCCATGCCGCACAGCCCTAGTGACGGGCAGCCCCACAGTGTAAGGAAAAAGTTGAATTAGACTTCTTCCACATTGCTGTTAAATTGTCTTTCTGCCAAATGCAGCTGGTTCCATAGCTTAAAATCTTATCCTGGCCTCTTCTGCTATGGATCGAATGCTGGCCCCTCCCCCCAATTCATATATTGAAGCCCTAATCCCCAGGGTGATGGTATTCAGAGGTGGGGGCTTTCGGGAGGTGATCAGGTTTGGATGGGGTCGTGAGAATGGAGCCCCTGTGATGGGGTTGGTGCCCTTCAAGGACACGCTCTGCCGGGAGAACTGAGAGCCGCTCACTCGCATGGCACTTGCGCTGGTCTTCTGGTCTTGCCGTGTCCATTCCAGAGTTTGCTCGTGGAATCCCTTGTTTCCTGCAAGCCCACCCCAGGTGCAAATGTCACCTCCTTTGTGATACCTCAGACCCCAGGCACGGAGCTCCCACACCCCTCCATCCCGGCCCTTATCACACGGCAGGGTGACAGCCTGCCCCCCTTGCTTCCCTCCCGTCTCCTGATACCCACTGTGAGCTACCTGGATGGAGCAAGGGACCATATCATCCCACGTTTAGTTAGTGCAGGGCCGGCACATAGTAGGTGTTTGACAAGCCTTTGTCGAAGGGATGAACACACTTCCACACTGTGGAGTGTCGTAGGCTAAAGGGCTGGGCCAGTACCTGCGGAAGGGGTTTCATGCAGGACTCCCAACCCCACCAGTCATCATTTTAGGGATACGGTCAGGGCTCATTCTTGCTGCCAAGGGGCTGGTGGGATAACACAGCTCTGGGTGGGCACAGACCTGGAATGCCACTCTCACGTGAGCTCCAGCCCGGCAGGAGGAACCCTGGAGGGCGTGTCCCTGGTGCCCAGCACCGCCCTCGGCCTAACGCAGGCTCTTGCTAACCCTAACCAGCTTACTGAGTGCACAGACTTCGTGAGGTGCAAATGGACATAAATGTGTTCTCCCCAAATGTTCTCCGATAACCCCCTTTTGGCCACCATTCTTCTCTACTCCGGAATGAAATCCCGCCGGCCCCACAGCCTTTCTAGTCACCCAGGTTTCAAACTTCAGATGAGAAGAGCCCCAGTCAGGCCGTCCCCAGCTCCCCCCCCACCCCCTCTTGGGGAAGTGGTGGTGGGAGGGGCCTGAGGGCAGCCTCTTCACCTTCCTTCCTTCCTGTGCTCAGGGGACCCAGTTCTCCCTTCCCCTCTTCCCAGTGTGTTTACAGACTGGCCTTGGAGTCCTGGTTGGGTGGTGGGGGTTTTTCTGGGCTCCCTTGCCTCCTTCGGTGGATCACTGGCAACTCCCTGCCCATCAGCACTGCCCCTGACTTCCAACAGAAGTTTCCACATAGACTCCTGGCCTGGGCCAGCCTGCACGGGGTCCACATGTGGCTGCCCAGCCAGTAAGGGGAGCCTGCTGTGCAGACCCTTCTCCCCATCTGCTTGGGGCGGGAAGCCTTACTCCTGCAGAATGTAGGTGCGAGTCAGGAGTCGTTTCCTGCCTGCTCCAGTTCCACGGAACACAGCCCGCCCTCTCAGTGGTTCTCACTGCTGTTAGGATAGAGGGGAAGAGCCTGCCCAGCCCCCAACACCCCAGTTTACTCTTCTCTCTGAGCCTTTCCTACCTTTGAGGTGAGGGATGAATCAAGTCACCCAACTTTGTGTTTGATTCACCTCCTCCTGAGAAGGTCGTCAAGAGCTTTCTTCAAAATGTGTAGAAACAGGGGTGCCTGGGTGGCTCAGTCGGTTAAGCGTCAGACTTCAGCTCAGGTTATGATCTCACGGTTCGTGGGTTCATGCCCCGCGTCAGGCTCTGTGCTGACAGCTTAGAGCCTGGAGCTTGTCTTTGGATTCTGAATCTCCCTCTCTCTCTGACCCTCCCCAGCTCATGCTGCGCATGTTTAAAAAACATTAAAAAATTTAAAAAAATGTGTAGAAACATAATACCCTTTGTGCTCAGCTTTGGGGTAACAGTCCAGCGGGAGCCCGTGGGCTAGCTCTCTCTGAGCACCCTGTTAGTTTAGGCTGTGGGATGAACACATGCATGGCTGGGTTTACACGCTGAATGACAGGCCTGCCACCAGGGGTATGAGGCTGTGCAGTGGAGACCCGCCCAGGGGGCCCAGCTCGGGGTCCACAAAACAGACCTGGACTCGAACCCCGGCTCTCTCATTGTCTTTCACAACTGTCTCAACTCTAAACTAAGGATCATTGTGGAGCCTACCATTCAGGGGTGAGACGGACCAGGGCTGCTTCCGGGGAGACTCGGAAGGAACCCTAGTAGAGTAATTCGTGTTGCTGTCTCAGTTCCTCAGAGGTGGGGCAGCTGTGCCAGGGGGTGGGAGTAAGGTCAGGAGCTCGGGCTTCTTGGCTTGGCCGGAAGCACCAGGAGGAGGATGGGTGGGAGGCGGGACTCCGGGTGAGGGACTCAGCGCAGGGGAAGCCAGTTTCTGCCGCTGGGTGGGTGGCTGTCGGAGGAGAGAGTCAGAGACGAGTCCCTGTCGAGTGTGCTCCACCCGTCCTGGAGGTTGCACACTCAGTCTGAGGGGACAGCTGGCACTGTCGGCTTTCACGTTTGTGTGCAAGAGCGAGAGAGCGAGAGAGCGAGCAACTAGCCATGGGCCCCAGCCTCTGGAGGGTGGCCCTGGTGGGTCCTGTGGGCAGGGCAGGGGGTCCTGTGTCCTCTGAGCTCTAGTCCCAGTTCTTCCGTCCCCCATTCCTCCCCACGGGGTCAGCCTCTCCTCTTTGGCTGACCTGCACAGCGACCTGGGCCTTGGCCTAGGCAGCTGACTCACATTCTTCTGGTTTTCTTGCAAAAGTTTCTGCACCCCGCCCCCCACCCCCCCCAACAGCCGGGTCTTGGAAATGGAAACTCACTTCATGGAGCTGGTGAAGGAAGCCAGCTGCACAAAGCTGGCGAGTCTAACTGGACCAGATGACTGACGTGAAAGGGCTCAGTAAGTTCAGAGGGCCCTGCGAAGGGCCATGGAGGCCAGCCGGCCCCTGGTGTCACTACTGCATTCATTTCCATCCACATAGGTCTGACCTAAACATTGAAAAAAAAATTGTAAACATTTTTATTTATTGTTGAGAGACAGACAGACCATGAACAGGGGAGAGGCAGAGAGAGGGGGAGACACTGAAGGAGGCTCCAGGCTCAGAGCTGTCAGCACAGAGCCTGAGGTGGTGCTCGAACTCACAAACTGTGAGATCATGACCTGAGCCGAAGTCGGACGCTCAACCGACTAACTCACCCAGGCGCCCCTGTCTCTTCCTCTCTTGACTGTTTCGTTCCTCACCCCTTGGGGGAACTTTACTTCCCCGTCTCCACCCCGTTCTGGTGGTGCTCCCAATTCTGCTGCCTCACTCTTACTTGTCCCAGCACGGGCAGGCATGTGACTGCGGGCCTGGCTGGCCCGTCAGCACTGCTCTCTGGTGCCGATGGCCCTGGCCAGCCTGCTGTGCTCCGTCTCTCCTGGCCCTGTGACAGAGGAGGCACCTGATAGATGGTGGCCGACTGGCCATCCTGACCTGGCTGCAGTGTGGCTCCGCGTAGGTGAGCGATGCAGCAAGATGGGGCTCATAGCTGAGAAGAAATTGTAGCTGGACACTGGAGGTTTAGCTCCAGGTGATGTGGTTTCCTAAAGGCAGGTTTTGAAACCATGTCAGGTAACTGACAGGTTTGAGAACATGAGGGAGAATTGGAAAAACTATTCAGGGGACGTCCTCCAAACTGACATCCTTTGGAATGTTGTGTGGAAGTGGACTTCTCTGGGTCTTTTGCTGTAACTATAAACTTTGCGAAAGTGAAGTGTCAGAACCCTCTTTTCTCCAAGCCTCAAATCCAGCTCTTGTGGATGAGGTCACTCTGACCTCAAAGACTGCTAAAGGTGGTCATGTGAGCTAAACTGGGCCAATCAGGAATCTTTCCTGGGGGAAAGATGCTGGGGGCTGCCACATGTGGATAAGGAAAGCCTGAAAGCCAGGAATCATCTGCCTCCGCATGGAGGGCACCCTCCTAAGGTTAGAGAGAATGAGTTCTTCCAAAAAAGAAGTAAGGAATGGGGGGTTCCATCATCCATCCAGAAAACAGGTGGTATTATTTGAGCCTTGGAATTTCCTGTGTTCTCCAGTGACGTGAGCTCTTTTTTTGCTGAAGGGACAGTTTGGTGAGTTTTCTTCTTTCCAGCCCAGGGTCCTGACTGAGGCACCCCCTCAGGGGGCAGGCGCTGTATTCACATTCTATCACAACAACTCACACCCTCAGTGGTTCCTCTCCCCTCTCCCCACACTGTCTCCCTCCCCTCTGACCCTACAACTGGGGATAACTATGAGATTATTTTTGTATGAATGTCCTCTCCACCTATTTGGCTTTGTAAGTGACTCTGTGAGGGAGGTGGGCTTGGCAGGACGGGTGATCCCTACTCTACAGGTGGGGAGACAGGAACTCAGGGAGGTGCCTTGGTCTGTCCATGGCTCAGGGCTGGGGGCGGTGTCAAGACACAAACCCCAGCATGCAGGTGCTGGCTCTGGGATGGGATGGCATGCTAGGGGGAGGGATATAGGCCCGAAAAAAGCAGCTAATCTCCCTGAGACGCAGTTTCTTCAGATGAACAATAAGAACACATTACCCATCCCTGAAAGCTGCCACGAGAGTGAAAAGAGGGTTTCCGGTGGAAATGGCATCTGGCCTGCAGCCCTGGCACTGCCGCCGCCTCACGGGACGGCTCCCAGTGCTAGGGAGAAGGACCACGTCTCCACACTAACCAGCGCCACAGACCACAGACACCAAATACAAGGACGGAGTAAATGCGGCAGCACTCTGCCATTCCGTTTTCTCTTAGGAGCTTTTTCAGCCTGTGAAAATGTGGGAAAACACTGGTATCTGAGCAGTGGTGCTCCAGTTCAAGCATGTTGCAGAATCACCTGAAGGGTTTGTGAAAACACAGATCACAGAGCCCACTCCCCGAGCTTCTGACACACTCAGGTAGGGCCGCGAATTTGCCTTTCTGGCAAGTTCCCGGGCTCCGCTGGTGTTGCCGTTCTGAGGATTGCGTTTTGAGAACTTTTGTCCTTGAGGGTCTGCTCCTGTCAAGTTCCAGAGCCGGGGATGACATTTTGTGTTCTTCCCTACACTGGGCCTCACAGTGGAATCCTGGGCCCTCCCACAAACCAGGCCACTGGACCAGAGTCACTGGTTAGTGCAGAACCAGAAAAACACAGGTGTCACAATTTTGGTACTTGCATTTAAAAAAAAAAATGTTTATTTATTTTTGAGAGAGAGCAGACAAGCACATGCCAGCAGGGGAGGGACAGAGAGAGGAACACAGAGAATCCCAGTCTCATGCTGTCAGGGCAGAGTCTGCTGCAGGGTTCGAACTATGATCCGTGAGACCCTGACCTGAGCCTAAATCAAGAGTTGGATGCTTAGCCAACTGAGCCACACAGGTGCCCCTGGTACTTGCATTTTAAAAAGCTGGGGAGAGATGAAAAGTAATAAAGATGTGGAAGCATATATAATCCTTCTGTAAGCAGCACTCCCTTCCCCTGCCAGGGAGCCCACATGGGATGATAGGGGTGCAGTTGCAGAGAGAACTAAGCTCACAGAATAAGCTCTAGCCCTGAGATGGCCCCTCTCAGAGCTGAGCAGGGCCAGCACCCCTCTGGTCCAGCAGGAGGGTGACATTGAGCCTGGAGACTTGGCTTAGCCTCTGATCCCACCCACCTCATGTGAAAGCCCCATCCTGCAATGGCTCCCACGGCTGGCTGGTGGGGGCCTAGACGTGAAGATGGGTTGTGGTGTTTAGAAGGAGTAGCCCTCTCCCCTTCCCTCAATGGGCAAGGAGGGAGGCTTCTTGTTACTCAGGGTTATCATCAGTGAGGCAAGTCTCTTTCCGAGTTTACTTTATTTCTATATGTGCTTGTGATCCTGTCTTTCTATCTGAGGCAGCAGGACCCTAAAGTACTCCGTGGTCTCCCCAATATTTCAATATCTCATAAGAGAATGCAGCTACCAATGAGCCATAGGATAGGAAGAAGGTGTAAGAGAGAAGAAAGAGGAGCCTGAAAGTGTTCCAAGGCATTAGGGCTGTAACAAGAATAGCAGCTGCCACGAGTATCTATTAAGGTTGTAGGATGTCATCCAGGGAGGGCCTGGGCCATCAGCACAGTTGAGGCAGGTATGAGAAGACATGAAAAACAACAAATAAACAACAATAATCTCAAATTTTCTCTACAGCTGTAGCATCTACCACGTGGATTGGCTTTTTATATCATTAAACAAAGTAAATAACACTAATATTCAAATATCTTCATGTGCTTGGGTGGTTCAGTGGGTTAAGTGTCCAAATCTTGATTTCTTTTTTCTTTTTTTTTTTAATGTTTTTATTTCTAGGAGAGAGAGAGAGAGAGACAGCGTGAGCAGGGGAGGGTCAGAGAGAGAGGGAATCACAGATTCTGAAACAGGCTCCAGGCTCTGAGCTGGCAGTCAGCATAGAGCCCGACGCGGGGCTCAAACCCACAAACTGCGAGATCATGACCCAAGCGAAAGTCGGATGCTTAACCGACTAAACCACCCAGGCGCCCCCCAAATCTTGATTTCTGCTCAGGTCATAAGCTCATGGTTGGTGAGTCTGAGCCTCTAGTAGGGCTCTGCACTGAGAGCTCAGGGCTTGCTTGGGATTCTCTCTCTCTCTCTCTCTCTCTCTCTCTCTCTGCTCCTCTCCTGCTCGTGCTGTCTCTCTGTTTCTCAAAATAAAAATACAAACAAACTAACTAAAAAAAAAGAAGGAGAAAAAAACCACCCTCAAATATCTTCACTGAACACAAATAAATTAGAGGGTGAAATTATTGAAATTACAAAAAAATTTGGGTTATATAGAAAGGTCACAACACTTTCATATCATTAACAGAGGGGAAAAATTTAAAAACACAATTATTCCAAGTACTATGGATTAAGTATCAAGCACAGATTAAGATGAAGTGAATCTGAAGCTGTAATCATAAAAAAAGTTATTTTCTTGCTCTTTTTTTTCTTTTTCTCCACTTGATTTTGAACAGGAACATGAAACCCCAGATACCTGCAACTTCACACCTGTCAGGCGCCAGTCATTATGCTAATCTGTTTATAAACATCATACTTAATCCTTGCAATTTACTATTGTCCTGTTTTCTGCACTGGAGGAAAGGGAGTTAGGGAAGGTTAATAAACAGCAAGAACGTGTTGGGAGCCGGCCTGATCCCGCACCTGGACTCCACCTCTGCCCTGCGTGGTCAACACTGCGGCACCAGTGCTTATTTACAACACAAAGAAAGAAAAGCTTCCCGAGCTGAACAATATACAAGATCATGTAGACGCCCGCAGGGTGGCCCGACCTCGCGGAGGGCCCCTCCGCCCGGGCCCTGGGCGCCACAGGCCCCGGGCGCGGGCGCAGCCTTCCTGCCCAGGACGGGGGCAGCCGGGACGCGGAGGTGCGGGCGCGGGGAGGCTGGCGCCCCGGGGGCCGGGGTTGGGGTCCCGCCTCCCGAAGCCCTACAACTTTGGAGACACCGGAGAGGAAGAGGGCACAGAAGCGGATCAGGAAGAAAGGCGAAATCAGGAGACGCAGGGAAGCGGTGTCGGCCCCCCCGCCTGGGTCTCCCGTAGGGGCCGCTCCCGGGAGCCCCGGGTCCCTCCAGGGCCCGACGTGCCAGGCGCTGCAGTGTCTCCCACGGCCCTGGGTTCAGAGCAGGGAGCGAGCAGAGGTGGTAGACTTTTACAGCAGAAATAAGGAACGAAAAGAGAAGCCGGACCAAGACGAGAGCACACAGATCAAAACTAGTGCCCTTGAGGAAGAGGTGCATACACAAGAATTTAGCTCAGAGGAGGCTCGCTTGGGAGTGCACCAGGTTGGGATCGCAGGTTATGCAGAAGGAATGGGTCCTGGAAGGTGCTGAGCTTCCTAATAATGGTTACATGAATCTCAAGTTCTTCTAGGAGCAGATGAAAGAAAAAAAGACAGGAAAGGAAGAAAAAAGAAGGGCCCAGGACAGGGACAGTTTCTTAGTTTTTCTTTCTTTTCTTTTTCTTTCTTTCTTTCTTTCTTTCTTTCTTTCTTTCTTTCCTTTCTTTCTTTCTCTCTTTCTCTTTCTCTCTTTCTCTCTTTCTTTCTTTTTTAAAATTTTTTAATGTTTTTTATTTATTTCTGAGAGAGAGAGAGTGAGAGAGTGTGAGCAGGGGAGGGTCAGATAGAGGGGGAGACAGAGAATCCGAAACAGGCTCCAGGCTCTGAGCTGTCAGCACAGAGCCCAACATAGGGATCGAACCCACAAACTGTGAGATCATGGCCTGAGCCAAAGTCAGACGTTTAACTGACTGAGCCACCCAAGAGCCCTGACACAGACATTTTCAAGAAAAAGAAGAGGAAATTTACTTGGGTAGCTCAGTTGTTAAGGATCCACTCTTGATTTTGGCTTAGCTCATGATCTTGATTTGTGAGATTCAGCCCCAATGCTGGGCTCTGTGCTGAAGGGTGGAGCCTGCTTGGGATTCTCTCTCTTCACCCCCTCCCCCTTGCTCCTATGCCACTCATGCTCTCCTTTCTCTGAAAATAAATAAACTAAAAGAAAAAAAAAAGTAGGGGCGCCTGGGTGGCTTAGTCGGTTAAGCGTCCGACTTTCGCTCAGGTCATGATCTCGCGGTTCGTGGGTTCGAGCCCCGCGTCGGGCTCTGTGCTGACTGCCAGCTCAGAGCCTGGAGCCTGTTTCAGAGTCTGTCACTCCTTCTCTCTCTGACCCTCCCCTGCTCACGCTGTCTCTCTCTCTCCTAGAAATAAAAAAAAAAATAAAATAAAAAAAAGAAAAAAAAAAAGGAAAGGGAACAAAAACAGGCAATCCAAAAAGAAGAAATCAGCTCCCAGTATTTTGTCAAGTGGATGGATTGGGCAGGTTGGAAAGTTCAAAAATGGGGCCAGGTTGATATCAAGAAAATAATTCCTTCCAAGTGGCTAAATAAAGTAGCTTGTAAATTAAAGAGAGTAATGGGAAAGTGCCATTGTACTGAAACGTGACCCCTACAAGACTTCCAGATTATTCTTATTTATTTCATATTGCATAGACTACTTTTCTGTTTTAGTGAAAACCATCAAATAGAACTATTAATATTTGTAGTTGCTGAAGTGTCTGTTTTATGGTCTATTTTACAGATAAGTATTTGGTGGGAAGGGCCAACTGCAACTGTGGGTATAAAGTAAACCTACTGAGAAAAAGGGTGTTTGGGGCCTGAGTGGCTCAGTCAGTTGGGCACCCGAGTTTGGCTCAGGTCGTGATCTCAGAGTCTGTGAGTTCGAGCCCTGCGTCGGGCTCTGTGCTGACAGCTCAGAGCCTGGAGCTGCTTCAGATCCTGTGTCTCCCTCTCTCTCTGCCCGTCTCCCACTCGCTTGCTGTCTCTCTCTCTCAAAATAAAAATAAAAGACATAAAAAAATTTAAAAAAAGAAAAAGAAAAAAAGGATGTATAATCTTCCCAGTGAGATTTACACTAGATTCACTTTCACTGGTGTTTTGTACATTTGCTTGTAATATGATTTTATTCATAAACTTAATCATTTATTGATTTGTAAACGCCAATAATTAGCTTTAAATTGCTTTTAAATTTCTAAATATGGTATTACTGGTTTGAGGTGCTGGGGTTTGGAGCTGACGGGCAAGAAAGAATTCTTGAGACATCTTCAGTGCAAAAAGTTGGTTTTATTAAAGCGTGAGGACAGGACCCGTGAGCAGAAAGAGCTGCACTGGAGCTGTGAGGGGTGACTGACTTTATACCCCCAGACTGGGAGGGGCCCAGGGATAGCATAAGTCTCTAGGGAATTTTGGAAGCAAGGTTCCCAGGACCCTGAAGGTTAGGAAAAGGTTGTTTATTACTGTTTAGTCAGTCATGAGACCTTTCAGTGTTTATCAGGGGACAATGTGCTTGGAGAATGATTGCCAACATATATCTTGACAGGTAGAGGTAAAGGAAGTGTCCAAAGGAGTTTTTACATATTAAAGTAGAGTTAAGGATTCTGTGTGTGGGCGGGGGGAGGACGGGGATGAGGGTGTGGGTTGGGATAATGTTAAGCTAAGGTTGCCTTTTGCCCTGAGTCGTCATCGAGGCAGCTGAATTCCTAGAGGAAGGTCACTCTGCCTGCCTCCAGGACTTGTCAATGGGCTGTAAGTAGCAAGGAAATTAAATTTTTTCTTTTCTCTTTGTTTCCCACATCATTACTATATCATGAAAGAACAAAGAATGTGATAATTTGTCAGTTGTTTTGTGGGAAAAGCAGTTTTGATTTTTAGCCTAACAAGTGTACAAAATCTCCTTCATAAGAAGTTATGTAAATAAAACCCAACTTTTTTTTGGTTAAAAAACACAACCCCCCTCCAAACAAACAATAAAACAAGAATGTGTAGACAAAGGACTTACTGCAATCCAGGCAAAATTTATAAAAATAGAGATATGCCTAGATTGCTCTGGTAAAGGTATTAGGTCATAAATGAAAGGAACAAAGGTTATCTATAAGGGAACAATTCATGTATCTTACATTTCTTAGAATTTACTTACAAGAATTAGAAGACAAATAAGTAAAATCTTCAGTTTTGTGGGGGGGAAAGTTTGTGGGTCAGAATTTTATAATTAAGTTGATAGTCATTCATGAAGGCATCAGAGAAATATTCTCAGATATGCAAATATCCATAAAGTGTTCCAATTATATTCTCTTTTTGAAGTAAATGCACTGATTTTTTTTTCTTTTTGTAGTAAATTACTTGAAGAAGTATTGCCCCTGACCAAAAGATGAATCAAAATTGAGAAATAAAGAGTGGTGATTTAGAGTTCTTGATAGTGAATCTACAGTGAAACCACTTAAATTATACAGTTAGGTCTAAATTATCAAAATAGAATAATAAAATATACTGCAAGTTTAGAAAATAATTATTTCCAAAAAATACAGTGTAAATACAGTTGGAGTTTAAGTTACAAATTGTTTCAACAAATATCAATAAGTGGTAAGTGGGTTGGGAAAGAGTAAAAATGTAGTGATTTCCTTATTTTACATGAGGAGAATGAAATGATAGAGTTTTATTCTTGATTTTCAAGATTAGCAAAATATTTGTAAAAATTTTTTTGAAAACCTTTAAAGCACCTGCTGGAAAAATGGAGAGTGGATTATAAAAACGGCTATGTGGTAAAATAAAGGTTTTTTAAAAAGTTTATTTTTAGAGAGAGTGCAAACAGGGGAGGAGCAGAGAGAGGGAGAGAGGGAATCCCAGGAGCCTAACACAGGGCTCGATTTCACGAACTGTGAAAACATGACCTGAGCCAACATCAAGAGTCGGATGCTTAACCAAGTGAGCCACCGAGGCACCCTTAAAATAAATTTCGAAAACCTAAGTGAAACCACATGAGACAGGATTTATGTTTGCAGGTCTTCTTAGAGCCTAGTGGGTACGCAGGTCGTGGATGTTTTTTTCAGTTTGGCCTCCCGGCCCTTGGACTCCCATCCCATATGTGGGGGGCATCTCATCTCATGAAGCAGAATCCATCTCCTCTTGCAGAAGCTGAAATTCCAATTCCCTCCTTCCTTCCTTCCTTTCTTGGCAGCTGCAGACGGCAGATGAGTCTGTCTGGGAGTCTTGATCTGGGGCAGTTTCCCCAGGAGGCAGGCGTGGTGCTTCCTTGCTGGTTCTCATGACGCAAGAGCCTCACCAGACCACTTCAGTGACAGGATTTGGGCTGTTTTTCTTTGTGTAGCTTTTGTTTACTCTTGCCCATTTCTTAGGTCCTCACTCTCTAATCTTCTGATTAATCTGTGAGCTAATATCATTTAAATAAAACCTTTCCTCACTGAAATCAGTTTGATGCAGTTTTTGTTGTTTACATTTCTGAATATTGACTGTAAATTTCTAAGAAGGGGACATTTTCTTTCTTTTTTTTTATAATTTTTTAAAAATGTTTTATTTATTTCTAGGAGAGAGAGAGACAGCGTGAGCAGGGGAGGGTCAGAGAGAGAGGGAGTCACAGACTGAAGCAGGCTCCAGGCTCTGAGCTGTCAGTCAGCACAGAGCCCGACGCGGGGCTCGAACCCACCAACCGCGAGATCATGACCTAAGCGAAAGTCGGACACTTAACCGACTAAGCCACCCAGGCACCCGATGGAGGGGACATTTTCTAAAGTTACTTGTATCTTTTCTTTTCAGAAAAATTATTAATCTGTGAAATTAAAATGATGTGAGCATAAACTGGAAACTTGTGGCCAGAAAAGAGCGTGGAAAGAAATACAGTAAATGAATCATAATGGATATTTGGTTTCGAATCATGGGTTGGGGACTTGCGCTGTGTCTCCCTCCAGAGACCCCGTTGAAAAGGGAATAGAAACCCAGAGCAGCAAAGATGATACAGGTGGACCAGACAGTGAGCAAGAGGCTTGAGCATCTACAGAAGACGGACAATTGGAAGCAGTGTGTTGGTAGGTGAAACAGAGTGGAGGAACCCCAGACAGAATGTGGAGCCTGGAGACGTGACTGGAGCAAGGGGAACTGGTGTCCACTTTGGAACTCCAGAGAGTTCGGATGAATCGCCCCAAGGATGGCATGAGACGTGGGGCTGGCAGTACTTAGGGTTGACAGAAAGTCTGCCTGCAGACCACCGAGCCAGCCACACCCGTCTCTCCGCTCGGTTCCTGCCTGCAGAGCAATAGGTGCCCCAGGCCCACCTCTTGTCTAAAGAAAATGAACTAGCGCTCTGGAGCTTCTGTCTTGGCATCCCAGAGTAAAAGCCTTCCTCGCGTGTCGTTGAGCAGCTCGTTCCCTGTCAGTTCACTCAAGTGCACCTTGTTCTCATGCCACACAAACAGGACTTCTGAGCAACCTTCCCACTCAGGGAAAAGAGATACACGCTCACATAGGAGAGGAAGCCTCAGCTAGAAGAGCTACCTGGGGTGACTAATTTAGTCCTTCATTCATAGGGAAATAAAATCACCAGCATGTGAAGAGTACTGGCAACACAAAAAAGAAAGGATAAAATAACACTCAGAGTAACCCACAGTCAAGGGAGAAAATGCAGAGAAAATCCAGGAGCCAGGAGAGAACTGCTTCTTCAAAAGGATTCAATGAGTGGAATTCCAGAAAAATGACTTTAGTGGGAAAATCTCCTGTAATGAATTAGAAGCTAGAAGATCTTAGTGATATAATGTAAAAAACGTAGGTTTCTTTTCTTAACAATAAACAAAGAACGCAAACCCAAAGCAGTTAGAGGCTTCAACTAAAACAGGAAACAATAAGGTGATGCAATGAGGGTAGAGGTGAGGCGTGGGCCACTGTGGTAATAAAGGCCTTGGCCCTGGCAAGGGGGAAGTCACTGCCTGCTCTCATGGCAGGCAGCTGGGGACGCCACAACAGCAGCCCAGAGGAGCTTATGTGTTCCACGCTTTAATAATGGGATTAATCTCTGGGTAAAATTCAACACACCCTGGAGCGGATCCTCTTTGAAGGTCAGAGCAGGTGTAACCCCAGCTGCCCCTGGGAGCATTCTGTCCTCATCAGCTGGGAGCTTATCAGCCATGCTCACCCTTATCATCTGCTGCTGGAGGCTTGGCTGCAGACACTCTGCCCCATTAGCTTACCCTCAGCTGCTGGAGGAACTGAGCCAAAGGAGGGGCTGTGGCCTTAACCGCAGAACGTCCCCTAGGAAGTTCCCAGCCTTAGAGGGAGGCCCAAGTCCTGCTCTGAGAGGGCTGTCTCCTGAGCTGCTGGTCTAATGGTAGGGATAGGGCTTCTCCCTGGATGGGTCAGAGCAAGCCTAACATCAAGCCGTTTCCTGCTCTACAGTGTAATGCCATGAAAGTAATGATGTGTTCTTGGCCTCCTGGGAGCAGTACTTGGGAGATAGAGTATGTATGAAGGTAGGGGGCATCAACCCTCTCAACTCAGAAAAGCAGTCAGGACCAGGGGAGCCAGCTGTAGAGCAGCCCAGGGCCATGGCCAAGACAGGCCCGGAGGGGGCAGCAGTGTTACTTTAGCAGGAAGAATGGGCAGGTGGGGGAGGAAGCTGGTGGGACCCTGGGCCCTCTCAGAGAGAGGGTGGGGAATGGTTTGGTGGCAGTCGGTGGGCACAAGGTGAGGGGAGCTAGGGAGGTGCCCATCCTGTGTCTGAGGTTTATGTGGCCTTCTTGGGCTGCCTGCCACGGGCTCTGTTCACCAGGAGGTAAGAAGCTCTGTCTTCCTGGATTCCGGGCTGGGGAAGTTGGCTTTTCCTCCACTTCCACACACTTCCAATAACATCTGGTTTTGATGAAGAATACCCTCTTCTCTCTTCCAGTGAGTTCTGAGTCTTCTCTAATCTCAGGCAAGCCTGTTGGCTTTTCTTTATTAACTAATAACCCCCGCCCCCTGAGATTTTCCCTTCCCAATATGTAGCAACATCATTTACATTCATGAGTACTTCATATGTTTTTCATTTATTGTGTTTTTATTTGGGCAGAAATTGACAAAAAGTTTGAACTTTGCATGTGACTCGGGGTATAGTGATGTGGAAATGTTGGGGTTCGGAGTCAATGGCCAAGAAAGAATTCTTGAGATGTCTTTAGTGCAAAAAGAGCATTTAATTAAAACATGGGGACAAGGCCCATGGGCAGAGAGAGGTGCACTGGGGTTGTGAAGAGTGACTCATTATATGCCTTCAGGTTGGGAGGGTGTTAGGAATAGTGTAAGTCTCTAAGGAATTTTGGAAGCAAGGTTTCTAGGACCTCGAAGGGCCAGCTGTTGTTAGGAAGATATTATTTATTACTGGTTAGTAAAGCTCAGTCATGAGACCCTTCAGATGTACATTAGGGGGCCATATTGGAGTATAATTGGAATATAATTGCTAACATATATTTGGGCGTAGAGGTAAAGAAAGTTTCCAAAGTAAACTTTTTAAAGTTCATTTACTTTGGGCGCCTGGGTGGCTTAGTCGGTTAAGCGTCCGACTTTCGCTTAGGTCATGATCTCACAGTTCGTGGGTTCGAGCCCCATGTCGGGCTCTGGGCTGACTGCCAGCTCAGCTCCTGGAGCCTATTTCAGTCTGTGACTCCCTCTGTCTCTGACCCTCCCCTGCTCATGCTGTCTCTCTCTCTCCTAGAAATAAATAAAACATTAAAAAAAAAATAAAGTTCATTTACTTTGATGGATGGGAAGTAAATAGCGGGAAATGGGTAGGAAAGAGAGAGAAAATTCCAAGCAGGCTCTGTGCTGTCAGCATGAAGCCCAATGAGGGGCTCGAACCCATGAACTGTGAGATCATGACCTGAGCTGAAATCAAGAGTCAGATGCCCAACCAACCGAGCCACCCAGGTGTCCCCAAAAGAATTTTTTATGTTTTTTTTTTTTTTCTAGGAGAGATTGAGAGACAGCGTGAACAGGGGAGGGTCAGAGACAGAGGGAGTCACAGACTCTGAAACAGGCTCCAGGCTCTGGGCTGGCAGTCAGCACAGAGCCCGACGCGGGGCTCGAACCCACGAACCGCGAGATCATGACCTAAGTGAAAGTCGGACGCTTAACCGACTAAGCCACCCAGGCGCCCCAAGAATTTTTGTATGTTAAAGTAGACTTACAGGATCCTGGAGGTTGGGATGTTAAGCTAAGATTGCCTTTTTCCCTGAGCAAAATGTCATTCATCATCGAGGCAGCTGAAGGTCATTGCGTTTCAAGGACTTGTCAGTGGGGTGTCCATAGCAAGGAAATTTAATTTTTTCTTTTGCCTTCATTTCCCACATCATTTTCTCCTGCAATTTTTTCTTTTTTAATGTTTTATTTATTTCTGAGAGAAAGAGAGAGACAGCATGAGCAGGGGGAGGGTCAGAGAGAGGAGACACAGAATCTGAAAACAGGCTCCAGGCTCTGAGCTGTCAGCACAGAGCCCAAGGTGGGGCTCGAACCCACAAACCGTGAGATCATGACCTGAGCTGAAGTTGGATGCTTAACCGACTGAGCCATCCAGGTGCACCTGCAATTTTTTTTTCTTACAAAGGCAGAATGTCTTTCTTGAAAATCCTTTGGAAGACTTCTCTTTCATACCACTGGCCAGAACCAGATTCTGGTTCTAGAAGCCTTGAAATGTCTTGGCATTTTCAGCCTTCCTCATGGGAGGGCGGTCTGCCAACAAGAAGGGTCCAGTGGGTGCTGCAGAGGGTGAAGGGGCAAGGGAATTGCTGCGGAGAAGCCAGAAGACCAAGTCCTCTGGCTTGCAGGAGGACGAGGTGGGGAGCTCAACACAACACACAGGTTCAATGCATAATGGGGGGTCCTGCATTGTGTGAGGGGTGCCCCCCCTTCACGTTGGGAATTTCCTAAATCTGAGATCAAAGCCACCTAAGTCTTTGTTTTTCTTCCTGCCAGCTTCAACCACAATGACTCACCTTGAGCCCAAGGGGCAGAGGCTTGAATTGTATCTTTGGCAGTATACTCCCCTCCTCTATGGGGAAATCCCTGGGGTGTAGGTGGGAACGAAGAACGAGGAGCAGAACGCATTTCCAGATCTGAAAGTCTTGTCCTGAGCAGTAGGAGAACAGCGGTGCAGATGCGGCAGATGACAGCTGCCCCTCTGATGGGGAAGAAGCAGCCCTGCCCTGGGGGAGCCTTCATCTTTCCAACTGGGACTGGTGCTCCAATAGGCGAGGCTGGAAGTCAGGGGCCCTAACTGGGGGGAGTTTGGGGTCATGCTAGATGGGAGGGTGGAATCAGGTTTGCTCGGCAGGGGAAAGACCTGGGAGGGGTTCAAAGAACAGACTGGAAAGGTTAGGGTGAGAGCTGAGGCAGCAAAATGGCCCATTTTGCCACCTTGGGAGTTGCCAGGACCCTCGTGGGGCCAGCGAGTGTGAGTGGGGACCTTGCCTCACTCTGCACCAGAACACTGTGCCGGTGTGGCTGAGCACAGAGTTGCACGGAGGGGAGGTAACTCACCCCAGGCCGGAGACGCAGCTCTCTAAACATGCTTGGGGGTACGCATGGACTTTTCCCCCCGAGCCCAACCTCCAGACTCTGGGACCAGGCACCCCAAGAGCAGTGAGGAGTCTTCTCAGCTTGTGTGTCAGCAAACTCCTTGGCTTGCCAACTAAGTGGTCAGCAAATTGCATAGGTGTTGTCTCTCTCGGGAGTAGGAAGTACCCCATGCCCCCAAGGAAAGCATGGGTGCCTGGGTTAGGGTTTAGGAGCTCTGAGCTAGGACTTGGTTCTGTCCCTCACCAGCAGTGTGGCCTTGGGCAAGCCACTTATTTTTCCAGCCTCAGTTTCACCATCTGTAAACCAGCAGCACTGTCCATGGCCGAGGGGGGAGGGTGCGGGGGGACAGACCACAGTTGAAACCACAGCTCAGCCTCTGTTAGCTGTGTGACTTCAGAGAGATTAACCTCTTTCAGCGCTTGGTTTCCTCACCCGGAGCTGGGCATTGGGTTATTTAGAGGATTAAAGCCTTGCCTGGCACCTGGCTGGCACTGTGAGTGTTAACTCCCCATCCCCCCTTTTAAGTTTATTTATTTCACGAGAGAGAGTGAGAGCATGGGGAATGGGCAGAGAGGGAGAGAGCCATGGGGAAGGGGCAGAGAGGGAGGATTCCAAGCAGGCTCCATGATGTTAGCGCAGAGCCGGAGAGGAACCCAAGGTCATGACCCCAGCTGAAATCAAGAGACCGGATGCTTAACCGACTGAGCCACCCAAGCACACCTCCCATTTTCTTGCTGAGTTGTCAGTTCAGAGATTTTAGCCATTTACCTCCACCTGCATATTTGCTAATTTTTGCCAAGTGCAAGGTTGACAGCAGCAGCAGCAGCTGTAAAAAGCCAAAACAGGATGGGTCACATCTCAGCCACTGAGAGGGATTAACATTAGACTGAGGGCCTGGCTGAGACCCAGAAGGAGCCACCACCCTGACTCTTCTCAAGAACGAACTGGGTCAGACATGGTCTTGTAGTCTGTGAAGTCCACAGGACAGATGTCAGGCGTTGATCCCCAGGAAGGAGGGCATTTCCCCAGGGGGAGGGAGCCTACATTTCTCCAGAGTTCCCGCAAAGGCTCGGTGTTTGCTGGCTTCTCCCGGCTGAGACGCAGCAGGAGTGCTCGCGGGGGAGGGCACTGTCAGCTCCTCTTTCAGCGGTGCTGTTAGGGGCCTGCCCATTCTCCCCACCTCTGGGCCTAGAAGGAAAAGGACAACCCGACTTTTAGGATCAAGGTAGAACTTCAATGCGTTCGAGGTTCAATTTTAGAGTCTTCAGGTCTGTGGTTTCACTTTAGTGGTTGAATGTCCCCTTCATACTCTTGAACTCTCTGATTATGATTTATACTCTGTCCTCCACCCCTGCCTCTGCTACTGTAGAGTCATACGAAATTATGCTTATGCTTACAAAATTGCTGGCATACGACATAAAAATAAGCATATTTAAAACAGAAGAGTCCAGCAATCAAGGGCATGGACCGTAGGACTAGACCACCTAAATTTAAATCCAGCCTCTGCCATTTACTACCCGTGTGATCCTGGGCAAATTACATAAGTCCATCGTGCCTCAGTTTCCACATCTGTGAAGTGGGAGTGTTTCCCACCTCTTAAATTTGTTGTGAGGATCACATGAGTCCATTTGTAAAGCCCTTAGAAAAGTGCCTGGCACAAAGTACATGGAAGGCTAAGCATGAACTCTTCCTGTCTTTGAAAACCCTCTGGGGTGCTATGCCACTGGACACTGTCGGCTACCACGGCCATGCTCTTCAGCTGGTGGGAAGCGTGGCTGGTTGCTCAGATAAGCCCCAGAGAAGGCATTCAGTTTGGGCTGAGGTGCCAAGTTGTATGACAGACGTTTGGTTTCACGAACGTCATCCTCAGTACTGTGAGATGACCCAGCACGCGAGCCAAATGGCCTGGAAAGTTGTGATTTCCACCTCTGGGGGTGCTTCACACCTGGGCCAAGTCTGTAGGGCTATTTTAACTCCCCCACGTTCTCTCTCTCAATCCTGACGATATGTGGATGGAATTGAATGCAGGTCTGATGGCATCACATCTTTCCACCGTTGCTGCTACTACCACCTCCAGCGCACACCAGACCCCCCGTGGAGGACTCTCTCTGTGCCAGGCACCCTGCTAACCACTTTTTTTTTTTAATGTTTATTCACTTTTGAGAGACAAAGAGAGAGGGACAGAGAGTGAGTGAGGAAGGGACAGAGAGAGAGGGAGACACAGAACCTGAAGCAGCTCCAGTCTGCCCTGTCAGCACAGAGCCTGAGGTGGGGCTCAAACCCACAAACCGCGAGATCGTGACCTGACGCTTAACCGACTGAGCCACCCGGGCGCCCCTCCCCTTTTTCATGCTAACCGCTTTGTAAGTGTTGTCTTATTTATTTAATCCTTAACAACTCTGTGAAGTCCATTTTATTATTTATTTTAAAAAAAATATTTTGTTTTAAAGCAATCTCTATACTCAGTGTAAGGCTTAAACCCACATCCCTGAGACCAAGAGTCATGTAGTCCACTGACCGAGCCGGACAGGCACCTGGTGTGAAGTCCATTTTATTATTCCCACTTTGCAGGTGAGGATGCCAGACTCAGAGAAGTAACTTGGCCACATAGCTAGGAGGCAAAGGGACCAGAATTCAAGCCTGTGTTTGTTTGGCTCCCAAGGCTGGTGCCATTTGCCATGGGGGTTCCACACACCAGCCTTCTCAGCTGTGCTGTGCCTTCAGCACAGGGAGAGAGTCTCCCGTGTCTTTCCATCACACAGAGACCTTGCTAGTAAGCCTGGCATTTGGGACATGTGACTTATTTTTAATTTTTAATGTTTTTAATGTTTTATTTATTTTGGAGAGAGAGAGACAGTGTGAGCAGGGGAGGGTGAGAGAGAGAGGGAGACACAGAATCTGAAACAGCCTCCAGGCTCTGAGCTGGCAGTCAGCACAGAGCCGGATGCGGGGCTCGAACCTACAAACTGTGAGATCATGACCTAAGCCGAAGTCGGACGCTTAACCGACTGAGCCACCCAGGCACTCTTTTATTTTTTATTTTAGAGAAAGAGAGAGAGAGAGAGAGCACAAGCAGGAGAGAGAGGCAGAGGGGGGGAGAGAGAGAGAGAGAGAGAGAGAGAATCTCAAGCAGGCTCCATGCTCAGCATGAAGCTCCTTCCCATGACTCTGGGGTCATGATCTGAGTCAAAATCAAGAGCCAGATGCTCTACTGACTGAGGCACCCTGGTGCCCCAGGACATGTGATTTTAATACAGTAAAGACACTGACACTTATGGGCTTCCCTCCAGGGTGTGTGAGCTTTTGAGAAGTTTCTAATAATTTCCATACTATATTCAAGCTGTTGCATGAGGAGGCCCAACTCTGTCTGGATTTATTCTTTCCTGGTGACTCTAGGGCCAGGAATAGTACAGGAGATTCAAGAGAGGAGGGTGCTGGAGGGGAATGTCAGTCTGCACATGTCTCGTTGTCTCTTTTACTCCTAGTAATTTGGGAGGGCTTCCAGCTCAGTGTTGTTGGTGTTCTGGGTGAGTAGCACTTGGATGGGGTAAAGACCCCCATTCTTGAGATGATTTTTGCTTGCTATTTGCTCTTATCTCAGAGACAGAGAAGATGGCTACAGCTTTAGTAAGATATACAGAAGGTGATTACTAGGTAGCAGAACAGAGACCATGGCAAGGAAAGCTTGGCCAGACCTCATCTCATATTGGTCTTAGAAATGCAGGTGGAGCAGAAGAAGACCTGCATATGTTCACATGCCGCGCTGTAACAATATATCAAATAACACAATGCATGGCCAATTATCCACCAGCCTAAACTGTAAACCATTATCGAAGATGTAAGCGCTAACGCTTTAAAACTCTTATAAGACAACACAGGGGGAAAGTTTTGTGACATTGGATTAGGCAATAATTTCTTGGATATGACCCTCAAAGCTCAGCAACAAAAGAAAAATAGGTAAATTGGACTCCATCAAAATAAAACTTCTGTGCATCAAAGGACACAATCAAGAGAGTGAAAAGGCAACCCATGAAATGGGAGAAAACAACATTTGCAAATCACATCTCTTAAGGGGTTAATATCCAGAATACAGAAAGAACTCCTACAACTCAGCAATAACAAAAAACAAACAATCTGATTTAAAAATGGGCAAAGGGGAGCCTGGGTGGCTCAGTCAGTTGAGGGTCCAATGTCAGCTCAGGTCATGGTCTCACCACTCGTGTGGGTTCGAGCCCTGCATTGGGCTCTGTGTTGACAGCTCAGAGCCTGGAGCCTGCTTCAGATTCTGTGTCTCTCTCTCCCCAACTCGCACTCTCTCTCAAAAATGAATAAATGTTAAAAAAATTTGTTTAAGTGGGCAAAGGACTAGAATAGACATTTCTCCAAGGAAAATATATAAATGGTCAAGGAGCACATGAAAAGATGTTCCATGTCACTAAGTTTTAGGGAAATGCAAGTAAAAATGACATTATCACTTTATACCCTTTAGGATTGCAATATATAACTATATATAATGTATAACCAGAAGAAATAAAACGTTGATGAGGAAGAGGAGAATTGGAACCTTCATGCACTGTTGGTGGGAACATAAAATGGTGCAGGTGCTGTGGAAAATAGTGTGGTGGTTCTTCAACAAATTAAACAGAGAATTATCATATGATCCAGCAATCTATTTCTGGGTATATATTGAAAATAATTAAAAGCAGAGTCTCAAAGAGATATTTATGTTCAGAGTGGCATTATTTGCAAAGGACAAGAAGTGGAAGCAACTCAAGTGTTCATCAACAGAAGAAAGAATAAACAAGATGTGATACATGCATACAGTGGGAGATTGTTCAGCCTTAAGAAGGAAGGAAATCTTGTCATCCATGCTACCACACTGATGAACCTTCAGGACATCATGTTAAGTGACATAAGCCAGTCACACAAAGACAGACACTGTGTGATTCCATTTATGAGGTCCCTAGAGTTGTCAAACTCATAGAGACAGAAGGTAGATGGCAGACACCAGGGCCTGGGGGTTGGGGGGAGTAGCGAGTGTTTAGTGGGGACAGAGTTTCAGTTTTGCAAGATGAAAAGAGTTCTGGAGATGAATGGTGGTGATGGTTACACAACAGTATAAATGCACTTACTACCACTGAATTGTACCCTTAAAAATGGCAAATGTTATATGTGTTTTACCACAATTAAAATAACCGTATAAACCATTACAAATAAAGTTGAATCCTCTTGACTCCCACTGCCCTCCACTACACTCAGAGAAATGGACATCTTGAATTTGATGTGTATTGTTCCCTTTGCGTATTTAGTTTAGTTTTGTTTGTTTCAAATTTTATACTTCTGAAACTTGCTTTATGTCTGTTTAGCATTATCTTTGTGAGAGCCATGTTGATATGCATCATGCTAGGTATTTTCACTGTATTGTGTGTTTTATTTCACCTTGTGAGTTCCGTGCAATTTATTTATCTATTCTCATGGAACTCTCCTGTTTATTCCTATCTCCTACCAGATAGACCATTTTCTTTTTTTGCTGTTACAAACAGGAATCCCATAAATTTCAATAGGGAATGTGCATTTCTGACTATATGTGGTATTGCTGAATTTTCCTCCACAGAGATTATGTGAATTTATATTCCCACCAACAGTTTCTGTTGCTCAAAGTCCTAATCGTCAGATTAGTATTTTTCCTGACCCTGCATCTCAGTGATTACTCAACACTTGCTTTTCCATCATTCCTCTTTTGTCAACTGCTTGTTCTTACCCTTTAGACATTTTCATTTGCGTTGTTGTCTTTTCGTGTTAATTTATCAGAGTTCTTTCTATATTTTGGATACTATACCTTTGCCAATTACATGTGTAACAAATATTTTCTCCTAGTCTATGGGTTATGTGTTTTCTAATGATGTCTTTTGATGAACATAACTTTTAAATTTAAATGTAGTCAAGTCTTTTCTGGCTTATGTTTTCTGGCTTATGTCTCATTCTCTTTGCTTAAGAAAATCTTCACTACCCTGATGTTGTAAAGATCTTTTCCTATGTTTTCTTCTAAAAGCTTTAAAGTTTTCTTCTATATATTTATGTTGTTAACCCAGCTGGAATTTCTTTTATTTTATTTCATTGTCATCTACACAATGTTTTTATTTATATTCAGCTATAATCAAAATTAACAGCGGAATTAATATCAGATTCCACAGCTCCAGGTCAGCTTTTCTTACACAGACACAGAGTGGCCAGTTCTACAGGCAACAGACGGGATTCCTGACAATGTCACTCAGGCCTACAGTCCATTGTGCCTTAACCGCAAAGCAACTCTCCCCCTTGCTTTTTTCAGTACTGCTTTTTAAAGGAGCCAGAGTGGGGCACTGACCCCCCAGTAACCAGCCTGAGATGTACTAGGTTGGGGGGTTAGTGGACACACCAGCCTCTCTGGCTGTCTTGGTGAGAGACACGGCCATGAAAACACAACCCAGAAGTGCCATCACGCATAATCCTGGACCTAGGCTCACAGAGGCAGACACAATGCATCTCTCTCCCTCTCTCTCTCTCTCTCTCTCTCTCTCTCTCTCTCTCTCTCGGTAAACTTCCTTAAGAGATTCTTTGATGCTCTGCTCTAATACTGTAGATCTGATCTTTCTGCCTGAATTTTTTCTTTTAAATTCTGGGTTTCTATTCTTACATTAACACTTTGGGGACCACATTCTAGTACCAAAATATTCCCCAAAATGAAATTCACATTTGATCAAAACATAAACTGGGGTGTGACTTTCTAGAATTATAAAAGTTAGGCAGAAGGAAAAGTCATCTGAAACCACTGTCTGATTGCTCAGGCCTCCCCTGGGGGAATGGAAATGGGGAAGCAGAAAAGTCTAGGTGCATCCCAGAACCTGGGAACACTGCTCCAGACCTCTGCGCTGGTTTTCATCTCTTAGCAGTCCCTTCTTCCCAGACAGCTGCTCATAGAGTTTGGGCATACAGCCCTCCCATTCAGTCTGGTAACACATGTGGGCCAGTGGGGGTCTGAGCTCATACTTTTTGTGGAAAGGTGACGCTTCGAATGTGGCACAGTGGTCTCTAGATCAGTTGCTGAGAATGGGCTTGTCACACTTCAGTGGCCCATTCTGCTTGTAAACTAGCCAGACCAGCTGTGAAGGCCTGTGCGCTTGGGAGGCCCAGAGCGACATAACGGGAGAGACTGTCCCACTGGTGATGTCATCACCCTTCATGCTGACCACCAGAAAATGGTGCCGTTCCCTGTATTTGCAGTCCTTCCTTTAAAAACATTTTTTTAATGTTTTATTTATTTCTGAGAGAGAGAGAGAGAGAGAGTGAACAGGAGAGGATCAGAGAGAGAGGGAAACACAGAATCTGAAACAGGTTCCAGGCTCTGAGCTGTCAGCACAGAGCCCAACGCGGGTCTCGAACCCACAAACCGTGAGATCATGATCTGAGCCGAAGTTGGACGCTCAACCGACTGAGCCCCCCAGGCGCCCCTGCAGTCCTTCCTGCCGGGAGTGTCTGGATATGTCATGAGCCAGGTGTAGAGTTTACCTGGATCCATGCCATGCATGCCATCCCATGCAGTGATGGTGGGCCAGTTCTTAACCTGGGTGGGTGTCAGCACTTTGCCCAGCTCGTTGACTCCTGCCCCGGTGTATTTGGCCTGCAGTGGATGCTGTGGCCACTCGTCCACTTCCTGCAGGTTAAGAGGCCTGGCCCCTTGCTGAGGTCCACCAGCATTGCGGAGCTGAGGGGCAGAGTTGTGGGAGGCAGGGCACAGGCTTGTAGCACCGAGTCTGAGCAGTATGCAAACTTCTGGAACTCACATTTTGTGTATTATGTAATGTAGAGTGGAATCTGGTTCTACTTTTTTTCTCCACGTGGACAACTAATTATTCCAGGGCCATGTACTGACCATGCTGCCACGTCCCGCTGATTTTCTGTGTCCGGCCCAATGTCCCGCTCTCTTGCAGATCACGTGTCCATTTATGTGTGGCTCCGTTTGTGGGATTTCTGTTTTGTTTCTCAATCTTTGTGTCATTACTTCAGTATCTTAATAATCACTGCCTTATAATAAGTCTTTTGTCTGGTAGGGAAGTCCACGATCTTGTTTATCTTCTTCAAAACACATTTTAGAATTGATGCATTTTTATTAGGTTGACTCCTAGATATTAAAAGTTTTCATTCTATAGCAAATGGCATTATTAACTTTACCAACTGTTGCTAGTATTTAGGAATACAACTGTCTTTTAAGTAGACCCAAACCTTGCAGGGTGCTGCCCTGGTGTCTGCAGAGTGCGAGAGGCAGGTCATGTAGTTGCTGGGTGTCTCTGCTGTCCAGTGTGGCCTGGCTGTGGCTGGAGGGATAGAAATCTGAGTGGCTACTTTTGGCCAGGAAGGATGATGTGGTGAAGGACAAGGGGGCAGGGAGGGACTGGGAGATGGGGGGGAGCTGGAAAGATTTATACATGGTGCTTTCGTTACATCTCTAGGTTGAGTCCTTTGAGAAAATCTATAGCTGTCACTGTGGTCAGATTTGTGACTCCTTTGATTGTAGGTACGTGCAAATGCAGCCAAGCTGGTGAGGTGGAGAGGTGGGAAGCGTCAGCACTAATCGGATTAGACCTGTGGCACCGAGTAATTTGCCAGTATTTGCTGGTTGGGTGATCACACCCATCTCAGTTCTTGGCTGGGTGACAGAGACAAAGCCCCAAAGGGAGTGGACCTTAGTGTGGAAGATCGTAGGTATCTTGTCTCTTTATGTCCAGGACCATTTCACAATACGCAGAACATGTAGCAAGCTTGAGTAAATAATGCTGTTTCTCTCCCTTGTGCTGCCTTGAGAGGTACTGTGCATAAAACCAGGTGGGTGGCCTTGGACAAGATTTGCTGTGATGGGCACCAGGTTCTGGACCCCGCAACAGAGCTCACAAAGATCGTGGCCACTGTCGCTCCCACTAGAGCCTGAGAGTTGGAGCTCAGGTCAAAGCCCTGATCAGAAGGCAGAGGCAAACTTCTCTGACATGCTAGCTCAGCGCCACTTGAAGCTGCCCCTGCTCATTTCCTGCCTTGGTGGGTGTAATGGAATCCCCTACTCCCTGCCTTCCCAGCCTTTAATCTCTGAGGAGCCAGGACAAAGGCACAGCTGTCCTTTCTTCTGCGTTTTGTGGCTAGAGGTGAGAACCAGGATCTGGAGAGAAGGTCACAGGTGGGAGCCCCCAGTCTGAGTGAGGAAACTGAGCCCCAGGGGTAGAGCGTCCAGAGGGGCAGAATTTGGGATGAGGGAAAGTATTGCTGGGTTCTGGAGTGGCTTGAGCAAGGCCTGGGTGGGAGGTAGAAGGTAGAGGGAAGAAGGGACTGAGATTGGCACCGTGGCAGATTGTGCCAAGGCAAATTTGGGCAGTAAAATTACAAGACTTGTTCTTCATGGATGCCAACATCCAAGACTAATCTGTCACAGGAACGCTTTCCAAGTGCCTATGGCAAGACAGGTGCAGCCCAAATCCTGGGCTGAGAGCAGGGGTGTGGAGGATAAGGTTCCTAATTCCCGAGATGAGGAGGATTTTAAGAAATGCTAAGGCTGGTAGTGGTTTCTCTGGAGCCCTCTTACCTGGTGCAGATGGAGGAGGAGGCAGAGTTGTTCCTTGGACTCCAGTTCCCCCAGCAGCTCCTTTTAAATCTGGTGTCACAGGCAGAATCTTGATCTCAGTTGGCTGCTGGTTAGTCACCAGCAAGTGTCAGCAGATAATGAAGGACTGTTTACTTTGGATGACTTGGTTGGTTCAGCGGAGAACCACTTTGATCTTACTGAGGGGCAGGCCCTGCAGAGATGATTTTCTTATAGACACATTCTCCTGAGGAATCCCTGCTACAGGGCATGTGGCCTTATCTGACGGTTCAGGGAAGTTCTTCCTGACAGGTACCTAGAGCACAATGTAGCCAGATAGGACAAAGGGTGAAAGAGTTCTGGGCAGATGGAAGAGCATGGGGGCAGCTCTACAGTGGTCTGCCGTGGAGGAGCCTGAGGGGCCCGGAGCAGACAGCCTGCAGGGCAGGGGCCAGGGCACCCGGGACTCTGAGCTGCAGGGAGTTTGTACTTTACTCAAAGAGAAGTGGGAAGACTGTACATCTTCTTTGGTAAGGGAGTGACTTGGGTGATCAACTCATCCTGGTTTGCCAGGGACATTCAGGCTTTAGCAATTAAAAGTCCTGTGTCCAGGAAACCCCTCAGTTCCAAATAAATCAGGATGGACTTGACTGGTTAGATTTATGTTGTAAAAAGTTCACTCTGACTGAGGAATGAAAAATGGGATTGGAAAGGGGAAGAGGGGATGAGCGAGAGCATTTACAGAGGCTGGGGAAGGTGCTTCAGATTCTGTGTCTCCCTCTCTCTCTGACCCTCCCCTGCTCACGCTGTCTCTCTCTCTCAGAAATAAACATTAAAAAAAAAAAAAAAGAGGCTGGGGAAGAGAAATATCTAGAAAAAGATCTAATATTTATCGAAGGTTTGCTATGTGTCAGTTGCTCCTCCAAACATTCAATATTCATTGTGCTATATTATCTTCAGAATAGTGCTATAAGCTAGATACTATTTTCACTTCCATTTTACACCTTACTGAGGTTAGCAATGTGTCCAAAGTGAAACGTCTTATGAATGGCAGAACAGGATTTGAACCTAGAACCTGACTTTGGTGCAGACACTACACTGTGCTGAGATGAGGGAAAGCACTGTGTCTTCACTGATGAAGAGAAGGCAGGTGGAGTCCAATCCTCTTCTACCTCTGAAGACAGATGACTTTACTCCCCTGTCCCAGCAGACTCTTTTTTAAAAAATTGTTTTTAATGTTTACTTATTTTTGGGAGACAGAGAGACAGAGCACAAGCAAGGAAAGGGCACAGAGAGGGAGACACAGAATCCAAAGCAGGCTCCAGGCTCCAAGCTGTCGGCACAGAGCCCGATGCAGGATTCGAACCCACGAAATGTGGGATCATGACCTGGGCGGAAGTCGGACACTTAACCGACTGAGCCACCCAGGAACCTCCCATCAGACTCTAAATGAGCACCCCCAAACAGAGGTTAGGACAGGGATGAAGCCGTGGAAATGGGGAATTAGGTAAAAGTCTATACACAGAATGCAAGATAGTCTTGGACCCTTCCTCCACTGCCCTTCAAGAACATTAGCAACCAGACTGTTCCCCTCAGCCTGAAGGTTGGAGGGTTCTTTCTGGGGAAACTGACCATCCCAACATGGCCTTTGTGATGTGTGCTTTTTCATGCCACCATGCAATTCTTGTACACCAGCTGGATGTCCTACAACTCAACTCAATTCTGACACTACTTTCCTGGAGACAAGGTCAGACCCCACAGATTAAGGAATCAGTCCCACAAGACAGTCCCTTCCCCCAACTTTAGACTAGTTGAAAGTCCAGGCTGTCATCTGTGCTTCTGACCAACTGGCTATAGATTGAAGTTTCCCACAATCCCCTCTTTGGGTTCAATTAGTTTGCCTGAGTAGCATGTAGAGTTCAGAGAAGCAGGTCACTTAATAGATCATCATTTATTATAAGAGAAAGCTATATGGAAGAGATGTATTGGACGAGGTTCATGAGAAGGAGCACAGAGCTTCCATGTCCCTCTGGGGGCATCACTCTCCCTGAATCTCCCTGTGCTCACCAACCCAGAAGCTCCCTGAGCCCCGTCCTTTTGGGTTTTTATGGAGGCTTTATCACATAGGCATGATTCGTTAAATCACTAGCTATTGGCAATCAGTTCAACCTTCAGCCCGTCTCCCCTCCCTGGAGGTTGGTGGGTGTGGGGCTAAAAGTTCCAGCTTTCCAGTCAGATGATTTTCCTCGGCAACCAGCTCCCATCTTTAAGGGCTTTCCATAAGTCACCTAATTAATATAAATCTTGTTGTGGCTGAAAGGGTTTATTATGAATGTCAAGATACTTCAATGACTCTTATACTTAGGACATTCAAGAGTTTTAGGAGCTCTGTGTCATGAACCACGAGGAAGACCAAATATATACGTTTCTGATTATAAACCACGATGTGAAATTGCCTGTAGTAGCCATGGTGGCTGTGAGTTTATTGCAGCGAGCTTCAGTCACCGCAGTGGCTGCTCTCTCAAGGCTACTCTCTCTCTCGAGGCTGCCGGCTTGGTGCTCTTCAGTTGGTGCCGGCTTCTTCAATTGCGGCTTTCGGAAGACTGTTGTTACTGTGCGACACAGTAGAGATCGTGGGAAAAGACTGTTTATCATCAAACCTTCTGGATCCTATGACAGGCATTTTTTGAGTTTAATGAAATTCTACATTTTGTTGACTGGGATTCTAGTAGCAATTGGCATAACTCTGGTGAATATATTCATTGGTGAAGCCAAGTTAGCAGAAATTCCAGAAGGCTATATCACAGAATACTGGGAATACTTCAAGCATACTATATCAAGATGGATTTCCAGAACTCTCTTTGATGACCTTGAAAAGAATTACGAAAAAGAAAAGCCAATGGCTATCCCTCAAATTGAAGCTGAAAAGGCCGATTTATGCTTACAGGAGATAGAAACACAAAGGTTAATGCTTGAGAGAGGTGATGGTCCCTGGTATCAGTATCCGACGATTGATAAGGTGCTGATTGATCTTTCTCCAAAAGCAACTCCTGACAACTAATCTTTTGTTTCTCTAAATACAAAGCATATTCTCTTTAGGGGAAAATTAATTAGTAGATATATTCTGTATTTTTGTTCACATGATGAATAAAAGACCTTCCATTGCTCTATTTCTCAAAAAACAAAACAAAACAAAAATACCACAATATCACAGCCCTCCATGTAGCAATTGAGGGGTTTTACTGCGATAAAGATCACTGAGTACCAGACCCTGCCCTCTTAGACAGGGCTTCTCACCAGGGCTTAGCGTTTCACTGATAAGTAGGGGCAGATTGCCAAGGGTTACTAGACACGGAAGGAAAGCCTTATAAATGGAAGACTAGGGGGGAAAAACTCCAGACGAATCAACAAATGAAAGGAACTTGGAAAACAGTATATACCCAAGAACTTGCAAATCCTCCCAACACTCCGCACTGTTTCCTGCTTCCATCATAGCTGCCTGCTTTGTTTCTACCGCCTAAATCTCCCCCACCCCCGCCCCCAGCTTAGTCTATCTAGGAATACCTTGTTTTAGTTCTGAGTCACATCATCTTTTCTATAGTGATTCTATTTGGAGGTGACCCCAAGAATGTGACAGGGTCCTCTGTTGTGTTTGTCCTGTACCTTATGCTTAGTTGCATTTCTAGCATCCATAACAGTTATTCTTTTCACCTGATCCTTTCTAGACCATAGACTAGAGGCTGGGAACTGTGCACCCCTGGCTTCTAATACCTGGCAGCCTGCCTGGCACAGAGTAGGTGCTTATTGATTGCTTACTGATTTATAGGTCAGAGCCCAATACCAGGATAATTAAGAGTCAAAAAGGATCATCCATAGACTCACAAAATGGATACTTGTATATGCAGGCACTGAAACTTGGGTGGGATCCAGGAAGGCAGAGCCAGTTGGACAAGAGCTGGGTGAGGCTTTCAGGTGTTTTGGTTTCCAGGCAGCTTGCAGGAGGCTAATCGTATTAAGGCAAATGCTGGTCTTGCAAGGGAAGGAAGACGTGCCATGTGGGAAGAAGTGGCTGTCCCTCCCAGAAAATCTGGAGTATGCAGAGTTCGACTTCCTGCTTTTGGCCCCTCAGGCATCTCTGTGGGCAGCACCGTGACTGTCTGTGGGCACCGCATGCTTTTTAACTCTCCAGTTCCAGTAAAGATCTACAATTCTCTTTTCAGTTATGAGCACAACAGCTGATACATGGCTGGAATATTTAAACAAGTGATTGCCAGAGTTACCAGATTTCAAACCTCACAAAAATTCTACTCATTCTTCTGGCTTTATTGCTGGTCTCCACAGGTTATGTTCTTTCTATACCTTGTGCCCAGTCTGGCTTTAGGACTCATCATGCTGTGTTACGTTTTTCTGTTTTTATTTGTCTCCTCCCAGAGACGTGAGCTCCTTGAACGCAGGAGCTGGCATATAGCTCTTGGATCTTCGTCTCAGTATTCCTATAGGTTTCAGAAGCAGCTGGCAGTCTGCTGTACTCAATAGGGCACAGGAATTTGGGGGTAAAATTAATTTTCAGAGGAGTTTGGGTCAAGTCCACAGCTCAGCTGTGAATGGGCAACTAGAGCAGCAACTCCAGAGCTCAGACTTGTCAACAGGATTGAAAAGTAACTGGCATTTTAACTTTCAGGAAGGTTCAAGGAACTGAGTGGGAGTCCAACGGTACTATTTAGACTGAGGGGTGGGTGAGTAAGACAGAATAGTGATTAAAGCACAAGTTTTGGAGTAAAACTGGTTTATGTTTCAGTCTTGTTTTGTTGTGTTTTTTCTACTTGTGGTCTTTTACTTAAGAGAAATTGACCAAAAAATTTTATCATTTTTATTGCAGTTACTGTTATTGAGATGGAGGTACTTTTGGACAAATTCTTTCTTCAGACTAAAGTCATGGCTGCTTTTCAGAGAGATCTTGCAGTTTCAAAACCATTGTTCTAGAAATTCTACCTCTGGGGTTTACAAAAATATATGTACAAGGATTTCATTGTATTATTTATTTATTTATTTATTTATTTAGAGTGTGTGCATGAGCAGGGGAGGCACAGAGAGGGAGAGAGAGTTGCAAGCAGGCTCCATGCTCAGTATGGAGCCCAACGTGGGGCTTGATCCCACAACCATGAAATCATGACCTGAGCTGAAATCAAGAGTCAGACATTTAGCTGACTGAGGCACCCAGGTACCCTCAATGTAGCACTTAAAAAATTCTAATAGGGGTCCCTGGGCAGCTCAGTTGGTTAAGTGTCGGACTTCGGCTCAGGTCATGACCTCATGGTTCATGAGTTCGAGCCCTGTGTTGAGCCCTGTGTATCAGAGCCTGGAGCCTGCTTGGCATTCTGTGTTTCCCTCTCTCTCTGCGCCTCCCCTGCTCATTCTCTGTCTGTCTCTCTCTCTCTCAAAAATAAACATTAAAATATTTTAAATAAAAAATTTTAATAAAAAATCAGAAACTGAATAGAGGTCTAGTCAGAAAACATTGGTTAAACAAATGATGGAGTATCTATACTATGGGATATTTTGTATCATTGGAAACAATGATATAAATCTATGCTTACTGTTCTGGAATCATTCATCACCAATAACTGTGCTTGATATAACTAATGAATATTTTTAAATGAATTAAATAGTGTCAAGAATGTGCCTGCAGCATGCATGTATATTGACCACATTTTTTTGTTAAATTGTTTCTCATGTGAAGACATATAGTAAATAATTCTGCAAGGACAGATAGCTTTGGATGATGAAACCATGTTAGGCTAGCTTCTGTGTTTTATGATCTCATTTTCAACTAGTAGGCATTACTTTTGAAACCAATGATACAAAAATTAGTTTTATTTTGTTTTTTTTTTAATTTTTTAATGTTTTATGTGTTTCTGAGAGAGAGAGAGAGAGAGACAGCGTGAGCAGGGGAGGGTCAGAGAGAGAGGGACACACAGAACCTGAAAAAGGCTCCAGGCTCTGAGCTCGGTGTCAGTACAGAGCTCGACACGGGGCTCGAACCCACGAACCGCGAGATCATGACCTGAGTCAAAGTCTGACGCTTAACCGACTGAGCCACCCAGATGCCCCAAATTAGTTTTATTTTGAAAACCAAAAGTTAGAGGAATAAGGTATGGAAATCATGGAGGCACTGGGTGTTGATGGGGTGAACAAGACTCAGGTTCTGGGGAAGATCAGGAATTCCCTGGTAGGGCCGGGGGAAGGCTAAGAAAAAGGTCCCAGGATGAAGAAGATCCAGATGGCCCCAGGACAAATGACTGGAGGACAGTCCAAATCCAACCCAGTTTGGGGTGGCCCCGAGGTAGACATGAGAGTGGGCTCACGACCTAGAAGTCTTCAGGCCTTTCTTCCAGGAGCAGCAAGTGAACTAGGCAAGGATGAAGGTCAACACCTTCAAAAAACTGTCTGGTTTAAAACTCGTTTTTCTTTAGCATTGCTCATATTTATTCCTACAAGTTTCAGTGCTGATCTTCAATTCCTCAGTGACCCATTGGTAATTACTTTATGAATGAGGGCACCTCCAGGACAATTTAACCCACTGTCATTGCTAACACAAGTTTTCCTGATCCCCAATTCAGAGACAAATGGTAGGTATATCAACTAAAATAATACAAAGAAGTATCATAAAACTGGGCAGAAATAGATGAAGTGAGCTTGGACATCTTGGTGGACCATAAATCAAGAATGCTGTGAAAGGCTAATGAGATCATGTAATAAAGCAAACAAGCTAGGTATTTATTAAGACACTTGAACATGTGAAAAGCAACGGGTTCATAAGGATGAGAGAAAAGGAAGGAGGAAGAGAAAGACAGAGGGCGAGAGGGAGGGAGAGAGAGACAGCCTTAATGAATGCCAGAATATCACTGGAGGTTGTGAGGGACCCTCAACCTACTACTCTGGAAATTCGTATTTAAAGGGAAGGAAATAAGTATTTCTTTTGCTTTTCTGGTATGAATTGTATTTCAGGATAACTAAAAAGCCCTACTGGTGTAGGGGAAGTTATTATATTTGAAGAATTCCAGACAGTAAATGCATAGGGAATGATAGAATTAGAAATCACAGTTATGATAATTAGAAATCTAATTATGATATAATTAGAAATTTGGAATCTTTAGGGGCGCCTGGGTGGCTTAGTCAGTTAAGCGTCCGACTTTCGCTTAGGTCATGATCTCGCGGTTAGTGGGTTCGAGCCCCGCGTCGCGCTCTGTGCTGACTGCCAGCTCAGAGCCTGGAGCCTGTTTCAGTCTGTGACTCCCTCTCTCTCTGACCCTCCCCTGTTCACGCTGTCTCTCTCTCTCTCTCCTAGAAATAAATAAAAACATTTAAAAAAAAAAGAAATTTGGAATCTTTAATGAAAAACCAGTTCAGGCAATGGTTGTCATCGATAGTAAAAGCATCAGATGGGATGTTGATGGAGAGCTTTTTATCCATGTATGTATGTATGTATATAGGTAGGGAGGCATGTAAGTATGTAGGTAATTAGTGTTTAATGGAGAACTTTTTGGGGGATAACTTTTAATGGAGAGATTTGACTATCACTATCTGAACCCACCGGTCGATTTTAGCACTGCTGAGAGTGGGACAGCCACACATCAGGAACCTCCTGATGTTATGCACCATGTGCAAAGTCTTTTTGCTAACAAAATTGAAATTGAATCTAATCAACACCTGTAGTTAGTTTTTATTTGTAGGAAATACAGGGGGTTGAGAAATAAATTGAAAGATGCCATGAGGAGCACTCAGCCAAATTGAGAACATGGGTCCTTTTACAAGACAACTACCTGATTTCTTCAGCAAAGCAAAGCTATGACAAAATGGAGGGGAATTGGTCTAAATTAAAAGAGGCCTAAGAAACACAAGCCCATTAAACTGAGTGGATTTTGTTTGGATTCTATTTCATACATGTCTTAGGCACCTCAGGCTGCTGTAACAGCATGTCATACATGGGTGGCTTATAATAACATATTTATTTCTTTTAGTTCTGGGGGATGGATCAAGGTGCCAGTAGATTTAGTTCTTGGTGAGGGCTCTCTTCTTGGTTTACAGATGGCCACTTTCTCACTGTGTCCTCACACTGTGGCGAGAGAAAGCTCTGATGTCTCTTCTTCTTCTTCTCAGGGCACTAATCCCACTAATGAGGGATCCACCTTCATGCTTCATCTTAACCTGTCTCCCAAGGCCTCTGGGAGTTATGCCATCACATTGGGGGTTAGGGCTTCAGCATATGGAGTCAGGGGACCTTTTGAAGACAGTTCAGTCCATAACAGCACAATATGCTGTAACAGAGCATTTTTGAGATAATTGCAAAGTTTACTAATTTTCTTTCTAAGTAGGCTTCATGCCCAGTGTGGAGCCCAACATAGTGCTTTAACTCATGACCTAAGATCAAGACCTGAGATCAGATCAAGAGTTGGATGCTCAACTGACTGAGCCACCCAAGTGCCCCACTAATTTTTCTTTGGAAAAATTGCAAAGGTTACTAAGAACAGTGTCTCTGCCATGCCATACTCATGGTCGTCCCCAGCGCACAGGAACCTACAACAAACAGCAGTTTGACTCAGATTTAGTTTCACAGGCACACACATTTATACACTACCCACACTTAAAGAGGTTTTTTTTGCCACACATAAACAGAGAGTGACAGTCATCCATTGTTTCTATGCAAATGCTGGAGTTTTTGTATGTATTAAAACTAAGATGGCTAGGGGAGCCTGGGTGGCTCAGTCGGTGGAGTGTGTGACTCTTGATTTCGGCTCAGGTCATGATCCCAAGGTTGTGGGATTGAGTCCCACATCGGGCTCTTTGCTGAGCATGGAACCTGCTTAAGATTGTCTCTCTCTCCCTCTCTATCTCTCTCTCTGCCCCTTCCCCACTCATTCTCTCTCTCTCTCTCTCTCTCTCTCTCTCTCGCTTTCTCTCAAAAACAAAACAAGGGGCACATGGGTGGCTCAGTTGGTTAAGCATCTGACTTGGGCTCAGATCACGATCTCATGGTTTGTGAGTTCGAGCCCTGCATCAGGTGAGCATGAGCCCCACATTCAGTAAACACAAGCTCCATTTTGGGTGAGTCCCGCTTCTCTCTCTCTCTCTCTCTCTCTCTCTTGCTCACTCTTGGAGAATTCTCTCTCTCTCTTTCTCTCTCTGCCTTCACCCACTTGTGTCCTCCTAAACAAGACAAAACAAACCCCCCAAACTAAGATGTCTATATTCCTATCACTTGTGCAGACATGTAGAAACTGTACGGTCAATAATATAAAATAGCCACTAAAAAAAAGTAAAGCCCAAACCAAAAGTATTAGAAAAGAAGAGCTTTCCTTGTTTTGGTTTTGGGACATTTCATTCTCCCTGCTGCTCCCAGCCCCCTTCCACTGAAGGGTGAAGGCAAGGACCCTCCTTACCCTCTCCTTCCAAATGTCCTGTTACCCTGTGGCTGTGGCAGAGAGGCCACGCCGACCGGGTTAGTGCTGATCCCACTGCCCCAGTGCACTGGGCAGAGAGTGAGCCGCAATGAGCTCTGCAACATTCCTAACCTTCAGCTTCTGCCATCAGTTACTTACTGTGATCGAGTTTGGCAGACAGACCCTTTTGTTTCTGTCTGTGTCTTCCTAACCTCTCTTCCCCTGCCAATTCTATGGCCAACACCTGTAGAGAAACCGCTGGTCCTGCCTTTTGCTTCCTTCCAGCGTTGTGGCCATATTTCAGAGAGTAACTTGTCTGAAGAGATTCTCCAGGTTCCTGAGTTTTTGTTTCTTCCTGAGGATAAATTGTGCTGCTTTATAGGAAAGAAGAATAGGCTGCTCTATAACCCAGTCTAGAGCTGTTTCCAACACGGAGGCAGGCTTCTCTAGGCCCGTGCGACCACCTCTTACCTGTATTGAGTACAATGCATTCCTCTCTGTTATTTCTGCTGTCCATTCACCTGAGCCCATGAGCGGACCTCCTGGGTCACAAGGGGGTTCGAAGGTGGAGCTGGGGATCTGGAACTCCTAGTTCCTGGGCCAGTGATTTCACCTGGGTTAGTTCACCCTCCGATCCACTGCTCCTTTTCTGTGTCTGGAACTGTGTCTGGTTGTGTGGGTTTAAAGAAGAGTAATATCCTAGTGGCCTTCAAGGAGCTCCCTGCAATGCAGTTGGTGAGGAAAACACACACACCCTTGCATTCAGTATAATATGGGAATTGAGAAATAGGGATGAAGGTGCTTGGGGGTCTGGAAGGGACGAGAACTCTACGGGTGCAGCAGGAGTGTCCACAGAGAAGTCAGAGAATTGAGGAGAGACAATCGCAGGCAAGGCTGAGAGAGGAGACAGAGGCGGGGAGCCTGGCAGGGCATGGTGTGGTCAGGGACCCACAGGGGCTCCGTGTGGTGGTGGCTAGGGGTGGATGCAGATGACCTCGCAACCCGAAACAAGCTACACCTGAGGGCTCTGTTTCTAGTGGATAGTAGCCTCCTTGAAGAGATGGCCTTTGTCTTCTGGGTCCTTTGCATGTCCCTGAGGTGACAGAGTGGTGGACCTGTCTGTACTGATTATGCCATAAGAAACTTGGTCCCTGCTCTCAAGAAGGTCCCTGCTATCTCCAATCAGGGGTTTACAAGCCTTCTCCAGGATACAATAACAAAAACTCCAACCTAACCCAGTGCAAAGCAAAGCAAAGCAAACAACCTTGGGACACTTGTTTCAATGTAGATTCCTGGATTCTCCCCCAGATAACTGGTCAGTAAGCCTAGAACGGGGTCCTGGATCTGTATTTTCACAAAGCCTGGAAGTTTCTGCCCCGGTGGTCTCCAAAGCACACAGTGAGGACTGCTGGTCTAGATAGAGACAGTGCTTCAACCAGGCTGAGCCCAACCTTGACACCTGGACGAACATTTATGGTAAATCAGCAGCTCAGGTAATGCATTTGCTCTTATCATGCCATGGGAAATATAAGCAGAGAGTAATCTTCTAGAACACTCTTCACTATCTTTGCACCAGAAAACATCCTCCACTCCCTCTGGCTGCTGCTTGGGTCACTGCCTTATCTTGTGAGTCTCAATGACATTTGAAACCTGCAGCAGAAGGAGACATCTCACCTCTCCTGTCTTCTGCTGCTGCATTGTGTGTCCAGATGCCTTCCTGGGCTTTCCACCTGTCCTCTGAAGTTACTGAAGTCTGGTCATTCCAAGGTTTCTTTTTCTAAGTCTGGTTCAGATGCTTGCTTTGTCTCTTTATGCTTTTGCTTTTTAGCTCACCTCACAATTTCTTGTTGAAAGCTAGACATGATGTATCAGGTAAAATGAAGTGAGGTAAATAGACTTTAGGTGTGAGGTTAGGAGTCAGGCTGTCCTGACTGCTTACTGTAGTTGTGGAGCCAGGGACTGTAATGTCTTCTGAAGCCCTTGTTTTTGTCTCCCTATCGTCTGAGTTTCCCTCAAGTCCCCTTAAATAGGCTCTGAAGTTTTCCAGTCCTTCCGCTGCAATTCTTTTGTTACTATACAGGAATAAAGGTGAGCAGAAACAATTTCCTTTATTATTACTATTATTTAAATTTACATCCAAGTTAGTTAGCATATAGTGCAATAATGATTTCAGGAGTAGAATCCAGTTATTCATCCCCTACATATAACACCCAGTGCTCATCCCAACACGTGTTTTCCTCAATGCCACTTGTCCATTTAGCCCATCCCCCACCCACAACCCACCCAGCGTCCTCAGTTTGTTCTCTATATTTAAGAGTCTCTTATGTTTCCCCCTTCCTGTTTTTATATTATTTTTGCTTCCCTTCTCCTATGTTCATATGTTTTGTATCTTAAATTCCACATAAGTGAAGTTATATGATATTTATTTTTCTCTGGCTAATTTCATTTAGCATAACACACTCTAGTTCCATCCACATGGTTGTGGCAAGATTTTATTCTTTCTGATTGCCTAGTAGTACTCCATTGTATGTGTATACCACATCTTCTTTATCCATTCATCTGTAGATGGACATTTGGGCTCTTTCCATACTTTGGCTGTTGTGAATAGCACAGCTATAAAGATTGGTGTGCATGTGCCTCTTTGAAAGAGCACACCTGTATCCTTTGGATAAAGACCTCATAGTGCAATTGCTGGGTCGTAGGGTAGTTCTATTTTTAATTTTTTGAGGAACCCCCATACTGTTTTCCAGAGTGGCTGCACCAGTTTGCATTTCTGCCAGCAGTGCCAAAGGGTTTCTCTTTCTCCACATCCTCGCCAATGTTTGTTGTTACCCAAGTTGTTAATTTTAGCCATTCTGACTGGTGTGACATGGTATCTCATTGTGGTTTTGATTTGTATTTTCCTGATGATGAGTGATGTTGAGCATTTTCTCATGTGTCTGTTAGCCATCCGGATGTCTTCTTTGTAAAAATGTCTATTCATGTCTTTTGTCCATTTCTTCACTGGATTTTTTTTTTTTTTTGTATTTTGGGTATAGAGTTTGATAAGTTCTTCATAGATTTTGAATACTAACCCTTTATCTGATATGTTATTTGCAAATATCTTCTCCCATTCCATTGGTTGCCTTTTAGTTTTGCTGATTGTTTCCTTCTTCATGCAGAAGATTTTTTTATCTTGATGAGGTCCAAAAGTCCACTTTTGCTTTTGTTTCCCTTGCCTCCAGAGACATGTTGAGTAAGAAGTTGATGTGGCCAAGGTCAAAGAGGTTTTTGCCTGCTTTATCCTCTAGGATTTTGATGGCTTTCTGTCTTACGTTTAGGTCTTGCATCCATTTTGAGCTTATTTTTGTGTATGGTGTAAAAGAGTGGTCCGGGTTCATTCTTCTGCATGTCGCTGTCCAGTTTCCCTAACACCATTTCCTGAAGATGAATCTAATGTCTTTATTCCATTAGATATTCTTTCCTGCTTTGGCAAAGATTAGTTGGCCATACGTTTTGGGTCCATTTCTGGGCTCTCTCTTCTGTTCCACTGATCTAAGTGTCTGTTTTGTGCCTGTACCATACTGTCTTGAGATTACAGCTGTGTAATACATCTTGAAGTCTGGAATTGAGATGCCTCCAGCTTTGGTTTTCTTTCTCACGATTGCTTTGGTTATTTGGGGTCTTTTCTGGTTCCATACAAATTTTAAGATTGTTTGTTTTATCTCTGTGAAGAATCCTGGTGTTGGGGCTCCTGGGTGGCTCAGTTGGTTAAGTGTCCGACTTTGGCTCAGATCATGATCTCATGGCTTGTGAGTTGAAGCCCAATATCAGGCTTTGTGCTGACAGCTCAGAGCCTGGAACCTGCTTCAGATTCTGTGTCTCCCTTTCTCTCTGCCCCTCCCCTGCTCTCTCTCTCTCTCTCTCAAAAATAAACAAACATTTTTAAAAATTAAAAAAAAGAATGTTGGTGTTATTTTGATAGGGATTGCATTGAATATGTAGATTGCTTTGGGTAGTATCTACATTTTAACAATATTTGTTCTTCCTATCCAGGAGCATCGAATATTTTCCCATTTTTTGTGTTTTCTTCAATTTCTTTCATAAGCTTTCTATAGTTTTCAGTGTATAGATTTTTCACCTCTTCGGTTAGGTTTATTCCTAGATATGTTTTAGTTTTTGTGCAACTGTAAATGGGATCAATTCCTTGATTTCTCTTTCTGCTGCTTCATTATTAGTATAAATAAATGCAACCGATTTCTGTTGATTTTATATCCTGTAACTTTGCTGAATTCATGGATCAGTTCTAGCAGTTTTTCAGTGGAATCTGTTGAGTTTTCCATACAGAGTATCATGTCATCTGCGAAGCGTCAGAAACAATTTTCGTTTCCAGATGGCCAAAGGTTTAGAGAGAGTTGCAAGCCAAACTTGACCCGGATGTATAGCCCAAAGGTGCCAAAGGCCTGGTGTAAGGGAGATGCTGAGGTGTTACTTGGATGCTAGGAATGGTTGCAAACACTTATCTCTTTGACAGCAAACAGGATGATCTGAAGTTGGTTCCTGGGACATGGGCTTTGTGTCCTGAGGAACACCCATCTCATTCTTTAAACACTTAAGACTGATAACCAGGGCCTGCCGTAGGTCTTTTCTATACATCTCATCAGAGAGGGTGGCTGATGTCCAGGGAACATAAGGTCACAGATCAGAATCCTTGGTCACCATAGCAGGAAACCCCTCTAAAACAAAGACAAGAAAATGAACAGCATGTGGTATCTGAAACAGAATTATTGGAAATTATGGTCACATTCATACATACACCCATGAAGGAATACAATACAGCAATACAGTAACACAGTACACACTCCAACATGGATAAAATCTACACATTTAATATTGAGTAAAGAAGGCAAACTCAGAAAGACACATAGAGTATATTTCCATTCATGTAAAGTTTAGAAAGCAGAAAAAAACTGTAGTGTTTAGGGATGTGTGGCTAAGTGGTAAAATATAAGGAAAATAGAGAGCCTTGCCAGAAAAGTCTAGGTGGTGATTATCTTGAGGAGAGAGAAATGACTGTGTGTCTGTAAATGTTCCACTCATTGGCCTAGACCACAGTTAGAGGCTTTAGAGATAATTCACGGGAACAGCACATTTTTGTTGTCTGTAGTTTTCCAGGTGTCTGATCTATATCAAATGAAAAACTTAAGTAACACACAGACCAAAATAACTATTCACATTTTCAAGAATGCATACAAACAAAAGAAACAATTACATTGCTTTTTTTGGAGGATGGATAGCAGCAGAGGTTAGAGGAAAACAAATGAATTGATCAATGGTGTTTAAACTCCATAGTTGAAGATTATGAATACTTCTGTCTCTGAATCTGAGGCAATAGATTGAGCTAAAGAAAAACATAAATATAAAAATTAAAAATCAATTTTAAGAATTGTGACATGGTTCAAAATTCAAGTGCTACAATAGGGCTTAAGTGGAAATTAAGTCTTAGTTCCAATGTGTGAAGACATCTCCTCTCCAAATTACTTCTTGTGTACCCTTCTTTGAGGATGTTTAGTAGGGGTAAGAATGGGTGAATCAGAGAGGTCTGGGTCTGTAAACGTGAGCGTCACTGGGGGACAGTGAGGCCAGGCTGGAGCATGGTGGCCCTCAATCCAGTTCCCTCCCTCTAGGGGACTAGGATGCAGGGTTGGTGTCAAGGTGATGGGTCACCAGGAGGGACCAGAAAGCTGGAACAAAAGTTCCCAGATGAGTTGGAAGGGCAGTTCCCCAGAGGCCCCCAGGTCATCCTGACTTGCCGGAGGCCGAACCGGCAGGTCCAGGGGTCCCCGAAGGATGGACGGTGTCGGCGAGAGAGAGAGTGAGAGAGCCCCGAGATTCTTTCTGATCACCAGGCAGGCATCTCTGTCCTGTCGGGTTTTGTGTCTTTATTTAAAGGTTCAGCAACAAGATGAAGTCATAGAAAGGAATTTCTTACAATGGGAGGTCTTTTGTGATAGCAATAGTAGAATTATTCCGACCAAGGAAATAACAGAATGTTCTTAGTGAAAAATAGGATAACTTATAGGTCAAATTGTATATAGATAAGCTAGGAGTATTTTGTCTGGCGCTCAAGAGGATGAGTGTTTCTGAATTGGTTTGTTTGTGGAGACTATCATGGGGGCCCTGAATGGGTCAGTCTTTTGCCCCTGGGTTATGTTTTAGCTACTGTTATCCATCCTCATCCCAGCGGCCAGTGTAAGGGAGGGTGTTTGTGGAAAGTAGGCCTTGAGGAAGGGACTGTTGTTTCACCAATTAGCAAAGATCGATGTGGTAACTATGTTTTGCTCTTAACCCCAAAATAGGCCCTTAGTCTCAGGGCCAGGCTCAGTTGTAATTCTTGTGTTCTTAACCCCCTAAGTCTCGGATCTGCAAGGCCCATAGGAAGAGCCTTTTGACAATCACCCATAGAGCTTTCATCTAAAATCTCTTTTGTAGAGGCAGGAATATGCTTTTCCTTATGAGGTATCTGTGTTCAGAATATGGGTCTGATATGGAATATTGTGAGGCCTGGTCAATACCAGCAGGCTCATTTCCAACATGAGCCAGTGGTAGCAGAAGGAGATCCCAGTTTTCGTTTCTCATGGCAGGAGCTGTGCACACACTGCCATTTCCGTGCTGTGACTGCCACCCAGAGAGGCCGGTGCGGCTCCCGGCGCTGACTTCCCAATTGGACCAGCCTTTCTGCAGCAGAGCTCACATCACGGCCATTGTCTCCCAGGCAGACTTCTGCACTGAGGAAGGAGGAAGGTCATTAAAGATTTTATAGGAAGACAACAGTCACAGGGATGGGTGTTTGCCTAGTCTGCTGCCGGCAGGCTCATTCTGTGGCAGTCACCACCATGAATCTAGACAGTGGGGACCCTATTGGACCCAGGCACCCACCGAGACGGCAGGATGAAGCTCAAGAGTGGGGCTAAGGTCAGGACTCAGCGTTCTGACTCCAGTCTCCCCGCAGGGGCAGGTGACAGTACTGAGACCATTTGCTCTGTGTCCTCTTGTCTGTCACCGTGGAGCATTGCCCCTATCTCCCTCCTGGGCTCCAGTAAGGACCCAGTGTGAAGAAGGGAGTGAGATGGCCTCGCTCCCTGGACTTTGAGCCCAAAGTTGCCCCAGAGGTTCAGTTGAGGGATTAAGAGGTTTGGACTCAAGCTTACTGTCTACCAGTTGTGTAATCTCAGTTTACTTAAAATCCTCTTAAACCTTGTTTTCCCTCCCTAACATGGAGACAACAGACCTGTCTTATAGGATGGTGAGGATTAAGGAGGAAAGCAGGTACAGCAGGTATCTTAATGCCTGACACATTTAAGAGCTCAGTAAGCAGGGGTAATAGTGTTAGTTCTCAAAGCAAATCCGTAGAAAGGCGGGTGATGAGCAAACACAAACCATGCTACCTCCCGAGTCTGAAATCCCACCCTCTTGAGGTCCAGAAGCCCAGTTTTCTCCATCCTACTCCCTGTCTTGTTGTGACATGTCCCACTGGTCTCCAGCCCTCGATCAATTTGAGGAAAGGAGAGGCTCTGGGTGGAGTTCCCTGGAGGTGCAAGACCTGGTAGCCTGGGATTCTGCTAGGAAATGCTGAACACACGCTCCTAGGTGTGTGTCCACGTCCGAGTTGGCCAGAGCTCCAGGATGCAGGTAGGAAACATGGCCCCAGGGCCCCCAGCCCTTGGAAAGAACCAGGCAAGCCCCATAAAGGGACCAGTCTTCACCCAGGTGTGCACATCCCACTCATCCTCCTCAGTGACGCCTCCTCTGCTCTGGTAAGTCTGCACTTGCCTCTTTGCCTTTTCTGAGAGGGGTGCTCAGGGCCTGCAGGAGCAGTCAAAGCAGCTGTGGGAGAGGATTCAGGAGCATGGATGTAGTCACAGCATGGCCACCAGAGGGGCTGTGTGGCCTTCCCTCCAGCTTGAGGTCTTTGTGTCTCTGCACAATAAGACAGCTGGACCAAATACTCCGCTTGTTCCTTTCGGCTCCTCTGAGACAGTTCTTGTGGGAACATCCACAGTGGGAGCTGAGGACATGACTCTCTCTCTCCTCTTTGTATTCCCTCCTCTCTGGGGTCACCTGCCTGCCATGCCCTGGCTTGGTGGAGACCCACTCTGCACCCCAATTTTGGGGAAGAGTAGGTGCCCCTACCAAAGCCTTTAAGGCCTTCCTAACCTGGGACCTGACACCCCTACTAGCCATTTCCCTCATGAGATGTCCTACGCCTGTGTGGGGAAGGGACTGATCAACCAAAACCTCCCACCTGCACTGCATCCCGGGAAATGCCCAGTTACCATCTGGTTACAGGGCTCAGCTCTGGTCTTGGGTGGTTCCACTTAGTGACAGAACAGCTTTCTCCTGCATCTTTCTCCCACATCAGGAGGTGATGGTGGTTTGTATTAGATGCTCACATGTATAAGCCAAGCTTATTTTCTGGGTGCTTTGGAAATTCTGGGATGTGAAGGCAGCACTGTCCAACTTTTCTGTCTTGGGAGTCAGTCTAGTCCAGACCTCTGACTGTTGGTGGGAGAAACTCCTTCAGGAAGTCAGATCCTCTCTTTACTTAAACATGGTCTAGCCTTGGATGTTCAGACAGCAGGGAGGTCAAAGGACAAGTTATCCTCAATAACAGACAATCCCCAGGAATCCATCTCTCCTCATCCACCCAGTAGCCTAAGAACCAGGGTAGGTATTTCTGTTCATTTTAAATCTGAAGCAAACTTTGTCCCCCAGCCCTTCTTTCTTACTCTTGGGGATGGTCTGGGACAGAGCTGTGTTCTTTTGCTTACACTCACACTCATGTCCAGAAGTTTCCACAGACTATATGGTCACGTGGGGTTTCAGGGAGTCTTGTTCCTGAAGCATCTTAGGAGAGTCTGAGCCAGATTAGCAGTGACACTGTTCTTCCCCATCACTCTCATCCTGACGTTGGTGCTGGGGGAAATGGATTTGATGTTATTGGAAGTGTGAGGTCATCTAAATGCTGTGTTTTGCTCAAGGCCCCACTTTTTCAGGTGGCTGACCCCTAACCCCTGCTTCCCCAGTCTGTGGCCCTACCCACATTTGGACTTCCATGTTCTCCTTCATCTCCTCTTGGACCCTGATGCATGTGACCCAGCCCAAGACATGGCCGCACCCTTCTTTTATGGCATGTGTCCCAACATGCAGAGAAATAGTTTCTTCTTCTCCACTTGAGCCTTCTTCATTTGCTCCCCTGTCCCCATCCCAACATCCTAAACATAGAGACTTTTCTCACCTGGAAAAGGAAAAATGAGTCGTTGTCTTTCTGGCAGCTGTTTGAAAGCCGAGATGAGCAACACACAAGCTGAGAAGTCCATGATGGGCATCACTGAGCTGTTTCACAACTACACCACGCACCATGACACCATTGACAAGCCAGCCTTGCAGAAAATGCTCCAGGAGAATTTCCCCAACTTTCTCCAGGCCTGTGTGAGTCAGGCTCTGGCTTGTCTGGGTCAGGGAGAGGCTTTACCGTGTGTGCGGAGGGGGCTGCAATGGGTGGGCAAGCCCCATGGGCCTTGACGTATCTGAGGACTCTTTTCTGGGAGGCAAACTCACTCTTTGATATTGGGTGTTCCTGAGCCTCATTCTGCCTCACTGCTCCCTCCTTTCCAGCCCCAGGCAAGACTAGCCTTTTGAGGAGACAGAATGCAGGACAAGGGGTCTGGAGCTTGGAATCAGAAGCCCCTGCCATTGGGGTTTTTCTGCTGTGTGACTCTGGACAAATTACTCACACTCTCTGATCTTCCCTTTCTTCCCATCCAAAGAGGGTATAATATACTTTTTTTTTTTTCTTGGCTAGTGTTAGAACAAATGAGAATATGTAGGTGGAAATACTTTAAAAATAGCAACATGTGATATAGATGTGAAGGAATCCCAATAGATGATCAGTTGAAGTACTGTGATTTCAGGGGTAGTATACAGTCTTCCTGCTCAGCAGAATTCTTCTCTCCAGAAAACTCATTCCTCTGGTTCAAGTGGAGCCTCATCAAGATGGAACTCAATAGAAATCATAATACTGTTGATATGAACATAGCCCTTTACATTAGGCTAAACTTATTCTACACTGGGTTTTATTGTACTGTTTGAATGCACAGCACTTACTAGCTAAATGTAGCAGACAGCTGGGCCCCAGGGAAAGGGAACCCAAAGAAGCTGGGATGGGAGGAAAGTAGCAGCATCTGAAAACCCAGCCTGTGCTAGGGGAGAGTGTAGATAGTGCACATAAACAGGGATTGGTGGGAGGGCCCTGGGGCTGACAAAGGTCACCTGTCTCCTTTACCCGTGTGGTTAAAGGTACAGACTGCTCAGAATCCCCATGATGCACCCGTGAGTTTCTCACTGATGAATCTCCAGGCAACAGCTCCAGGACCGTGGCCCTGCTTGCGGCGCCCCTGCCCCACACGCCCTCTCACTAGGTCCCCACCTCAGGGCGCCTCTTTTCTCTTTATTCCAGCCCAAATCTCATGTGTAATGGGGTTTTTCTTGTTTTTTTTTCTCCCCGCAGGACAAAAAGGGCACAGATTACTGGGTCAATATCTTTGAGAAGAAGGACAAGAATGGGGATAAGAAGATTGAATTTTCCGAGTTTTTGTCCTTGCTGGGGGAAATAGCCATGGACTTCCATCAGCAGAGCCACGGAGCCGCCCCTTGTTCTGGGGGAAGCCAGTGATCCAGCCCTGCCTGAGGCCTCTGGAGACCCAGAGAAACAATAAAGTCCTTCCTTCCACCAGAGACTTGCATTACGATCTCCTTTTCTTTTGTTTTTCTTTCTTTCTTTCTTTCTTTTTTAACAAATAGTTTATTGTCAATCTGGTTTCCCTATAACACCCACTATGTCCTTTTCTTGGTGTGTGTATCTTACAGTAAACAACTGTTGGTTAGATCCTCCAGTAGATGCCAACTTTCTCTCCAGCAAATGCTTAGTCCCAGAGGACTCCCTCCAGTGCCCTGAGACCTGACTGAGTCACCGTCTGTTGGATCTCGAGACTCACCTGGGTCTCCAGAACACCTGGAGCCGGGTGTTCTGCACAGCTTGCTGTAGTCCAGACGACAGCTCTTGCTTGTTTCCCAGACTATTTCATGACTGCGGTGGAGCAGTGGCCTGAGCACTGGATTCCTGTGCTGTGACCAGGGCCCTGCCCCTGTGTCTATGTGCTTGGAGCAGCGTGAGCAGACACACCCTCTTGCTCTCAAATGTGGCTTGCTGAGTGCCCCACATCCAGCTGGGTGCTGGAGATGTAGGGCAAATGTGGGGGAGGGGCCCTTATAGCACACAGGAGACTAGTGACGAGGTCTGCACTTTTGGGGCGCTCACGGAGGGATAGAGGCTAACGTTCAAGCTCCAGATGAGGGCGCAGGAAGCAGATGGCTTGTGGTTCTCATTCCCGAGTCAGGTGCTGTGGAAGTAAAGATGCAGAAATAGAAGTGGTGTGGTGGCTGCTCCTCCCCAGAAAATGCCCATTTTCTTGTGGCTCCTCCACTGGCAGTTGTTAACCCTCCCCAGCCTTACGCCCTTCACACCCTTCAAGCCAGAGGAGAGCAGGCGTTCGTTGTCCCCATCCTGCCACCATCAAACACCCTCCTTTCTTACCGGACTCACCCTTTCCTGGTGCGCAGAGGGAGCTGACACTGGATTATGTCGCCCTTCCTATCTTACCAGGAGCACATGTATGGAGTGAGCTCACAGTCTGGGGCCAGAAATAGAGACTAAGTGGGGTCTTGTGTGAGTGATTATTGAGGGAGGCCCATCAGGTGAAACCTGACAAGCAGTGAGGGGGCAGCAGGGGGCTGGGAGGAGGCTACAAAAAGGTGTGAGCTCAGCTTCAGCCTGACCCTCTCGGGGGCTCTGAGGCATGAATGAATTAGACAGCTGCCTCCCATTGAGGCAGAGCCCCACCTTTTGTTCCCCTGTGTGAATTACTCACCAGCTGCAGGCCACTCCAAGGGAGCACATCCTGCTGGGTACTCTTGGGCCTGGAGACCCCTCCGGAGCAAGAGCAAGTCTTAGGGGGAAGGGGCAGCCTTCCTGATGAGAGCTGGGTGACAGGCAAGGGCACCTGGCCAGGGAGCAGGTGTTCTGTCCAGCTTGCAGAGAGTGGGTGGGGCATCACAGCATCTGCTTCTTCCCACCCCTTACACCCACTCAGATCCATCTGGTTCTCATATCAAGTTCTTCTCAATTAAGAACAGATTGTCTGGTTCTAGACAACTGTCATTTCTGGGCAATTTATGAGGAGGGTGTGTAGACTACTATGGCCCTCACTGCTGTAGTTGTTATGAGGTCTCCTCCTCTACCACCCTTTCTAGATTTCCTTCCCAGTGACTTGCCCTTCTGCTAGTCTAGGTGGCTTGCCGGGGCGGT
>NW_027530010.1:99691-103142 GCF_008692635.1 Crocuta crocuta | reverse complement strand
CCGAGGGATGAGGGCTCCTGGTTACCATGTCCTTATCAAGCTTTGGTTGCTATATTTACCTATTCACAGTTAAAACTGGACGTAGGAGGGTCACCTGGGTGGCTCCGTCAGTTGAGTGTCCGACTCGTGATTTTGGAACAGTTCATGATCTCACGGTTCATGAGATCAAGTCCCGCATCCAGCTCCGTGCTGACAGTGTGGATCCTGCTTAGGATTCTCTCTCGCCCTTTCAGTCCCTCCCCTGTTTGTGCTCTCTCTCTCTCAAAAGAAATAAACAAACTTTAAAAACAAACAAACAAACAAAAACTGAACATAGGAATAACAATAGATATCCCAGTATATTACTTGTGGGTCAGAAATATTCCTCTCTGGGGCGCCTGGGTGGCTTAGTCGGTTAAGCGTCCGACTTTCGCTTAGGTCATGATCTCGTGGTTCGTGGGTTCGAGCCCCGCGTCGGGCTCTGTGCTGACTGCCAGCTCAGAGCCTGGAGCCTGTTTCAGATTCTGTGTCTCCCTCTCTCTCTGACCCTCCCCTGCTCACGCTGTCTCTCTCTCTCTCCTAGAAATAAATAAAAATATTAAAAAAAGAAAAAGAAAAAGAAATATTCCTCTCTGCCCTGATTATGCAGCAGCAGCCATACATGGTAATCAGGATCATTTGTCCTTATAACAAAGTTATGTTTTATTTTTGCCTGCTGGAGTACAGGGACTCCTATGTGCCCAGGCAGATGTAAATGGTCCTGGGTTCCTTTGGGAAAAAACTGGGAGAATCATTACTGTGTCTACTTGCTGTGGTGTTACAAGGTTTCTTTTTTTTTAATGTTTATTTATTTTTGAGAGAGAGACACAGAGTGTGAGTGGAGGAGGGTCAGAGAGAGAGGGAGACAGAATCTGAAGCAGGCTCCAAGCTCTGAGCTGTCAGCACAGAGCCTGATGTGGGGCTTGAACTCACAAACAGTGAGATCAGACCTGAGCTGAAGTCAGACACTTTACCAGCTGAGCCATCCAGGCACCCCACAGGGTTTCTTTATTGGGCCAGGTCACTCTTTCAATTGATGGTTTCTGAGTCTGAGAACTGGCCCAGGTATGGAAACTGGGCAAAGAAAGTACCTTTCCATTGGGAGGCTGATCTCAGCCTTCTCTTATCCATTTTTAATTTCTTTTGATTATATATATTCAGCAATACCCTTGTTGGCTGTTTCAGACTTAGAAGGAGCACAATCCAGAAGACTGCCTTCATTTTTGGTGCCAGCAGCAAGTTTGTGGATCTCTGAGTCCACTCTGAATTTTGATAATTCACTGGAAGGACTCAGAACTCACTGAAAGCTCTTGTATTCATGGTTATCATTTATTAGAGGGAAAGAATGCAGCTTACAATCATCCAAGTAGGAAGAGACACATAGGGCAGAGTTTGCTCTGCATAGGGTTCCAAGCATAGGGTTTCCAGTTGCCATCTTCCCCTGGAGTCATGGAGAATGTTACTCTCCTGGTGATGATGTGTGGCAATACACATGGATGATACACTTTGCCAACAAAGGAAGCTCACCCAAGTCTTGAGTGTCCAGGATTTTTCCTGGGACTCCATGACTGACTGACCATGTGATTGGTGTCAGTCTCTACTCCTTCCAGAGGTCAAGCTCATACTATGTGACTCAAAGTCTACATAATAAATTACGTCATTAGAGTTTCTGGAATGGTCCACAGCCCCAAGATAAACAAGGAAACTCTCCTCAGGCATGGTATTCCAAGGGTTTAGAGGTTACTTCTAGAGGTCCAACAGCAAAGACTCATCTGTCCTTGGGCAAGACTAACTTTTTTTTTTTCTCACACTGATGCCCATCTATCTTTTTCCTAGAAACACCATGTTGTCTTAGCCATCTCTATAGGTCGCTGTGGATCATGTTTCCTGGCGGCCAATCTGATCTGACTGCCCACTATGGCATCACACCCCGTGCTTCCTAATGGTAACGTGCTGTCACCTGGCCTATGCTACTCCAGTTTCCTGTTATCTCCATTCCAACCAGGGCACTCAGTTCTGTATCAGGATCTCCTACAGCCAAACCTTGCCTACAGGGGCTTTGGGAGCACCTAGAAAAGTGCTGAGTGGACCCTGAGGATGCTGGATCAGGGGAATGGAGTAGGATCCAGGGACAGTTTATTGATATGGGCACATTCTCTAATGACACAGGATTTAATACCATTATTTTGGGTGAAGAAACAGGGCTTGAGATGTAGCTGCCAAGTGAGGACTATGGCTGTGAGTCAGAGGAGTTCATTGTGGAGGTGAGTTTTGAGATATGTCTTAAAGAATGAGCAAGACATCTCCAAGCAGAGACGAGGGGGATGGGAATTCCAGATGCTGGGGCCAGTGTGGGCAAATCCACGGAGTATTAGTATTGTGGGAAACAAAGGCAGAAGAAAAAAATTAAATTTCCTTACTGTGAGAAGTAAGCGAGACGATTCATTTTCAGAAGAACCAAATAAAAGCTGTGCTGTCTAATTAATATCATGTTTACAAGCTATTGGAAAAACCCATTGGAACCCGTCCCCCACTCCACCACCACAATGGAGTCCGAAACCCTTAGACACTTCACTTCTTGGTTCTTCCCCTCTCCGTTTTGTGGGCTTATTTTCATGGACGTTGCAATGAGTATGAGCCAAAGAACTGAAGTCTCTATGTCACCTCAAGGAATGTACATTTGTTCCAATCAGACTACTTTTTGTCTTACATGGGCATAGGAGGCCTCCGGGTAAGGCTGTAATAATCTCTGTAGTACTCAGCCAAGGGGGAACCAGGGGAGGGCCTTCATGCTAGGAGATAGATTTCCTGCTGTAACTGCCCTGAGTGTGTCTGTCCATCAGATACCTGCTCTTGCAAGGGCATTGATTAAAGCCTCGCTTCACTGTGCTCCGAGTCTCCATGGTCCCTCCTTTCATTGGGTCAATGGGCTTACTTCTCACACTTACTGTCTACAGACCCCTGACAAGTCCTTGAGACAGGCAGAATGACCTTCTTCTAGGAATCAGTTGTCTCAATGATGACACTTTGCTCAGGGCAAAAGGCAACCTTAGCTTAACATTATCCCAACCCCCAGGATCCTGTAAGTTTACTTTAACAGATAAAAATTCCTTTGGAAGCTTCCTTTATTACCTGTACCCCCAAAGATATATGTTACCAATCATCCTCCAAGCATATGGCCGGCCCCCTTATACACACTGAAGAGTCTCATGACTGAACTTCTACTAAACAGTAATAAATGACCTTTTCTAACAACAGCGAGCCCATCAAGGTCCTAGAAACCATGCTTCCAAAATTCCTTAGAGACTTATGCTATCTCTAACTCCCTTCCAACCTGAAGGTATATAATGAGTCATTCTTCACAACCTCAGTGCAGCTCTTTCTGCCCCCGGGTCCTGTCCCCATGCTTTGATAACACCTAGCTCAACAGTAG
>NW_027530010.1:76005-99563 GCF_008692635.1 Crocuta crocuta | reverse complement strand
ACACTTCAAACGTTTGTAATTGTGGTGAAACTTATATAATATAAAAGTTACATTGCTAGCCATTCTCGAGTGCACAGTCCCGTGGTGCTAATCCGTTCACAGTGCTTTACAGGTATCACTTCCGTCTGTCCATCTTTTTTTTAAGGAAAGAAAACTTTTATTTTTTTATGACTATAATTTATTGTCACATTGGCTTACATACAACACCCACTGCTCATCCCAACAAGTGCCCCCATCAATGCCCACTACCCATTTTCCCCTCTCCCCCACCCCTCCATCTACCCTCAGTTTGTTCTCTGTATGGAAAAGTCTCTTGTGGTTTGCCTCCCTCCCTCTCTGTTTGTAACTATTTGTGTGTGTGTGAGTCTTCTTCAACATAAGAAAATCCTTGGGAATGTCTTTACTTCTCCCAACTCCCGGGTGTATAATCAGCCTCTCCTCACAACCCTAGGTAGCTCTGTCTGCCACGGGTCCTGTCCCCACGCTTTAATATAACCATCTTTTTGAACGGAAGACATCTCAAGAATTTTTTCTTGACTGTCGGCTCTGAACTCCAATACTTCAAATGACATCATTTGGAGACCACGAAGGGACTCAGTCTTCTCATCTAGACTCTGGTAAGTATTTTCTCTTTCTTTACTTTCATTCCAAGGATTTTGACAAATACAGGTTTTTTGATATCTTTGATAAAATTGATAAGAATTTCCAGAACTAACTAAAAAGCTGCATTCAAACCAAACAAGAATTAGTAACATGGCACTACATAAATTAAGAAAGAGGATTATAGTTTTTATGACTCTTACTTGAAACATTGCTAGTTCTCTAATGTTTGTTTTTCTAGATTAAGGAATTTTCTCTTAAAATATTCGTGGTATACAGTAATAGAATAAAGTATTCCTCTGTGAGCAAATTAAAACATTTAAGCTTTTCTCTCTACCTGAACCCTCTGAAATTCAGAAACCCCCAGTGAGCATTCTTTCTTCCATGACAAGCATAGTTATTTGCATGAGTTCAATAAGAATCTGTTGTCCTTGTAACAGGACACTGATGAGGGAGCGTAAGGCAAGCTGAGGGCACAGTAACCCCCTTCCCCATGTGTGGTTGTGTGACATTCCTCAGGCACTCCTAGCTGCCCAAGTACAAAGGAAAGGACAGAGAACAAATGGTTAATTGATAGAGATGGAAGTCATGCAGGACATGAGTCTCCATAAGTTTACAAACATCTTAGTAAATTACAAGAAAACGGCAATCTTATCAATAACCTAATCTCCCAAGAGAATTCCAAGTAGGCTCCATGCTATCAGTGCAGAGCCTGACACAGGGATCGATCTCATGACTTGAGCTGACATCAAGAGTCAGATGTTTAATTGACTGAGCCAGCCAGGTGTCTCAAAAAGTGGTTTATTAAAGTACAGGGACAGGACACGTGGGCAGAGAGAGTTGCATAGGGATTGTGAGGAGCAATTGGGAGTTGGGGGAGGTAAAGACAAAGGAAGTTTCCCAAAGGACTTTCATGTGCTAAAGAAGACTCACAGGATTCTGGAGGCCTAGCTATTGTCAGGCTAAGGTTGTTTTTACCTCTAGCAAAGCATTAATATTAAGATTGGGAGTTCCTGGAGGAATGTTCTACTCTGCCAGCCTCAAGTATTATCAATGGGCTGCTGGTTATAAGGAAATTTAATTTTATCTACATTTCCTTTTGCCTTTGTTTCTCACATCAAGTCCCATGGCAGCCAGGGGCTGGAATCTGTGCTTTAACCAGGATGTTTTGGAGATGCTTTGGGGGCAGCTGCAGCTGTTGTCCCTACTCCCTCCCTTTCCCAAAGTACCTCTGCTTAATTTTTTTTTTTTAATTTAAGGGGGAGGGGTCAGAGAGAGAGAGAGAGAGAAAATCCCAAGCAGGCACCAGCTCAGGGCAGAGCTAGATGTGGGGCTCCATCCCATGAGATGTGAGATCATGACCTGAGCTGAAATCTAGAGTCGGCTGCTTAACCAACTGAGCCACCCAGGTGCCCTAAAGCAGTTCTGCTCTTTGCAGTTTGATATTGTGAAAATTAATAAACAGAAACCTTCATAGTGGAGTTGGGATGTGCGCGGAGGCTGCTCTCAAACCCAGCACCCCATCAGTTGCAGACTCAATGGGAAGAAACACCCCTGGCAGGTAAGTAATATTTAATTACCCCTGCAGGCTGAGGACCTTTTCCCTCTGAGGTGGGAAACAAAGGCAAGCTGATGGCAAAGCATAAGCTAGCAATGCCCTCCCCCAAGGTGCAGTGTGTGTGACATTCCTCAGGGACTCCTGGCTGCCAAAGTACAAAGGAAAGGGAAAACAAAGGGTTAACTGATAGAGATCACAGTCGTGCAGGACGTGAGACTCCACCAGTTTACAACTATCTTAATGATTTACAATTTTACCAATAGCCCCACTTCAAGAAATCTATAGATTCAATTTTCTGGGACCCCGATGCCATTCTCCCCTCCACAGGATAGAAAAGCCTTATATAATCAGTCTCTCCTCACAACCCCAGTGCAGCTCTTTCTGCCCATGAGTCCTGTCCCTGTGTTTTAATAAAACCACTTTTTTGCATGGAAGACATGGCAAGAATTCATTCTTAGCCATTGGCTCTGAACCCCTACACTCCAAACCACATCACTTCCACTCCCAACAGCCCAGCCAATATGGGACTGTCACAGATCAGCCAATGAGAAGCCACTGTTTTGCTCCCATGAGTCTTTTAGTTTACAACAGCCCCACCCACTTCCCCACTTTCTTCTTTAAAAGAGCAGTTCTCTCCTTAGTTTCTCAAACTTGCCTAGGATTGTGCTGTAGCTGGCTTGTCCATGATTACAAGCTCTGCTATTCCCAGATAAACCCCTCTTTTGCTGGTAAAATAACCGGAAGTTTTATCCTTAGGGTTAACAATGCCTCTGGCTCCTGCATACAATTTTGTTTGCAGAAAACATCTTGGAATCAAATCATTTGAAAACCCCACAGAAGGAGGGTCTGATGGAGGAGGGTAGATGGGATGCTATGCAGGGGATGCAGAGATGTTTCCTAAGAATGAAACACAGATTTATTGTGTGTGTGTGTGTGTGTGTGTGTGTGTGTGTGTGTGTCGGGGAGCAGTCGGAAGCAGAGGACAGCCAGGAAGCCCTGACATCCCAGAGCCCCCTGGTGCTCCTGATATACTGTGAGAGCCAGGAAGAGCAGTTTAGGGGGAATTGAAAGGGCCCCGTGGTGGCCTGAGAAGCACTCTTGAGGACCACGAGGGTGCTTGGGTGGGTGCTCGTTGAATAATCCAGGCTCTCCTCACTCGGCGGAGGTGGGGGGATGATTCTTAGCAAGCAGGCAGATTGATCTCCGTGATTCCGCAGTCCTGTTGGTGACTGGGGGACATTGTTCTGTCGGCATAATCCAAACCCTGTGGGGCTCTGTGCTGGGCAGTAAGGATGCTCGTTGGGAGCTGGGAGTCCTGGGATGCTCCCTAGCTCTGTGACCTTGGTCAAGCCAACCTGACTCCTGGACCTTGCTCCTTTAGCTGTAGAACGAGGTAGGTATCCCAGAGGCTTCCTGAAAGGCAAGGATCTGGCAAGAGGACCTGGCAAGACACTTCCAGGAAGAGTGGTTTTCCTCAGCCCCCTTCTGACCGCTTCCTCTGCCTCCTGTGGAGTGGCCTGTGATCAGCAGGAGTGTGAGAGGTGGGGCTACAGAGACCACAGGAGCCCCTGCCTACTGCTTGGCCCCTGGAGTCTGCAGAGCAGCCAGGACCGAGGTCCCCGGGTCTTGTCCTTGTCCAAGCCTTGTTGCCGCGCTGTCCCTCTCCTGGCCCGTGTCTCTGTACAGCATCTGCCCCAGATGGTGGGCTCCTGGGGGACAGGCCCTGAGGCAACCCCATCACTCAGGGAGCCAGCCTTCAGAGTCAGCAGGACTGGGGTTAGAATCTTGCCACTTACCAGGAGGCTACTCTTGGGAAATTTATCTAAGCCCTTAATTCTGCATCTGTGAACTGAGATAACGACACCCAGTGCATTCAAAGCTTTTAGCACGCCACCTGGCAGGTAGCAAGCGGCTCTTACACCTGGACAATTAACGAAATTAGTCAAATGACTCACTGGATACATAATCAGAGACTCTGGTTCCACCTGCAGATCCCTAAATGCGCTGTTTTCTGGGGCACAGCAGCACCTTACCTCCCCCTGTCACCATCTGCCCGTGCAGCTGGTGGCTCCGAGTGGGCTGGGTTTGGGCAGCGTCCTGGGCGTGAGTCCCCACCCACAGCGGTGTCACGTGGGCAGTCAGTGGGACAGGCCCAGATGTGAGCAGCATAAAAGGGACTGCTCTTCACCCTATGCACACCTCTCCCTCCTCCCCTCCTCCCCTCCTCCCTGCTTCTTCCTTAGGGTCTGATGGTTCCTTATCGACTCTTTGCTTCTTCTGGGTTAAAGGCAAGGTGCCTCGCTTTGCTCCTAGCTCTCCCCAGGTGAGCACGCCTGGGCCAGGGGTCAGGTGGGAGTAATTTCTTTTCTTCCTACAGCCCTTGGCATCCTCTTCTGGGCACTAAGAGGCTGGACTAGATGATCTCCCATGTCATTTTTGCCTCGACTTCTGGTGGCTCTGTGACATCCAGAGAGATTCGTGGAAGTATTGGGGAGAATGCCCCCATAGACAACTGAGGACAGGTCCAAATATGGGGTTTCCAGAGTCTTCTCTATCCCTTGTAGCCCTTAGTCCTACTTAATCCACGGGTTGTGCCATCCCCTGGCTTTCCCAGCCCAAGACCCGTGGTGAATGCCTGAAACCACAGATATACTATAATACCATATATATAACTATGATTTCCCCTATACACTCCTATGATAAAGCTTGATTTATAAAGTAGGCATTATAATACTAATTTATAAATTAGTAAGAGATTAACAACAATAACATTGAAATAGAACAATTATAACAATATGCCGTAATAAACGTTATGTGAATGTGGTTGCAGCAGGTAATTAAAAACAGGGAAAGTGAAACCACAGATAAAGGGGTTTGTACATTGTTACAAATATGCTCATGTCACCTACCCCTTGAGCCCCAGTTACCTTAGATGTAAAGTGGGGACAGTAGCACTTACTTCCCAGGGCCACTATGAGCATTACATGAGGTCAGGTAGGTGAACATACTTTGTAAATCAGAAAGAGGAGTAATGATGTGAAAGATCATTATTAGATAGTCACTAGTCTATGGTGATTTGTGGGTCGGGGAAAGGTCTCCAGGCCTAAAGTGTCTCTTCTGTCTGCAACAAGTTGTTTTCCCTTTAGACTCACCTTTTTGGGCTCAGCTGCTGCTTCTGGTTGCTTCTCTTCGTGTACCTGTAAGAGGAGAAGTAACACAATGGAAATCATAATACCACATGAGATTTACCCCAAAAACTCTAAAGAGATTTTGATTTTCCTGGCATTCCTTCTCAGGTGAGCTGAACTGGTAAAATCCACAGTCCTCCCTCTTTTTTTTTTTTTCTTTTTTAATTTTAATGCTTTATTTCTGAGAGAGAGAGAGAGAAAGACAGCGTGAGCAGGGGAGGGTCAGAGAGAGAGGGAGACACAGACTCTGAAATAGGCTCCAGGCTCCGAGCTGGCAGTCAGCACAGAGCCCGACGCGGGGCTCGAACCCACGAACTGTGAGATCATGACCTGAGCCGAAGACGGACACTTAACCGGCTGAGCCCCCCAGGCGCCCCCACAGTCCTCCCTCTTGAGCAGGAAACCTAGTTCTTCCCTCCTGTGGGTCCCTTTGGTGCACATCTTTACTCTCTCATGACAACCACACTCACACAGCAAACTTCACTCCTGACACTCTGGTCAGCAAATGTGTGGGGTAAAACCCCAAGCAACTTTCTGTGACATCAGCTGGGTGTCTTACAATTTAACTCAGTTCTGACACTACCTACCTGGAGACAGCATCAGATCCCACAGGTGAAGGGCTCAGTCCTGCCAGACCGCGCCCTCCTCCACTCCAGATGCCAATCACAAGAAGTAGGTGCCCAGGTTACTCACAACTTCTGTCTGACCAATTGGACTTTCCCCTGAGCTCCTACACCTTTGGATTTGAATAATTTGCTACAGCAGCTCACAAAACTCAGGGAAACACCTACACTTGCCAGTTTATTAAGGAAATGATAAGGGATACAGATGAACATCAGATGGAAGAGATGCATAGGACGAGGTGCATGGGAAGGGTGTGGAGCTTCCATGCTTTGTCCAGGCACACCCCTTTGTTTACTGACCTGGAAGCTTATGAATCCCACATTTTTTGGGTTTTATGGAGGATTATTCACATAGGCATGATGGATCATTAACTCCATTTCCAGCCCCTCTCTGGAGGATGGGGTGGGAAGTGAAAATTTCAAGCTTCTAATCAGGGCTTGGGCTTTCTGGTGACCAGTCCCCACTTTGGAGTCATCCAAGGATCCACCCAGAGTCGCCTCATTAGAACAATAGATACTCCTGTCACCCAGGAAATTACAAGGGTTTCAGGAGCTTTGTGCCAAACACTGGGGGTAGGGGGAGGGCAGAAACCCGTTATATGTTTTCTATTATCTCTCAGCTCCAAAGAACACAGACCTCTGAATCATTCATTCTGGTGAATGGGGGTGGGGTGTCATGGGATAGAATAAAAATTGATTTGTTCATTTCTTATTTCTGTGTGTTTTTTAATTCCGTTTTTAAAAAGTTTTATATATTAAAAAAAGTTTTTTAATGTCCATTCATCTCCGAGTGACAGAGACAGAGAGCGAGTCGGGGAGGGGCATGGCGAGAGAGACACAGAATTGGAAGCAGGCTCCAGGCTCTGAGCTGTCAGCACAGAGCCTGACGTGTGGCTCAAACTCACAAATTGTGAGATCATGACTTCAGCCGAAGTCAGATGCTTAACCAACTAAGCCACCCAGGAGCCCTTAAAAATTTTTATTTTTAAAAAAGCTTTATATATTAAATAATCTCTACACCCCATGTGTAGGGTCTTGTCCCTGAGATCAAGAGTCACATGCTTTTCTGAGCCAGCCAGGAACCCCTGAAATTTAATTTTCTTTTTATTTCCCATATAGTTAACATACGATGTTATACTAGTTTCAGGTGTACAATATAGTGATCCAATACTTCCACACATCACCTGACAAGTGCACTCCCTAACCCTCATCACCTATTTCCCCCATCTCCCTACCTCTGTTCCTCTCTGGTAACCATCAGTGTGCTCTCTATAGTTAAGAGTCTGTTTCTTGGTTTGCCTTTCTCTTTTTTTCCTCTTTGCCCATTCGGTTTTTTATTAAATTCCACATATGAATGAAATCATATGGTATTTGTCTTTTTCTGGTCGATTTATTTCACTTTGTACTCTCTGGCTCCGTCCATGTCATTGCAAATGGCAAGATTTCATTCTGTTTTATGGTGGAATAATACTCCTTATATGTATATACTACATCTGTTTTTATCCATTCATCAATTGATGGACACTTGGGCTGCTTCCATAAGTTGGCTATTGTAAATAATGCTGCTATAAATGGAGGGGTGCATGGGTCCTTTTGAGTTAGTGTTTTTGTATTTTGGGGGTAAATACTCCGTAGTGGGATTACTGGGTCGTATGGTTCTATTTTTTACTTTTTGAGGAACCTCCATACCGTTTTCCACAGTGGCTGTACCAGTTTGCATTCCCACCAACAGTGCTTGAGGGTTCTTTCTCTCCACATCCTCATCAACATGCTGTTTCTTGTTTTTCATTTTAGCCATTCTGATAGGTATGATGTGATATCTCATTGTGTTTGATTTGTATTCCCTTGATGATGAGTGATGTTGAACATCTTTTCATGTGTCTGATGGCCATCTGTATGTCTTCTTTGGAGAAATGTCTATTTCTTCTGTGCATTTAAAAATTGGATTATTTGCTTTTTGGGTGTTGAGTTGTATAAATTTGTTATATATTTTGGATAATAACCCTTCATCAGACATGTCATTTGCAAATATCTTCTCTCATTCAGTAGTTGCCTTTTTTATTCTTTTTTAAAAATTTAAGTCCCCAAACTGAAGGCCAGCTGTCTTGTCCTTCAAGTGCTTTTCCTTAGGCTGATAATGCCACAGCCCCTTTGCTTTGAACTCATCTACTGACAGAGTCCAGATGCAAATCCATCTGCCGGGACGGAGCCTTTGTCCTCTAACCAATCGTTCCTCTCTTTCTCTCTTCCATCTTCCAACTTTGTATCCAGGGAGTAAGAGGAGGGTGCACTGCCTGTTGCTTTCTGTTAAAACCAGAGCAGTTCAGTGACTTTTTCATATGGAAGTCCAGGCAGATCAGTCCCTAATGTTACATCCCTTTTATTATGGAGGCTTGGACACAATCCCACCCTTGATATCAGCCCCGGAGTGCAGAGGTGATGTCTCCCAAGATTCTGGTTCTGCTCTGACTGGAACTTGGGCCATCCGTTGTGGACCAGAGACTTGGGCATCGTGTTTAGAGGGTGGTGGGAAGCCAAGCTAGGTCGGATTGACAGGTGTGTTGCTCTTGTCTCTGTGGCCCTCCCCTCAGTCCCTGTGGTAGCTGTGTAATAACCCTTAAAGTCTAGTACTGTGACTCCTCCAACTCTTCTTCATAACTGTGATATTCTGAGCCTTTTGCATTCCCTGTACTTTTTAGAATTAGCTTGTCAATTTCTCCAAAATCCTGGCTAGGATTTTGATAGAGATTGTACTGAATCTATGGAAACTTTTGGGAGAATTGACAGCTTTGCAATAGCAGAGTCTTCTGGTCCATGAACATGGCATATCTTTTAACAGCTCCTCATCCTGTTTAGAATAAACTCTAAATTTGTGAAGTCTTCCTTAGTCTGGCCTCTGATTACCCCACAGAATTAAGCTAACCTTCTTTCTCTCTCTCTGCTTTTCATTTACATTATTCTGGCTGTCTTCTTTCTGTCTTTTGAACATATCTGGCTGGCTTTCATGTATAGGTGCCTTTGTATCAGCAATTTTTTCTAACTGCAGGGCTTTCCCCCCAGCTGGATCCTCTGTTATTCAGAGGAAAGATCATGTGTTTAATGTGCCACATGCTGATGGTAGTTAACAAAACTGTATTGTATACTTGTCATTTGCTAGGAGGATAAATCTTAAATCCCACCCCCCCCCACAACCCACGTAGTAATGTGAGGTGGCAGGTATGTTAATTAGCTTAATTATGTGATCATTTCACAATGTATGCATATATCAAACCTTCAAATCGTATACCTTAAATATATGCAATTTTTATATGTTAATGCTATCTCAATAAAGCTGTTTAAAAAAGAGAAAAGAACAGGTGCTGTAGAGCTAGACAGTCTAGGTTTGAATTATGCCTCTGCATTTAGTATCTAAGTCACTTTGAGCATGTTCCTTAACTTGTTCCTTGGGCTCCTTGTCAGCAATTGTTATGCAGGTGAGATGAATGGGTAGGTGTGAAGTCTCTGCTCAGGACAGAGGATAATCTTCTCAGTTTCCAGAAGTCTCCCCACCCTAGAAGCAATAGCTATCACTTACATAGCATTTACTGCATGTACTGTATGTACTCCCCAGCCTAGAAGCAGCCCAGGCACTCCCCATACTATGATACTATTCTCATTTTTTATATGGCAAAGAAATTACATTATCCAGAAAATGCAATAATGTCACACTTTGTTTCTCTTTCACCTTAAACATTCTCCCTAAGGATTCTAAAGTATCTAGTAACCCTCTTCAAGCATAGACCATCACTCCTAGTTCAGATATCAGTGAGGTCATTGACTATGATATCAGTTGCCTCTAATCATAAAGATAAAATACGTCTGTGAAATAGGAAAGAGACCAACACTGATGAGAACTGGTAAAAATCCCAGATGGAGCCTCAATATTTAACCATAGGNTCGAAGTCTTGGGCGGAAGGGCCAATTTCCAGGGAGTCTAGCTAACTAGAGTCCTTTGCTGCAGTGGCTTGTCGGTGCCGCAAGGTGTCGCTTTCGCTGACTGCTCTTCACAGTCCGACCGAGGTGAGGGCTGGGGCTGCCCTGGTTACCTGGGCACGTGGCTTTGGCGCTAAGCTTGTGGTTCTTTTCTAGATATGCTACCTTTAAGTTTTGTCTAGGTGTCTGCTTCTACCTCCAGACTATAACTTTTAGAAGGCAGGGTATCATTCCTTTAAGTTGAAAGGTATTTGACAGTTAATAACTGTATATATTTAAGTTGTACAATTTGATGATTATACATAATACATTGTGAAATAATCACCACAGTCTGGCTAATTAACATATTAGTCACCTCATATAATTACATTTTTTTATGTAGTAAGAACCCTTATGATCTACCCTCTTAGCAAATTACAAGTATACAATAAAGTATTAACTACAGCCACATTGTTTTACATTAGATCTTTAGTATTTATTCATTTCGCATAACTGAAACTTTGTATCCCTTGACCAACATTTCCCCTTTTCCCCCTACCTTTACCCCCTGATAATCATCTTTCTACTATTTTTCTTTTCTTTCTTTTTTTTTTTTTTAATTTTTGAATGCTTTATTTACTTCTGAGAGAGAGAGCCAGCGTGAGCAGGGGAGGGTCAGAGAGAGAGGGATTCACAGAATCTGAAACAGGCGCCAGGCTCTGAGCTGTCAGCACAGAGCCTGACACGGGGCTCGAACCCACGAACCGTGAGATCATGACCTGAGCCTAAGTTGGCCGCTTAACCGACTGAGCCACCCAGGCACCCCTTTCTACTGTTTTTCTGAGTTTAGTGTCTTTAGGTTCCACATCTAGTGAGATCATGCAGTAACTCCTTGTCTTTCTCTGTCTTATTTCACTTAGCATAATGTCTACCAGGTTCACTCATGTTGAACATGGCAGGATTTCCTTTTTCTGGCTAAATAATACTCCATTGTATATACATGCCACAATTTCTTTATCCATTCATCCTTCAGTGGACATTAGGTTGTTTCCATATCTTGGCTATTGTTGAATAATGTTGAAATGAATATGGGAGTACGGATTATCTCTTTGAGGTCCTGATTTCATTTCTTTTGGATGTATACTCAGAAGCGAGATTACTGGATCATCAGGTAGTTCTACTGCTAATTTTCTTTTTGTTCTTGAAAGGTAGGTATTTTATATTATCATTATTTTTTAAATGTTTCTTTATTGGGGGGGGCACCTGGGTGGCTCAGTTGGTTAAACGACTGACTCTTCATTTCAGCTTAGGTCATGATCTCACAGTTCTTGAGTTTGAGAGCTGTGTCGGGCTCTGCACTGAGCAGTGCGGAGCCTGCTTGGGATACTCTCTCTCCTCTCTATGTTCCTCCCCATTCTCTCTCTCTCTGTCTTTGAAAAAATAAATAAATATTTTTTATTTAGTAGAGAGAGAGAGAGAGAGTTGAGAGAGAGAGGCAGAGAGAGTGAGATGGAAAATACAAAACAGGCCCTGCACTTTCAGCACAGAACCCAATGCGGGGCTTTGAGATCATGATCTGACCTGAAATCAGAAGTCAGACGCTTAACTGCTTGAGCCACCCAGGTGCCTTTATTTTATTTTTATTTTTCAAATTTTAAATTAAATTCTAGTTAGTTAACATATAGTGCAATACTGGCTTCAGGAGTAGAATTTAGTGATTTGTCAGTTACATGTATCATTACACAAACATATATAATTACATATGTCACCCAGTGCTCATCATAACAAAAGCCCATCTTAATACCCATCACCCATCTAGCCCATCCCCCACCTCTCTCCTTCCATCAACCTTCAGTTTTGTTCTGTATCATTAAGAACCTCTTACGGTTTGTTTCCCCCTCTTCCTTTTTTCTCCTTACCATATGTTCATATGTTTTGTTTCTTAAATTCCACATGTGAGTGAAATCATAGGACATTTGTATTCCCTGACTGGCTTATTTTGCTTAGCATAATATACTCTAGCTCTATTCTGTATATTGGCAAGATTTCATTCTTTTTTGATGCCTTTGTAGTATTCCACTGTACCACATTTCTTTTATCCATTCATCAGTTGATGGACACCTGGGCATTTCCCATAGTTTGGCTATTGTTGATAATGTTGCTATAAACATTGGGGTGAATGTACCCCTTCAACTCTGCATTTTTTGGTATCCTTTGGGTGAGTACCTAGTAGTGCAATTACCTGGGTCCTATGGTAGTTTTATTTTTAACTTTTTGAGGATCCTCCATACTGTTCTCCAGAGTGGCTGCATCAGTTTGCATTCCCACCAGCAGTGCAATAGGGTTCCCCTTTTTCCACATCCTTGCTAACATCTGTTGTTTACTGTGTTGTTAATTTTAGCCATTCTGACAGGTGTCAGGTGGTATCTCAATGTGACTTTGATTTGTATTTCCCTGATAATGAGTGATGTTGAGCATGTATCTGTCAGCCATCTGGACATCTTTGGAAAAATATCTATTCGTGCCTTCTTCCCATTTCTTAACTGGATTATTTGGGGGTTTTTTTGGTGTGGAGTTTGAGAAGTTCTTTATAGATTTTGGATATTAACCCTTTATCAGATATGTCATTTGAAATTATCTTCTCCCATTCTGTAGGCTGCCTTTTAGTTTTGTTGATTGTTTTCTTCACTGTGCAGAAGCTTTTTATCTTGATGAGGTCCCAATAGTTCATTTTTGCTTTTGGTTCCTTAGCCTTTGGCAATGTGTCTAGTAAGAAGCTGCTACAGCTGAGGTCAAAGAGGTTTCTGCCTGTGTTCTCCAGGATTTTGATGGTTTTCTGGCTCACATTTAGGTCTTTCATCCATTTTGAATTTATTTTTGTCCATGGTGTAAGAAAGTGGTCCATTTTCATTCTTTTGCATGTTGCTGTCCAGTTTTTCCAAAACCATTTGTTGAAGAGACTTTTTTTCCATTGGATATTCTTTCCAGCTTTGTCAAAGATTAGTTGACCATAAAGTTGTGGGTCCGTTTCTTGGTTTTTTATTCTGTTTCGTTGATCTATGTGTCTGTTTTTGTGTCAGTACCTTACTGTCTTGATGACTATAGTTATATAATATAGCTTGAAGTCCAGAATCATGATGCCTCCAGCTTTGCTTTTCTTTTTCAGGATTGCTTTGACTATTCAGTTTCTTTTGTGGTTCCATACAAATTTTAGGACAATCTGTTCTAGCTCTGTGAGAAATGCTGGTGGTATTTGATAGGGATTGCATTAAATGTGTAGATTGCTTTGGGTGGTGTAGACATTTTAACAGTCTTTTTTCTTCCAGTCCATGAGCATGGATATTTCCCCCCATTTCTTTGTGTCCTCTTCAGTTTCTTTCGTAAGTATTCTATAGTTTTCAGACTAAAGATCTTTTACCTCTTTAGTTAGGTTTAATCCTAGGTATCATATTGTTTTGAGTGCAACTGTAAGTGGGATTGATTCCTCGATTTTTTTTTTTTTTTTGCCGCTTCATTATTGGTGTATAGAAATGCAACAGATTTCTGTAGTAGATTGACTTTATATTCTGTGACTTTGCTGAGTTCATGTTTAGTTCTAGCAAATTGTTGTGGAGTCTTTTGTGTTTTCTACAGAGTATCATGCTGTCTGCAAATAGTGAAAGTTTGGCCTCTTCCTTGTTGATTGGATGCCTTTTATTTCTTTATGTTGTTGGGTTGCTGCGGCTAAGACCTCCAGTACCGTATTAAATAGAGATGGAGAGAGTGGAGACCCTGGTTTTGCTTCTGACCATAGAGGAAAAGCTCCCAGGTTTTCCCTGTTGAGGATGATATTAGCTGTGGGTCTTTCACATACGGCTTTTGTGATGTTCTTATGTTCCATCTATACTTACTTTGTTGAGGGTTTTTATCAAGAGTTGATGCTGTATTTTGTCAAATACTTTTTCTACATCTATTGAGAGAATCATATGGTTCTATCCTTTCTTTTAGTAATGTGGTGTATCATGTTGATTGATTTGCAACTATTGAACTACCCTTGTAGCCCAGGAATAAATCCCACTTGACTGTGGTGAATAGTTCTTTTGAAGTACTGTTGGATTCAATTTGTTATTATTTTGTTGAAAATTTTTGCATCCATGTTCACCAGGGATATTGGCCTGTAAATTTTTTTAGTAGGGCCTTTGGTCTGGGAATCAAGGTAATGCTGGCCTCGTAGAATGAGTTTGGAAAATTTCTTTCTGTTTCTTTTCTTTGGAACACTTTGAGAAAAGTAGGTATTAACTTTTCTTTAAATGTCTAGTAGAATTCCCCTGGGAAGTCATCTGGCCCTGGGCTTTTGTTTGTGGGGAGATTTTTGATTACTGATTCAATTTCTTTGCTGTTTTCGAGTCTGTTCAAATTTTCTATTTTTTCCTGTTTCAGTTTTGGTAGTTTGTATGTTTCTAGGAATTTATCCATTTCTTCCAGATTGCCTAATTTCTTGACATGTAATTTTTCATAATATTTTCTTATAATTGATTGTATTTCCCCGGTATTGGCTGTGATCTCTTCTCTTCTATTCATGATTTCATTTATTTGGGTTCTTTCTCCTTTCTTTATGATAGGTCTGGGTAGAGGGTTTGTCAGTTTTATTAATTCTTTCAAAGCACCAGCTCTTAGTTTTGTTGATCTGTTTTACTGTGGGGTTGTTTGTTTGTTTATTTCTATATCACTTATTTCTGCTCTAATCAATTTTTTTTCCCTTCATCTTCTGGCTTTAGGCTTTATTTGTTCTTCTTTTTCTAATTCTTTAAGGTGTTTGGTTAGGTAATGTTTTTTTTTTTTTTTTTTTTTTGCTTCTTGAGATAGGCCTGTCTTGCAAAATACTTCCCTCTTAGGACTGCCTTTGTTACATCTAAAGGTTTTGGACTGTCATATTTTCATTTTCACTCATTTCCATGTATTTTTAAAATATCCTCTTTAATCTCCTGGTTGACCCATTCAATTTTTAGTAGGATGTTCTTTAATCTCTATGTATTTGTGGTATTTCCAAATTTTTTCTTGTGGTTGACTTTGTTTCATAGTGTTGTGGTCTGAAAATATGCATGGATTGATCTCCATCTTTTTGTATTTGTTGAAGGCTGATTTGTGATCCAGTGTGATCTATTCTGGAGAATGTTCCATGTGCACTTGAAAAGAATGTGTGTTTTAGGATGAAAAGCTCTGAATATATCTGTTAAGTTCATCAGGCACAGTGTGTTATTCGAAGCCAACGTTTCCTTGTTGATTTTCTACTTAAGCGATCTGCCCATTGCTATTAAGTGTGGTGTTAAAGTCCCCTACTATTATTGTATTATTATCAATGAATTTCTTTATGTTTGTTATTAATTGATATGTATTTAGGTGCTTTCAAGTTCTGGGCATGTATATTTACAATAGTTAGATCTTGAGGATAGACCCTTTAATTACACACTGCCCTTCTTCATTTCTTGCTTCAGTCTTGTTTTAAAATATAGTTTGTCTGATTTAAGTATGGCTACTCTGGATTTCTTTCAGCGTCCATTAGCATGATAGATGGTTTTCCATTCCCTCATTTTCAATCTGCAGGTGTCTTTAGGTAAAAAATGAATGTCTTGTAGGCAGCATATAGATGGGTCTTGTTTTTCTGCTTTTTGTTTTTTAATCCATTCTGATACCTAAGTCTTTTGATTGGAGCTAAATGATTGGACTAAATAGTCCATTTACATTCAGAGTGATGACTGATAGTTGTGGGTCTAGTGTCACTGTGTTACCTGTGCATTTGGTGTTTCTGGTGATGTTCTCTGTTTCTTTCTAGTCTTTGTTGCTTTTGGTCCCTCTGCCCCCCACCCCCCCAGAGTTCCCTTTAATATTTCTTGCAGGCCTGGTTTAGTGGGCATGAACTGCTTTAGTTTTTGTTTCTTTGGGAAACTCCTTATCTCTCCTTCTAGTCTGATGACAGCCTTGCCGGATAAAGTATTCCTGGCTACATATACTCCCTATTCATTACATTCAATATATCATGCCACTTCCTCTGGCCTGCTAAGTTTCTGTGGATAGATCTGCTGCAAACGTGACCTCTTTTCTCTTGTAGGTTAAGGACTTTTTTCCCTTGCTGCATTCAGATTATTAAAAAAAATTTTAAATATATTTTTAAATTTACTTCTAAGAGAGACAGAGAGAGAGAGAAACAGCGCGAACAGGGGAGGGTCAGAGAGAGGGAGATACAGAATCTGAAACAGGCTCCAGGCTCTGAGCTGTCAGCACAGAGCCTGATGTGGGGCTCGAACCCACGAACCATGTGATCATGACCTGAGCCAAAGTAGGACGCTTAACTGACTGAGCCACCCAAGCGCCCCTAATTTCTTTTTAATGTCTATTTATTTTTGAGAGAGAGAGAGACATAGAATCCAAAGCAGGCCCTAGGCTCTGAGCTGTCAGCACAGAGCCAGATATGGGGCTTGAACCAACGAATTGTGCTATCATGACCTGAGCCAGAGTCGGATGTTTAACCAACTGAGCCCCCCAGGCACCCCACAGATTCTTTCCCTATTTGTGTATTTTGTGAATTTGACTATGATATGTCTTGGTGATGGCCGGCTTTTGCTAAAAATGGAAGTTCTCTGTGCTTCTTGGATTTTAATGTCTGTTTCTTTCCCCCAGATTAGGGACGTTTTCAAATATAATTTGCTTAAATAAACCTTCTGCTCCTTTTTCTTTCTCTTCTTCTTCTAGGACTCCTATTATATGAATGTTATTATGCTTTAAGGAGTCACTGAGTTCCCTAAGTCTACATTCTCGATCCAATACCTTTATTTCCCTCTCCCCTGTGCACTTCATTATTTTCCATAATTTTATCTTCTATATCACTGATTTGTTTCTCTGCTTTATCCATCCTCGTTGTCATTGCATCCACTTGGTTTTGCATCTTGGTTATAGGATTTTTTTTTATTTTGGCCTGACTGGTTTTTAGTTCTTTTATGTCTGCAGTAAGGGATTCTCTGGTGTTTTCTATGCTTTTCTTAAGTCCAGCTGATATCTTTATGAATATTGCTGTAAATTCTGGTTCAGACATCTTACTTGATTAATACATCTGTATTCATTAAATCCCTAGCTATAACTTGTTCCTGTACTTTCTTTTGAGGTGAATTCCTCCATCTTGTCATTTTGTCTAGGTCACTGTTTTTTTGTGTGTGTGTGTGATTGTTAGGAGAATCTGTTGTATTCCTGCTACTGAGAGTAATGGGTATATTAAGAGGAAGTCTGAAATATAGATATATAATAAAAATAAAAATTTTTTAAATAAAAAATGAAAAAAAGTAGCTTCTTCTGTGTCCCATAAAAAAAAAAAACCCAAAACCAAAGCAAAACAAAACAAAAGGAAAAAAAAAGGAAGTTACATCTTTTTTCCTCTAGAGCTGAAGCTTTGTAACACTTTATGATCAGCTGATTTGGTGCAGATGAGAGTTTTGTGCTGGTCTTCTGGGGTGGAGCTTACTGTGCTGATTCTCAGGCAGACTTTCCCTAGTGGAGACGCACGTGCAGGGTGCAGCGTGACGGGGCTGGTGTAAGTGGCTCTTGCCCCTACTGGTTGGTGCTTTTTTGGTCACTGAAGTTGGTCAGTGTTGGTAGGCCAGGAGTGGAGGTAGAAATGGCATCACCCTCCTCTCTCATCCCTGGAGCAGAAAACTGACACCTGCCTGTCCTCGGAAGCCCTCACAAAAGAGCAAACAATCACCCTTCCTGTGTCCCCAGCTCTGTCACATCCCTGCCTTCACCCTGCCTGCATCTGAGCCATCCACCTGCCAGGCAGCACAGCACTCCTGTGTTTTATCTTAGACTTATGGCTGGGTTTCAAAATTCCAAATCCTAGAGATTCACTTGGTGTGAATCCACGTTGATCCTCTGTGGGAGGGTCTCCCTGGGTTGTGGCTGGTGCTTGTTCCAGAAAACAATAGTGCAGCCATGCAGTGGGTTAGAATTTATGGTAAAGTGCAGCAAAACAGTGATGCCAAGGCTCATCACCCTTAGCCAGTGTCCCTGTTCCTGTTAGAGAATGGGGCAGTTCATTGGTGCCAAACTGGTCTTTTGTCCGAGAGAGGCCATGACACCTCTCCCAAATGTACTCCAAGAAGGAAAACTGTTTCTCCCTCTGTGACCCAGGGGATCCTCAGGCCCTGCTGCTCACTCCTGAATCTCTGCCCTCTTTCCCCACCAGAGCACCGCAAAGCCCACCCGGGGTGACCCTGGTGATGATGCAGACCTCCAAAACTTCAGACTTTGTGCTCTGTTGCTTATACAACTGTGCAGTGTAGCTAAATGATGCAACCTCTCTCTTTTTCCCAGTCAGTGATTTTGGGGAAGAGTTTTTCTTGTGCTATCTCCTGCACACGTTTTCATTCTCTGTCTCTCTTTCTCTCTCTGTGATCAGGGCTCCCTCCCCTCTGCAGCACCCACAGCTCTTCTCTCCCCCACGTCAACTCTCTATAGCTCCTACCTTCCATGATGTGTCAGTTTTTTTAAAAATTCTAGTTGTGCAGTTTGTTTTCTCAGACCTCAGATCAATTCTTTGGGTGCTCAGAATGATTTGTCATTTTATTTCTTTTTCTTATCTAGTTTCTCTAATAGGAATTCCAGCATCATGTTTAAAAGAACCAGCAAGAGTAGATGTCTTCGCCTTGTACTATATCCTGGAGGGAAAGCTTTCAGTTTGTTTCCCCCATTGATTCTGAAGTTACCTGTAAGTTTTTTATATATGGTGTTAAGATCTTTCTGTACCTATTTTGTTGAGTTTTAATCATGAAGTGGTGCTGGACTTTGTCAGTTTCCTTTTCTGCATCTATTCAGATAATTATGTAGCTTTCTTTCATTTTGTTAACATGTTATAACACCTTGATTGATTTGCATATGTTGAACTATCCTCACATCCTTGGGATAAATCTCACTTAGTCATAGTGCATGATCCTTGTAACGTTCTACTGAATTCAGTTTGCTAGGATTTTATTAAGGAGTTTTAGATGTATGTTCATCAGGGATATTGGCCTATAGTTTTTCTTGTAGTATCTTTGCCTAGTTTTGGTATCAGGTGATGTTGGCCTCATTAAATGAGTTTGGAAGTGTTCCTTCCTCTTCTATTTTTTTGAAAGAGTTTAAGAAGCATTGTTATTAATTATTTGAATGTTTGGTAGAATTCAGTCATGAAGCCGTAGGTCCTGGGTTTTTCCCTTTTGTTTTCCCAGTCAAAACAGGGAGCTCATCACTAAATTTACAAAAACCGCTTAAGACAATTCTTCAAATTGAAATGAAAACTCACTGAACAGAAATGTGATAGCATAGGAAAACATAAAACTCACAGGTAAAGGTAAATATATGGACATATATAGATAAGTGTAACACTGTAAAAGTGTCTACTGGCTTTTATATTAGGGTGGGGAAGGTTGTTGGGGTACTCCTGTTCTCTTCCTCCCCCCAGAAGGAAATCAGGGGTTTGCATATGGGTGTACTTGGTGCAGCAGTGACACCTGTCTGGGCATGGGTGTGGGGAGGTAGCTATGGAGCTGGGGATTTGGGGGCTTGTATTTGGGAGGTGAGTGGGAGCTCTGGTCTGCAGGAGGTGGGGTACAATGCACAGTAGCAGCTCTGGCAGGGGAAGGGAGTATAAATACAGTTCTGACCCCCTTCTCCCCAGCACCTAGCGCACATGGCAAAATTCTGAAGAAATATCAATATTAAGGAAGAATTGATTGAAATGTATAAACTTAAAGTAGTTTAAATGTCTACCAATAATGGATTAAAAACAAATTTTGATACATGCAAACAAACGATCACTATACACTCATTAAATATCAGGCTAGCATTGATTAAGTGGGTGAGAAGATGGCCGCAGTCTAGCATTGACTGAAAAGAGTAGTTATAGCACAGTTGTGAAAAGAGGTCATCACTGTGTGTTGGGATGGTATGGGGAGTCATTTTGTCCCAGGCTGAGCAAAAGGCAGGGTTAAGAGGGGTGCAATATGACCTCTCCCCCCAAACAAGCTACAGCTTCAAAATGGAATTCCTTTTGAGTGACAAATTATTATCCAGTGAATGTCCAAGAACATATTGGCATGCCAAAGTTGTTAGTTAGGTGGTTTCAAGGTTTTTATTTTTATTTTATTTGTTGGTTACAGATAATGCAGTGGTGAATCTTTTATTACCTATTGATTTTAATATCTTTTTAATTACTTTCTTGGGATAAATTCTCAGGACAGTGATGGCTAAAATAAAAGTATTCAATAAAAGCTCTATGACTAGGTTGACATTACCAAATTGTTTTACATTTTAGAAATTTGAGCCCTGTTTTTACTTTGGAAACATGAAAGTGTTTTGGTGGAACACTTATTTGCTGGAGAAATCACTACGTTGTGTAGATGAAGTCTCACCCTGCAAACTGAAAAAGATTTTGGCTTACATCTTTCCCTATTCTCTCTCAAACCTTCAGTGACTGGGGTCTTAATCTCTGGTTCAATCCCTGTCCTTTGGCGCCACCTTCTGGGAGATGTGTTCACCAGCAGGTGTGGCCCCTCCCAGGGGAGAGCTGGGCTGAGATGGGCTGAGAGACGCTGTGCCCTGGGCCAAGGGAATTCACCTGTCTCACAGGGCCCAGGTGGCCCCTACGATAGGGTTACTTCCACACTGCGGTTGGTTATTTTCTTAGAACAAAGCTGTTCCTACCGTTTCTTTCTCACCTCTCACCCATCACCCAATCCATTGGAAATCCTCTCTGTTTCTTCCTGTGCACAGGATGCAGTGCAGCCCTGGCTTGGTGTACAGACCCTTTCGTGCTGCCTCCATCCTACTTCTCCAGCCTTGTTGTGTCTCGTTGTTCATTAGTCCACCCTGTGGCCTCCAGCCTCTGAGCAAGCCTCTCTCTTTCACACCCCTAAGCCTTTGGTTTTTCTGTTTCCTCTGTCCAAGAGACTGCTTCCCCATGAAATTGAGTCTTTTCTTCAAGTTCCAATTCAAACATCAGCTCCCTAAGGAATCTTCCTCAATTCTTCTCCAGGCAGAAAGTGTCTCTTCCTGGGGGCACCATTCACGCCACCAGGCCAGTATTGTTCACAGTGGATCATGCCAGTACGTGACTCTGTCCCCTCCACTCACCCCCACACTGTGGCTTGGCCTTATGTCATACTCACGTAGCCTAATGTCATACTCCTGGCACACTGTGGGTACTCAAGAAATATTTGTTGGATGAATTAATATGCTTCATGACTGTGGAGTCCGGTGATTCAGTAATTGAGGGAGGACATCTGAGGAAGATGTATTTAGAATGTGGTCTGACCCTACCCAAGCCCAGGAGCTGGAGGATGGGCTCTGGGGTATGGAGATGGACCTGCTGTGGTTCTGAGATGCTTCAGATCAGGCTCCGAGGGAGGGTGGGTCCTTGAAACTAGTGGAGTTAATTGTAGGAAGCAAGTGTCATGTGATATCATCTCAGGAATGCAATTAAGGCTCGGTCGTGCTGTTGAAGAACCTGTGAAGAGTCACCACACTGTCTGCCATAATTAGAAGCGCCAGCGATGGGCAGTATATAGGACCCTGTTCACACAAATCCATCCTGGCTGAGCGCTGGGGAATCTCTAGGATAAACCACAGGCCAGCACTGTGGATTCAGAGCAACCCCGTTCCAACTGCACAGGTCAGCACTTCCTCCAAGAGAGTAGTGGAGGTGGGGTGGACGGTGCTGGGTTTGTGCAGGTCTGAGAAAGCAGGATTGGATGGCTTACTTGTTTTGGAGGATGTGTGCAGTGGATGGAAGTCCCAACAGGGTAATTGTGGTCCCCCAATTGGTTTGAATCTAGGTCCAGGTGGATCAGTTGTGTGATTTTGGGGAAATTTACTTAACCTCTCTGGGTTTCATTTCTTCCTCAAGGAAATGGTGGAAATGATGCCTGCCTCATGTGGATTACATGGATGCTGTGTATAAAAGGGTTTATCTAGTGCTTGGCTGGCTTCATAATAGTCAAAACCAGCAGTTGCTGGTTCTTCTCTGCGCAGAATCTGGAGGGGACCACTGAGCTGACAGGATAACCCTGCCTCCTGAAAACAGGAATCTTATCTATGAAGGGTGTGGGGAGGGGGAGATCGTGGGCATCAGTACATCATCCGTGTGCAGAGCACTGGGATCGGTGCTGAGGGGTGACCGGGAGTGGCTGTGGGTGCCCTCAATTGCCCCAATGCTGGTCAGCCCAACTCAGGGCAGAAGGGACCGTGTGGATGGCAAGTCCCTCCTTTACAGGGTCATGCGGTCAGGCAGTGGTCAGAACAAAGGTGGGCACCCTTGTGTTGTCTCTACATTCAATGGAGAAAGGAGAATAATAACACCTGAGTAGGGCTGGGGGTTCTGGGTGGTATAATTTTAATACTTCATTTGTGCTATGAAGTAGCCTAGTAGTAAGGATCTTGCCTTCTTGAGGGTTTAAAGATTTCCATTAGAAAGCATTATCTTGCACCAAAGAGTTTCGATTCTTTTCATTTCTGATTTTGGGTGACTCTAAGTTGAGAGTAGCGTCTAGGGACAGAGAACACAGCTCCTGTCTTCAGGAAGTCCACTGTCCCAAGGAAGGGACGGAGCCCTGTCCTGAGGGCTCACAGCACAGCTTCCTTCACAGCAGGAACTCTGAGCCACGTTTGCAAGGGGTCAGCTGGAGTGCAGGGAGGTGGACAGGATGAGAGGGCAGAAGATTCTTGGAGGAAGCGCTTATCTGTCAAGAGGCCGTTCTCCCCTCAGCTTCCCCACTGTCCCCAGGGCCTCGAGCACTACATCTCCAGAGCTCTCCCTGTCCAGCCACCATGACAGGCACGCCTGTGGAGGAATCCCTCTTCCAAATCATCCGCTGCTACCACCAGTATGCGGCCCGGGAGGGGGACGTGGAGACGCTGTCCCTGGAGGAGTTGAAGGCTCTGCTTATGGACAGTGTACCCTGCTTCGTGGAGAGCCTGGTGTGTGAGGTGCGGGGTCAGGTGGGGATTACATATAGGTTGGATTGTGGAGCTGGAAGCAAGTAGTGAGGGTGTAGGTATAGGGAGTTATCTCCCAAGAGAGTTCTTACTTAGGGGAGGAGGAGGGAGTTGGGAGGGCAGGGTCTGCCAGCTTTATTTCCCCTCTGTCCCTCTCCTGAAACTTCCTGCTGGGCCCCACTCCAGCCCAAAAGTAACTAATCCCTGAGACTTAGTCCCAACCCCAACCTGTTTATTCCTCTGCTCATCCTGTTTCCTGAGAGAATAGGTGCTGAGTCCTTCCTCTGCCTGAAGCCCCATTCAGTCAGACATCCTGGCCTCAACCTAAACCTGCCCTTTTAACCCCAGACCCATTTGGGGACTAGCACAAACGTCCCCTCTCCCTGTGCCTGGGGGAGGACAGTTTGGGCAGAAGCCAAGCGGGGTGGAGAATGTAGCGTCCCCTTCCAGCTGCTGTCTGAAGGGCAACAGGGGCTCTTGGACCAGACTGGGGCTCAGAAACCCTCTCCTGCCTGCACATCTTCCCCATCATCAGGCTCTGTGATTACCAGGCATTTTGGGGGCTGCAAGGCTAGGAGGGGTGTCTGTGGGGTAATGCCCTCTGCCCTCAGCTCCATGCCTGCGGGGGCGGCGGGGGGGGGG
>NW_027530010.1:8777-75884 GCF_008692635.1 Crocuta crocuta | reverse complement strand
GGCCTTTGTCTCTGGACTGTCATCTCCAGAAGACTTCAGGTCCATGCCTTGACCAGACTACCTTCCTGAAGGGGCGCCTCCTTTGTTCACTCTGCATCTCCCCTTACCTACCTTTGGGAAACATCAGAGGAGGGTCCTGCCCTCAGTTTACTGGAGTGTAGCTGTGAGGGTCACAGAGGGGACTAGGGTGATTTTCTGTCAAGGCCCATTGCCTGTAGCCCATGGGGCTGGGCAAGGATGTTCACAGCCCCACCCGGGTAAGGGCCTTCAGGGACAGACACTGGGCCAGGGGGGCTGAGGTGAGGGAAGCGGTGGGGAGCCTGCCCCAGCAGGAAGCCTTCAGTGTTGGGATCAACCGGTTTTGTGGAGGAGAGAAGAGTAGGTAAATTAGACGGTGGTGGGCGGCGGGGGGAAACAGGGTGCAAAGCTCCCCATGGGGCTGAGGGCCACCCTCCAGGCCCCCAGCTGCTGACACATGCAACAGCTTCCTTCCCTGTGAGCTTTCTGGGGACTCCACCCGGAGTCCTCACACCCGCCAGGCAAAGCCTGCTGAAGCCTCCTCCACGGGCCCTGCCCAGGACCCTGTCCTCGTCTCTGTCTTCTCGCTGCGCTGCTCGCTGACGCCTGCCTCCCCTCTCGCTGCCCCTGCAGCCTCACGTGCGTTTTGTTCCTCCCTATGCCATCTCCGATCCGCACCCTCAGGGCCGCCTGCTCTGGGACATGCGGGACGCCTCCAGGGCTCAGGACTATCTTTCCCCTCATTCTGCACTTTCTGCAGGGCACACAGGCCAAGTGTCATCAACAAGTTCTGGGCAGACGCCACAGCACACACACATCTGATCCGCCCCCTGGTGACCCTGTGATAGTGCTGGAGGTGCAGACACAAGGGGCAGGTGGGCTCTGCCCTGGGGAGCTCCCAGTGCGAGGAGGGAGCACGGCCTTCCAGAGCCCTCCGCAGGGCAGCTTCCAGGGCAGCTGAGCAGACAGGCTGCGGCAGCCGCCAGCGGCGGACAGACGTGTCAGGAGGTGCCAGGCCGCTTAGCTCTGCTCAGCAGCCAGACGGTCAGCCACGCAGCCCCAAGCCCAGCTGGCCGAGGTGCCCACCACGCCTCTGTCTCTGAGCCTGATTCTCTAGCATAAGGTGCCCTGGCCTCTGCCGGAGTGAGGGGCTGTTTGCCACAAGCCTCCTGTGGCCGGGCCACCTCCCAGTGCCATGGGGGCATGGTCCTTCACTGTGAGCTGTGTGCCTGGGTGGATGGTGACCCTCTCCCGCCCCCCCCCCCCCCCCCCCCTCCCAGGGCCGGAAGGAGCCCTACTACATCTCGGAGTTGTTCCGGGCTGCTGACAAGAACAAGGACGACCAGATCTGCTTTGACGAGTTCCTCTTCGTCCTGGGCCGGCTGGTGAGGGACCACCACCTGCGGTACCACCGGCGGCGGCTTGCCAGCTACTGTGCCCAGCACGGCCTCCACTAGCAGCGCCCGCCCGAGGGGCCTGCCTGGGAGCAGATGGAGAGCATGTATGTGCAGCCGACAGCTGTGAGGGAAGAGAATAAAGCGACCCCATGAATGTGTCCTGGAATTCTTTAGTTCATGGATCTGGGCATCTGCTGTGGGTCCTACAACGGGGATCATTCATTTAGGGTGAGAGACACAGCCCTAGCCTCCAGGAGCCCCTGTCTGAGGGGAGCAGCCCCTTCTCTTGGAGAGCTGGCTCGCTACAAGGAAGCCAGGCCTCACCAGTGATGTTCTGACCACTCACTCTCTGCACGTACGTGATGGGACAGCGTGCAGGAGAGCTGACGCACGCCGACAAGGGCCCGCTTCGAGGGTCTAGAGGAGAGCCCCGAGCAGTCAGCGTTTACAGGCGGAATGGCTTGGGCCTGAGAAGGGAGAGTGATGCAGGTAGTCGGCAAGGAAAGATTGTGAGGTGGGTTTTGCACACACTGAGTCAGAGACAGGGACAAGGGCACAACCTGTTACGGCGAGGAGTGAAAAGTGGAACCCGGGCTGCCATCAGTCAGAAAAGACTTCCTGGAGGAGGGAAGGGCTGGGTCTGGGTTTGACGAATACAGGCTGATGTGGGTGTTACTCTACTTGGGGCTATTGTGAATCACCCTCCAAGTCCTCTGTGGTCTCTGACCCCTCCCAGTAGGGATCTGCCCTGCCCGCCTCATCTCTGTGTTTATTTTTTTCTCTCTCCCTGGGAGCCCAAGAGTCTGATGAAGAACCTCTCCTTCATGAAGCATCTCCTTTGCCTCTAGGCCCTGCTGGGGCCCATGTTGGTGGGTTTCTTCTCAGAGGATGGTCGGGGAATCCATGTCCTGAGTGTATCGTGATGAAAAGGATGTGTTTTCAAAGAATGGTGGGCAATCATCATTGCTCCTATGCCAAAGACGGGGGTCATTTACGGGACTTGGTTTTGTTTCCTCCAGCAGCTGGGTCTGTGTGCCGCAAGGGGGCAGTGCCCTGGGGACTGAGCTGGGGTCTTCTTTTCCGACCATTTGAGCTCTGAAGCAGTTGTCCCCACTGCTCTCTGGGCCTGGCTGGCCACTGACGCCTCTTGCGCCCCGGCTGACTCCCTTTGGACCTTCCTGGGCATCCCATGGGGTCTGCACTGCCATGTGGAGGTGCGCGTCCTGTTGCACCTTGGGAGTGTGTTACTGTCTGTGTTCTTTGCCAGCGAGTGGGTGCATGTGTTGGAGGAGGAACTCAGGAACCGGGCCTGTGGATGGACTCTGATGCCTGCATCTGTGCTGCCTCCCGTGGGTCTCTTAATCACAAGCAGAGGCATGGATGGCCAGGCCACCAGCCTCCCCCAGGCCCAGCGGAGAGTTCTTCCCGCCTATCTCAGCTGAGACTGCTGAGTTCCACAGACCTTTGAGTGCTAAGGGGCAGCTCAGCCTAGACCTCCCGCCCCTTCCCGGGGCGTGGAGCGGTGTTTCTACACTGGCTCTGCTGGTGTGGCCTCATTTCCTCAGCCTTGGGCACAGGCCTGGTTGGGCTATTGGGACACACACGCAGGACCGAGGTCTTTCCTGTAAGTAGGAGCAGGTTCCGCTCCCCTGGGTTGCCCCATGTCCGTCAGTCTGATTACAGGCTCTGCCTTTTCCCCTGATGTGCTTGCCTAACCCTTGACACCCTTCTGCCAGGTCACTCAGTGTGGTTCCTGCTCTCCCTGAAGCCCCCCAGGCCGTCTGCCTGGGGGCGGGGGGAGCAGCTCTGGGGCGATTTTCATGGCCTCGCTGGTGCCAGCTCCATGGACAAGTGCATGATGCTGGAAGGAGGCCATGGCTCATGTCTGCTTTGGGTCCCCCCACTGGACCTGGGGCCTGGCTTCCCTAATTCCTGGATGAAGAAAGCTGTCTCCACTGGACCTGCCTTCAACGGAGGCATCTCTTCAGGCCTCAGGGGTCTGGGAAGACATCATCTGCATCAGCTTCACCCTCACCCCCACTGGGAGAGGTCAGCATGAGCTCCGTCCCAGGCTCGTGAATGGATCCTAAGAAGAGTCTCAGAAAAGCCACTTTTTAAAATTCTAATGTGTGCTTTTTGGCACATAAGCAGAACACATGCCCATAGGAAGAAACTTGAGTAACACCCTGTGCCTCAGCTTCCCTATCTGTCACATAGGGATAATTGTGCCTGTAATGTCCACTTTGCAAGGTTATCGAGTGAGGCAGTGGTATAAAAATACTTTGAAAATATATTGTACTATTTGAGGTAACTAAGGTGCTATTATGCCAGGTACATGGGAGGGGCTTGTTGAACAGCAGGTATAGACTGAGTGTTTGATCATCAATTGAAAACTTGTTATTATATATGTCAGAAATGGCCCTATTTTTCTGTCAGAAGATTGAGTAAATGATTTAAACTGGTGGGATGTGATAAAGGGAATTTCTGTATCAGATAAGAGATGGATCAAGTGTTCAATTTTGCATTCACCTATTCCCTCAATAGGTATTAATTGAGTACCTAGTATGTACCAGGCCCTAGTGATATATGTGATTTCGTCTCTAAAGGGGCTCTTGGTCCCAAAGGAAGGACAGACAAGAATCAGAGGAGTCATAACACAGGGGGAAAGTGCCATGTTGTATGAAGGTTTGGGTAGCAGGGAGGAGAGAAGAATTAACTCAGTGTTGGCAGGGGTGCGGGGAGGAGGGTCAGAGATGATGTGGAGCAGACAGTGCCTGGGCTGAATCAGGAAGAACAGGAAGGACTTTACTGGTAACGAGACATTCCAGGCAGAGGCAGGAAGTGCATGATATCACATCATGTCACCTAAGTAATTCGATGCACTGAATGTTATATCTCTCTGTGGGCCTCAGTTCGTCATCTGTAAAATGGGGATTATGGTAGTACAAACTTCATAGTTTATAGTGAGTAATGGATTGATGTAGGTAAAGCACTCACAGCAGTTCCTGGTAAATGGTGACAGCCCAATAAATGTTATTTTGCTATTATTTGTTCTTATTATTGATTGTTGTTGCTGTTATTGTACATACCGGACCCTGTGCTGAGTCCTGGGGAGGCAGTAGTCAACGGTCCATTCTTGGTCCTTCAGGGCTCACAGCCCAGCTGGGAGTCAGGCACTCAAGGGCAGTGGTCACAGTGCACACCCGCCCCGTGCTCACTCTGCAGTGTGCTAAGTACACCACACATCCTTTGTGCAAACTGCTTATTAAAGTATAATACATATTAACAAAGTCCACAGGGGTGCCTGGGTGGCTCAGTCCATTGAATGTTTCACTCTTTTTTTTTTTTTAATTTTTAACGTTTTATTTATTTCTGAGAGAGAGAGAGAGAGAGAGAGAGAGACAGCGAGCAGGGGAGGGTCAGAGAGAGAGGGAGGCACAGAATCCGAAACAGGCTCCAGGCTCTGAGCTGTCAGCACAGAGCCTGACGTGGGGCTCAAACCCACAAACCACGAGATCATGACCTGAGCCGAAGTCGGGAGCTTAACCGACTGAGCCACCCAGGTGCCCCGACTCTTGATTTCAGCTCAGGTTATGATCTCACACAGAGATCATACAGCTCTATTAGCACAGAGCCTGCTTGGGATTCTCTCTCCCTCTCTCTCTCTGTCCCTCCCCTGTTCCTGCTTTCTTTCTCTTTCTGCCTCAAAATAAATAAATAAACTTTTTAAAAGTCTACAAATCATAAATATTTTTCATTTATTATTAACCTTCACAACACTATAAGGTAGATCTTATTAATTTTTTAGGTGGAAGCATTTAAAAATTTAAGAAATTTAATTGTGGCAAAAAAATATAAAATTTACCACCTAAGTGTATTGTACACTTGTGTTAAATACATGCTCATTGTCGTGCAACCAATCTTCAGAACTCTATCTTTTTTTAAAGTGTGTTTATTTATTTATTTATTTGAGAGAGAGAGAGAGAGACAGAGAGAGACAGAGAGAGACAGAGAACCAGCCCAGGAGGGGCAGAGAGAGAAAGGGGGAGAGAGAATTCCAAGCAGTCTCCACACTGTCAGCACAGAGCCCAATGTGGAGCTTGAACCCATGGACTGTGAGACCATGACCTGAGCTGAAATCAGGAGTTGGGCACTTAACTGACTGAGTCACCCAGGTGCCCCTGAACTCTTTTTATATTGCAACTGAAGCCCTATACCCAGTAAGCACTAACTCCTCATCATTCCTCCCCTAGGCCCTGGGAGCCACCGTTCTGTTTTCTGTCTCTAGGAATCTGAGTACTCTAGGGACCTCATATAAGTGGAATCAAACAGTATTTGTCTTTTTGTGACTGGGCTATTTCATGTAGCATCATGTCTTCAAGGTTCATCCATGTTGTAGCATGTGTCAGAATTTCCTTCCTTTTTAAAGGCTGATAATATTCCATTTTAAGTGTACACTACATTTTATTTATTCATTAATCCTTGGATGGACACTGAGTTGTTTTTATATTTTGGCAACTGTGAATAATACTGCTATGATCATGGATGTATAAATATCTATTTGAATCCCTGCTTTCACCAGAAGTGGAATTACTTGATCACATAGTAATTCTGTTTTTAACTTTTTGAGGAGCTGCCACACTGTTTTCCATAGCAGCTGCACTATTTTACATTCCAACCAACAGTGCAAAAGGGTCCCAGTTTCTCCACATCCTATCACTTGAGTCTGAAGTGGTACCTCGTTGTGGTTTTGAGGTGATTTTCTTAATGGTTAGTGACGGTTTTCATGGTGCTTATTTGTGAATCCTCTTTGGAGACATGTCTTCCAGTCCTTTGCCCATTTTTCAATCGGGGTAATTTTGTTGAATTGTAGGAGTTTTTTAGATATTCTGGATATTATTCCCTTATCAGATAAACTATTTGCAAATATTTTCACCTATTCCGTAGGCTGCAGGGAGATTCTATTTTTAATCTCTTCTTAATAATTGAAGTAACAAAGACACAGAGAGAGTAATTGACCCAAAGTTACACAGCTATAAAGTTAACAATATAACGGAGCCCAAAGAGGTATGGAAACATGAAGGAGAGGGGGCTAATGTCATCTACTCCCTCCAGGATGTGATGATGGCGTGGAGAGGCACAATGTAAATGTCTGTTGGATGGATGAAAGAAGCAGAGAGTTTTCTCAGCAGAGTCATATTCTTGTCATGTCATGTTCGGGCACATGATACCCTGGGCCATGACATTTCTTCATTGGGAAACTCTGAGTGAACTGCCTCACCTTCCTGCTTCCGTGTCTGTAGACTGGGTGGGATCTGTGCACCACCTTCCTGATAGGCATTTTCTGAAGCTTTTTGTGCTTTGTAAGTTCTTTGTAACAAGAGAAATGTACCATAAATCTTCAGTGTTGTAAGCCAGTTAATCTGAGTGGCATCTTGTTGGGGAAGGGGGGTGCTTGTTCCTCCCGAAATCCTGAGGGAATTAGCCACCTTCTCTTCTCCCCCTGGGCACAAAGCTCTCCTGGCTTCTCAAAGAATCCCTTCTCTCCCACCTGACCCCCACAGAGCTGGGTTCCTCTTCAGCCCAGTCTCCAGGGGTCAGAGGCGCACAATCACCCCAGAGAGGGCTGAAGAGTCCTTGCTCTGTTTATGCAGCGACTCAGTGCCTCTTGCATGCAGAGGGACCCCAAGTCAGCCTCCGTGTCCTAGAGCACAGTGCGCCCCCAGCTCCCAGGGCAAGAGAGCTTGGAAGGGGTGGGGGCAGCAGGAGAGAGCCTGAGAGAGCAGCACACATTCCAGAGTCCAACCACGCACAAACAACAGCAATCGTAGAAATAGTCCAGCTTTCACTGCTAAAATCCAGCAGCTAAGACAAGTGTTCCTAACCTCTTTTGAGAATCTGATGAAAGCCGTGGAGAAATGTGCTATGTGTTATGTAAACACTCAAAATGATGCATTCAACTCCAATTCTGTTTCAGAGATGCATAGACAGGCTACCATGCACAGGATTAGCAGCAGCAACAGTGAGAAGAACTCAGGAGTGGGCATCCTGGCTGGTCAAGCCAGAGGAAACCAGAGGCCCACTAAAGGAGTCCTCACCGTGGCCTCTTTCTGGTTTCTCCTGCTGGGTGCTACTGCCTCACAAGTGCCTTTCCCCTTCCACTACCCACCCCCCTCCACCTTCTGTGCAGTGATTGCCCCATTTACCTGGTTGGGAAACCAGGGGCTGTGGCAACCCAGGAAGGGAGCAGCTGCCTCTGCGTGGCTCTGGCAGCTGGCCAAAGCCTGGCTGCTATAAAAGGAAGCGGACACTCAGCTCTGCATGTCTTCTGTCAACTCTGTTTCAAGGAGACTTGGTAAGTAGGACTGCCTCAGTTGGTTCCATGCTTTGGGGCTGGGCTCCCACAGGAAACAGGGCTGGAAGTGGAGCTGCATTTTCTATGAGAGAGGAGAGAAAGCTCAGGGAGGTCTGGAGCTCGATCCAGAGCTCCTGGAGGAAGTCAGTGAGATAGGGATACAGATGGAGCTGAGTCCTCTGACAGTGTTGGTTGGGTGAGGGCACAGGGCGACTTGGCAGGCACTGTGTGTGGACACCCCGCCTCCCACAGCCCTTTCCATCGGCACAGCCATCCCCTGGACTTAGTTACCTGAATAGTGCAGGCCAGGACAAAGCCATCAGTTGAGGTAATGAGTGTCCCACTAGTCTTCACTCTGCTGGAGGCAGAGACACCATCCTCACCCTGGGATTCCCCATGTGTTCTGTGTTCCAGGTGGGCCAGATCCTTGGGCACCATGCTGACCGAACTGGAGAGTGCCATAAACTCCATCATCGACGTTTTCCACAATTACTCTTTGGAGAAGGGGAATTACCACGCCCTCTATAGGGATGACTTGAAGAAATTGTTAGAGACAGAATGTCCTCGGTATATGAAGGTGAGGAGGGTCTGGGTGTGGTTGGGATTCTCTGCCTGGCGGATGAAGCCCTAGGTCGCTGGTCCTCCATGTCACCCTATGTAGACAGCTGTGCCCCAGCTCTCTCCGAAGTGTTTACACTCTGTTCTCTTTCTCCTCCATCTTGACAGAAAAAGGATGCAGACACCTGGTTCAAAGAGTTGGATATCAATAGTGATGGTGCAGTTAACTTCGAAGAGTTCCTCATACTGGTGATAAAGGTGGGCGTGGCCACCCACCACGAAATCCATCAAGAGTAGCAGAGCCCTTTGCCCTGGGGCTGGGCCCTGGGCCTGTCCCTGCAGAACAATAAAGTAGCTGATACCTCAGGCCTCTTTTGGTGTCTTGTCTTTCTCTTGCGGAATGAGGTTCCTAGTGGCTGGAGGGAGGGCTGGAAAACCCAAAGGAACTAAAACAGACCTCTATTGTCCCCGCTCCCAGTCTCTCACAAACCTTCAGTGCTTTCCACTCATCTGGTTTCCTCCCCAGATTCTCCCCCAAACTATTCTCATCTCTTCCAGTCCCATGGCCCAGAGAAATTGGTTCTGGGACTCAAGGATTCTGAAAAGCCCATGACACTTGTAGCTGATGATTTTCCTAATTGTTCCCAAATGGGTGAGATGGGAACAGAGTGATGTAGGGAAAGCCCATACTGCTTTCTAGAGTAAAGTTTAATATGGAGCAAAATATCTTAGATGCGACTCTTGTGAAATTGGTGAGGTAGTAGTAGAAGGTGTGTGTGTGCGTGTGCGCGTGCGCGTGTGCGTGTGTGTGTGTGTGTGTGTGTGTGTGTGTGTGTGAAAGAGAGAGAGGGGGGCGCCTGGGTGGCTCAGTTGGTTAAGCCTCTGACCGGCTCAGGTCATGATCTCATAGTTTGTGGGTTCGAGCCCCACGTCAGGCTCTGTGCTGACAGTCAGCTCAGAGCCTGGAGCCTGCTTCGGATTCTGTGTCTCCCTGTCTCTCTGACCCTCCCCTTCTCACACTATCTCAAAAATAAATAAAAACATTTTAAAAAAAGAAAGAAAGAGAGGGAGAGAGACTGATTCTGTGTGTGGTGTGATGGTAAGTAGTTGTTCAGAGTCCTACATTAAGTAATGCTAACAGCTCCCTTGTCCCACACTTGCAATTTCTCCTTGGAGATTTGTGAAGCTTCCCTTCTTGCTCTGCCCCCAACCTCCCAATGCAATGAAATAATAAAGAAATGGGCAAATAGGCCAATGTATCCCTAAAACTTAACTCAAAGAATAGGGTGCTCAAAGAGTGGGGGGATGAAGGCTCTGCTGATGAGTGACTGTCTACAATAAACTCGCAATCCGCACCCTTGATTTTCCAGGGGTCTGGTAAAATGAGAGGGCCAGTGATGAATGGGCGCCTTTCACCAGAACCCAGCCCCAAGCTGAATTTCCAGGCTGTGCCTTGGGAAATTTTCTTTTGTGCTCACTTAAGTGATGGGGGGAGTAGTGTTAGTGATGGAGAAGGGAGTAAGGTGCTGTCACGAGAATCTGTCAGTCAGAGTTCTTAACTTGGTCTATTGTGCATCTCTGAAACAGAATTGGAGTTGAATGCATCATTTTGAGTGTTTACATAACACATAGCACATTTCTCCACGGCTTTCATCAGATTCTCAAAAGAGGTTAGGAACACTTGTCTTAGCTGCTGGATTTTAGCAGTGAAAGCTGGACTATTTCTACGATTGCTGTTGTTTGTGCGTGGTTGGACTCTGGAATGTGTGCTGCTCTCTCAGGCTCTCTCCTGCTGCCCCCACCCCTTCCAAGCTCTCTTGCCCTGGGAGCTGGGGGCGCACTGTGCTCTAGGACACGGAGGCTGACTTGGGGTCCTTCTGCATGCAAGAGGCACTGAGTCGCTGCATAAACAGAGCAAGGACTCTTCAGCCCTCTCTGGGGTGATTGTGCGCCTCTGACCCCTGGAGACTGGGCTGAAGAGGAACCCAGCTCTGTGGGGGTCAGGTGGGAGAGAAGGGATTCTTTGAGAAGCCAGGAGAGCTTTGTGCCCAGGGGGAGAAGAGAAGGTGGCTAATTCCCTCAGGATTTCGGGAGGAACAAGCACCCCCCTTCCCCAACAAGATGCCACTCAGATTAACTGGCTTACAAAGTGGAAGATTACTTACTGCAGATCACTGAGCTTTTTGTCTGTAGTAAACTTTAATCACGTAACAATGCAAATGAGTAGGAAAAGGTAACAGCTTAAACTCTTATCCATCAACCAAGGCTTTAAATACTGATCAGTTTTATTATCAGCTAACATATTGGTGAAAATGGTTGGCAGCCAGCAGAAAATTAAGACTGGGGCCTAAGGAGCCCTTGTGTACTGTTGGTGGGAATGCAAGCTGGTACAGTCACTATGGAAATAGTATGGAAGTTCCTCCAAAGTTAAAAATAGAAATACCATGTGATCCAGTGATTCTACTGCTGAGTATTTACCCAGAGAAAATGAAAATACTAACTCAAAAAGATACATGCACCCCTATGTTTATTACAACATTATTTACAATAGCCAAAATACGGAAGCAGCCCAAGTGTCCATCAATAGATGAATGGATAAAGATGTGGCATATATACATACAATGGAGTATTATTCAGCCATAAAAAAGAACGAGATAGTGCCATTTGCAACAATGTGGTTGGATCTAGAGGGTATTATAAGTGAAATAAGTCAGCCACAGATAAATATCATAAGATTTCACTTATATGTGGATTCCAAAAAGCAAAACAAATGAATAAACAAGCAAAAGAAAGAAACAGACCCATAAATACAGAGAACAAACTCGTGGTTACCAGATGGGGATGGGCACAACAGGTGAAGGGAAGGGGACATTCAGGCTGCTGGTTATGGAATGAATATGTCATGGGAATAAAAGCACAGGGAATATAGTCCATAGTATTGTAATAACATTGTATGGTTATTACACTTGTGATAGATGGTAGCTACACTTGTGAGCGCAGCACAACATACAGAGATGTCAAATCACTATGTTGCACACCTGACACTAATGTAACATGTGTCAACTATACTTCAATAAAAAATTAATTACAAACAATAAAAGATTGGGACTTAGAATGGGATGAAGGAATATATCATTGTACATGGAGATGGTTTTCTGCTGGGCAAATGGGAAGGCTCAGGGACAAGTTTACTTCCTTCTCAGTTTCCTGAAGGACAGCTTTGTCCATCCCCAAAATAAGTGCTTCCACCTTGTCAGGAGTGTGAATGCCCTCTCTGCATTGCAGAAATGGAGATGATGTAGTTCTAAGAGGTACTTTAAAGGCAAGTTGCTGGCGCAAATGTGGCCCAGGCAAAAGAAGATGGGAAAGGTTTACGGCGTTCACTAAACTGCACACCAGGATTCACTCAGCATTTATTAAATAAAATGGTAGAGTGCACACAAGGGGAGAGAAACCCAATCTCCCTCGTGACCATCCACATTGATGGTGGGGTGGTGTGCATGTGTGTGTCTGAGTCGGGGTTGGGGAGACATATCCCAGTACCTTTGATTTGCTGTTAATGGATTGTTAGAATCGTTGTTAATGGATTCTTTGGGCAGAGATTTACTATTATTAATCATTTGCGTTTTTCTGAAAGTCAATATGTCTGCTTTTTCTGAGTCAGCTTGCAGAGAGCATGGGGAAGGTGGCCCAGAGTGCCCTTTGGAGTTTCACCATAAGTGATGGGCCACTGGTTGTAAAGAATCACATTGACACAGAGCTGTCAACAGTTGATACCTTAACTCATGGTTGGCCAAAGAATGTGGCCCAGCTGTCACTGGCAGCCTGGAGAAAGAGGTGGAGGTGAGGGAGGCAGTGCTGGGAAGCTTGTGATTAATAAGCAAATTGTGCCCATGACAGGAATCCCTGGGCAGAGTCGGATATAGCTTGTAGCCCAGAGCAAGGTGATTTGGTTTCCTGTTTCTCCAGCGACAAAAGAAGAACAAGGTATTGGGAAGTTGAGAAATAAGTTGTTTAGCAGGAAACCTCATGCAATGTTTGAGTCCACCAGGGAGACCTTGGCTCACCGATTGAGGCAGATCCGGCCGCTGAGATTTCCGGACTGTAAGGATGATCTGTCTGAAATCTGCTTCTCTCCCCATGTTCTCTACCCAAGTCTCCTGACTTTAGCCAAATTCATCACGTTTGTGAGAAAAGTCCTAAAGGGAGTGGAGAGGATCTGGAATTAGGCAGTTGATTATCTAGCATCTGAACAAAAGAGATTATTCCAATGCAAAAGACTTCCCCATGTCTCCCTCCACTTGGGAAGTTCCAGATACCAGCCTTTTCTCTGGCCCCCTGATCTGGGGAATTCAGTCTAAATTCAAATGGGGGTGAAGAGGGCATGGAAAGCTAACAGCTTACTGGGTTCCTGTTGGGTGTCAGTGTGAAGGGAAAAGGTCATCTTGAACCTGGAAAAAGACAAAATGGTGGTTGCTGAAATCTTTGATCCCTTGCTAAAGTCTGTCTGAATAGAAGCAAGTCCTTACTACTTGTTAATATTCTATCAGCTGACACTTTTGGAAAATGTAACATGGTCGGCACAGTATAATTGATTAGCAACTTAGAATGGATAAAGCTCGATGTGGTGATATGATTTCATAGTCTGGTAGAGATGTTAAACCCCTAACTGTCATGGTTTTTCACTCCATTGAAAGTTGAGTCTTCTATCTAACTGAAGAGTCTTACTTAGGCATTCCTTTCCTGACTGTATATAATCTCCAAGACTCTTCAAGTCAGCTTTTAAAACTCTTTGCTGATTCTCTCATTAATGAATTAAAACAAGAAGTTTGACATGCACCTGCTATATTTGTTGATAACTCTGGTTTTCAGCACTAGACTTTATGATGGTTTATCTCATTCATTTCTTGTCACAATATCATGAGAGAGGTAATCCCAGTTTCCATTTTACATATGAAGAGGTTCAGAGAAGTTAAAAACCTGACAAAATTTATTAATTTGGCAAGTAGAAGCTTGGATCCCTGACTGTCTCCGAGGCAGAAACCCTGGTTAAGACCCAGAAATGCTCTTTTCTAGTAGGCTTCCATCCTGAGATTGCAGAAGGCCAGCCCTTCCTCTGCTCTCTGGCCTCTTTGCTGCTGGCTCTCTGCTATCCAGGGTTGACACAGAAGATGTCAGAATGAGCTTTTCACTTGGGCTCCTCTCCTTTGTCCAAGACATCATGAGGCGTGCCTCAGGACCCGAATTACCTTTTTTTTTTATTTTTAAAATTTTTATTGTTTTTTAATTTTCTGGTGTCAGCAATCCTCCAGACATCAACAACAGAATAAGAGGATTAGCATCTTGATCTCCTTAAGCATTTAGGGGTTGTCCCAGTGACAATTCTCCCTTCCTCCTGGGTTGGGTAGCCTTTCTCCCCATCTTAGGAGCTGTGGAAGTTCCAATGTGAATAATTCTCTGGTTTGCAAAATCACAGTATGAACTGGCTGCTCAGGTCAGGGTGTAGACTTTTAGCAACTCTTTCCAATGATCTGTAGGCACCCTTCTTTCAGTGGGCAGGAGCCTTCTCTTCTTTCTCCTTAATAGGCCTATTTATTTTATTTTTATACTTCTTTTTAAATTTATTTTTTAAATAGTTTATTGTCAAGTTGGTTTCCATATAACACCCAGTGCTCATCCCCACAAGTGCCCTCCTCCATGCCCATCACCACCACTCCCCTCCCCTCCACCCCTATCAGTCCTCAGTTTGTTCTCAGCATTCAGGAGTCTCTCATGGTTTGCCTCCCTCCCTCTCCCCACTATTTTCCCCCTTCTTCTCCCCCATAGTCCTCCATTAAGTTCCTCCTAATCTTCCTTTTAAAAAATTTTTTAGGGGCACTTGGGTTAATGTTTTATTTATTTCTGAGGGAGAGAGAGAGAGATTGACAGTGTGAGCAGGGGAGGGGCAGAGAGAGAGGGAGACACAGAATCTGAAGCAGGCTCCAGCCTCTGAGCTAGCCGTCAGCACAGAGCCCGACGCGGGTTTCGAACCCATGAACCGTGAGATCATGACCTAAGCCGAAGTCAGACGCTCAGCCCACTGAGCCACCCAGGCGCCCCTCTTCCTAATCCTCCTATATGTGCAAACTTTATTTAGCAGCAGAAAGCATGTAGTTATCCTGCAGCCCATACAGGATAATACAACCAATACCCATACAGAGGCTCTTCATCGACCAGTAAAGGCTCCATCCATTTCAGCTTCCTCAGCATCTTGTTTCGCTATGGCACATTTTTTAACTCTGTGCTTTCTAGAGCAAAATATCTAACCAAAGGAGTATGCTCTGGGTTTCTTTTCTGCTTTGGTTCTAGAATCCTCCATGATAAGTGGATCTATTAAGACCAAATCATTAATATCATACTTAATGGAAAAATATTAGACATTTCTCTCTTTTGAAAAATGTTTACTTTTTTATTTTGGGAAAGAGAGGGAGAGCCTGCGCGCGTGTGTGTGAGCAGGGGAGGAGCAGGGAGAGGGAGAAAGAGAATCCAAGCAGGCTCCCTGCTGTCATTGCAGAGCTCAACTGGAGGGGCTTCATCTCAAAAACAGTGAGATCATGACCTGAGTCAAAATCAAGAATCAGACACTTAACTGACTCAGCCACCCAAGCACCCCTAGACATTTTTCTTTAATGCCAGGAAGAATATAGGATGCCCCATTACCACTCTATTGAATAATTGTATTGGAGGCCTTAGCCAGCATTATAAGACAAGAAAACATAAATGAGAAGCAATGTGAACTCTGGAGGCATTGGCCACATGAAGTAAATGAATAACTTGGGGAGAACTCCTGCTTATGCATTTCATTGCCTCCTTCATTTCTCCTTCTGAATAATGCTACTCTTGCAGAATTTTTAGTCATGTTCTCCAGCCAAGTTGGACTTAGTTCTTCCCCTGATCCTATCAGTCTCATTATTGGAAAACATACTCACTTGCTGGTATGTCTTAGTTTTCTCTGCAGGCTAAGAAGCCTTTTCCCCAGCCTGCATCTGGAACTCCCAGGCCAAGAGTAGCATAGATGGTGCCATACTCTAGGACTCTGGAGACATTGCTACTCTTGAGTCCCCTCCTCCAGGGAAACATTCAGAAATTTAGAAATTCACAGTCTGAGGTCATGACCTCAAATTCATTTCTGATGCACTTTCCCTTTCTGTTATCTAACCTGGGTTTCGCAGAGAATTAACTTTTCAATAAATTCAAAAAATGCTTTGCTTGTCTTCTTTTTCCTCCAGAGTATTTTGCCAAGTGCTCTGTGCTGTCCAAGGGTTGGAAGGTATCTTGTAGGAATCCTTAAAGCTCAGCCTAACCCAATCACTGGCATTTGATAGTCAATGTCATATCCGTCTCCATACACCAAACTTCTTTTTTTTTTTTTAAGGTAATTTATTTTTTTTTATTTTTTATTTTTTTTTCTTGTTGCTGAACCTTTATTTTTTTATTTTTTTTTTTTTTACAAATAGTTTATTGTCAAATTAGTTTCCACATAACACTCAGTGCTCATCCCCAAAGTGCCCTCCTCCATGCCCATCCCCCCTCCCCCCCACATCCATCAGTCCTCAGTTTTTGTCAGCATTCAAGAGTCTCTCATGGTTTGCCTCTCTCCCTTTCCCCCACCATTTCCGCCCTTCTTCTCCCCCTTGTTCCTCCATCAAGTTCCTCCTAATCCTCCTATACGTGCAAACATATGATATTTGTCCTTCTCTGCCTGACTTATTTCGCTCAGCATAACACCCTCAAGGTCCATCCATGTTGCTACACATGGCCAGATTTCATTGTTTCTCATTGCCATGTAGTATTCCATGGTATAGATAAACCACATCTTCTTGATCCATTCATCTGTTGATGGACACTTAGGCTCTTTCCATGTTTTAGCTATTGTCCATACACCAAACTTCTGACACAATTACAGCTGTGAGATAATTGAAATCAGGAATTTGACGTGAGGGGCGCCTGGGTGGCTCAGTTGGTTAAGCTCAGATCATAATCTCACAGTTTGTGGGTTTGAGCCCCATGTTGGGCTCTGTGCTGACAGCTCAGAGCCTGGAGCCTGCTTCGGATTCTGTGTCTCCCTCTCTCTCTGCCCCTCCCCTGCTCATGCTCCGTCTCTCAAAAATAAATAAACGTTAATTTTTTTTTTTTAAAAAGAATTTGACGTTTAACTGACCAAGCCACCTAGGCACCTGTCCCACATACCCTTTTAGGAGGATTCCTGTCATCTCTTTTTTGAGCCAAGTGCTCACTCAGGCCAGTGGGGCTCTGGGATCAATTCTGCTCTCATGACTGGTGGACAGACAGCAGCAGCCTCTTTCAAAGTTGCTTCTTTTTGCTTTAAGAACTGATGTTATGAGTCACTTTGCACAATTCCATAGATGATGTTTCTTTATCAGCCTTCTGGGAAACCCTTTATAAAGCCCAGGCTCAGTGGTGCTCGTTGCTGGGAAACAAATTCTGTTGCTATTTTGATGATTTGGCATTGTAACCCAAAGCACACAGGAAGTTTGGAAGAGCCTCCTTCAGCAGCTCTTACTGGCTCTGTGTGTCCTTTGTCACTGGTATGCTCCTTCCCCTTTTCCTCATGGTAATTTGACTTCAGGAAACTTTTCCAGCCCTAGGATCTGGATGGGGCAAATATGTCTCTCTTACCTCATATCTCCATGAGATTCCACCCCCTAACCCCAAATTGGCCAAAGACACTGCTGAATAACTAACTGTGCACTAGAGGTCAGAGGCCAGGCATCCCAACACCATTGCCCAACAGAGTAAAACAAAACTGCTTCAAGATAGCTCTCTGCCTTGTCTATTATGAAAAATGTGCTGCAATTTCCACACACACACACACACACACACACACACACACACACACACACACACACAATTCCCGGCTGGTCAAGCATCTGTTTATATCTGCTAATAGAGAGTCTCTGTTTTAAATCCTCCTTGTCCCAAAATGTCTTTGCAATCTTGTTAAAACCCAAACCCAAAAACCAAAAAGCAGTTTTATTGACATATTGTTCACATAACCACAGAATTCACCCATTTAAAGTGTCATGTAGCCTGTAAGGATATTCAATTCCTTCTAAAATCTGTTCCATAAGAGCAAGAAATGGTGTCCCTTGGGGCTCCTGGCTGGCTCAGTTGGAACAGCATGCGACTCTTGATTTCAAGGTTGCGAGTTTGAGCCCCACTTTGGGTGTAGCAATTACTAAAAAAATAAATAAAGAAACTTAAAAAAAAAATGGTGTGCTTTACTGAAAACCAGTGCACGGTGAGGGTGCATTCCCCTGGGGACCCCAAGGAACCCTGGAGGGGAACGTGAGTGAGGAGAGGGTCCTGCCATCTCCTGCAGGTCAGTAATTGTATGCACTGACATACGAAGCCCAGCACCTGCTCTGTCTGGGCTCCCACTTAGTCTGGCGGAGTCTCTGATGGGCCCAGGTACCCTGGGGGTGGATGGCTCCTGGTACAGGCTTGGAGCCAGTGGTGTGGTGATTGGGACTAACACACGGTGCACATTTTCACCTACACCATCTCATCCACAGGGTTATGGACTTCTCCAGCTCTGGGGCTTTTGCAGGCTGGGAAGGGGTGTCCCTTGATCCCTGCTGAGGGAACTTTCTTTTTTCTTTCCCTTGGTCTCTGCAGTAGGATGCAGGCTGGGGGAGTGGAGACCTCCACTGACTTCCTTTTGGGTGGCCATGGGATAGGTGTCTGGCTGCCTCTCCCCTGACCTGAGTGTTTTTCACCTTCCCCTAATGTCTGTTTCTGCAGTTGGGGGCAGGAGGAGGTCCTCATATTAACTAAACTGACTCCCAGTGGGAGGAGGAGCTCCACACACTCATTTTCTGTGCACATGAGTTTTAGTCTCTGGGATGCTAAAGACAGATTCACAGAATGGGCTCAGGGCACCAGAAAATGGCCACCTTCCCCACAGGTTAAGTAAAAGAGTAGCTGNCGAAAGTCGGACCCTTAACCGACTAAGCCACCCAGGCGCCCCTGTTTTTATTTTTTTAAGGCCCTTTGAGGTTATCTCATAAACAGCCCCTTCTTGGACCATCAGAGCTTTAGAAGTTCCAAACAGATTGATCTTTTGAGTGGAACTCAAGCCCCAGCTTGGTGCCCTGACCTGTACAGGACCCTTAGCTGCTTTCTCAAATGAAGTGTGTCCCACTCTCTTTTCCCTCTTGCAATGGACCAGAGTCTTCTCCTCCCCTTCTGGGATTAGCCTCAGTGACTCCAGTAAGCTGGAAGCCCTCAGTGCTGAGCCCTTTGGGAAAGGTTGGACCCCATGACTGGGCCTGGTCCGGCCAGCCTTGTGTCCTGTTAGGCTTTCTACACATGAAGCCCATGAAAGTCCTGTGAGGTGTCTTACGACTTCCTTAATTTCTCCTTTTCTCTGATGTCTGCCACTCTTACAATTTTCAGCCTAGTTCCCAATCCTGTCTAGAATGCCTGCTCCTAGGGCAGTAATGTCAAGATTTATCAATCACAATCTTTCCTGGCACCTCACTGGTCCCTTCCCTGGGGGTTTTCTCAGAGTTACAGGGTGGCTTCATTCCTGGCACCCCCGCCCACCCCACCCAGGCCCTGTGGGACAGCCCCACCTTCTCCAGGAAGAGATTCAGCATCTTAAGAAACTCAGTCTAAGATGCAGAAACTAAAAAAAAAAAAAATCACTCTTTAAAATTTTTTTAAAGTTTATTTATTTTTGAGAGAAAGACAGAGTGTGAGCATGGGAGAGACAGAGAGAGGGAGAAGCAGAACCTGGAGCAACTCCAGGCTTTGAGCTGTCAGCACAGAGCCCGACGTGGGGCTGAAATCCACAAACCGTGAGATGATAACCTGAGCCGAAGTCAGACGCTTAACCGACTGAACCATCCAGGTGCCCCTAAAAAAATCACTTTTGAAGCACACCTGACCACTCTTACTAGCTCATCTTGGGGTCTCAGAGAATTAACTTTTGTAGCAAACAACAATTCTTTACTTTCCTCCTCTGCTTTCTGGAATATTTTGTCAGTCAATAGGTGCTTGTCCAGAGGACCGAAAGCATCTTATAGATTCACAGGTGTTTGTCTTTTATTTTGATTTGTAATGAACTTAGATGCTTCATATAGTCTTTTGTAGGTCTCAAAATGTTATGGAATGTAGTAGCAAAGAAAGAGAAAGCAAACCAAATAAAAAGTAAGCATCCTGCAGGAGCCTTTCCAGCAGGTTCATCTGCTTTGAGCAGAATCCTTGAAGGAAGCAGTGCCATTGTTGTTCAATGGATGTCAAGTTACAGTCACCCAAGATAAAGAAGCTCTGACATCTGCTGGCCCACAGTTAACAACAGGATATTGTGTACCTGAACATTTCTTAAGAGGGTAGATCTAATGCTAAGTGTTCTTACCACAAAAACCAAAAATAAAACAAAGGGACTCAAGAAATTTTGGAGGTGATGGATATGTCTATTACCTTGATTGTGGTCATGGTATCATGGGTGTGTGCATATATCCGACCTCATCAAACTCTACACATTACATATGTGCAGCTTTGGGGATACCAATTATACCTCAGTAAAAGTGTAAAAAAGAGAACTATGGTGGAAGGGGGCAAGATGGCGGAGAAGTAGGGAGCTCCGTGCATTTCCCTTGCACCCATTTCTCAAAGAGAGAAGGCCTGAAGTCGTAGGACACTGAGCCACAGGAGTTTGGGAAGAGAAAGAGACAGAGCACACTGGGAAGGACACCTCTAAGTGCTGAGTGCGAACTGGGGAAGGTAAAAGTGGGACGGGACCCGGAGATACGAAGGGAGGGGAGGGAACCGCGGCGAGCACGGCGAGTTGAGGGGAAAGGAAAGAGAAGCTGAGGCTGCTCGTAGAACCTTCCCTGGAGAAGAGAAAAACCTCGGCTTGGAAAGAGAGTGTTTTTTTTAGTTCTGGCTGGGGTGCTGACTTTGAAATGGGTGCCCCCGGTCCCAGAGGGTGCCCGGAAAACCTGCTCTGCTGCACTCCTGGCACCGTCGCCCCCAGCGGCGCGGACACTGTGGGCCTGAGGCTGCAGTTCCCCGGGATTGACGGAAAATCCTGGAAACACGGAGGCAGCGGGCCGAGGAGGAGTTCTCCGGTCGCGGGGCGCGGAGGCGGCAGATCCCAGGTTGTACTGCCGCTGGACCCCTTAGGATCTGAGGCTGCGACACTTCCACACACACCGCCCCCCAACTCGACCCCCGGCAGCAGGGAGGCAGCGACCTGCGGGACTGGGTTTCCGGCGGTATAAACAAAGTGCGCAGACTGAGACCTGGAAAGGAGGGAGGGTGTGGGGCATAGAACTCAGCCCACCTTGGCTATGTCCGCAGCACAGGGAGATCGGAGCCCAAGGTGTGATTTGCAACGCTTGGTTGAGAAGAGACTGGGGCGTCGCCATTTTTCTCCCCACAACCACCAAGGTGGGGCCTCAGGGAGTGGCCAGGAGACACAATGGAAGCGAGACCTGTTGACACCAAACCACACCCATTCCCGCCAGAGAGCTGGTTTTATTTGTTTTGTTTTGTTTTAACCTGAGCCTGGTGCAAAACCAACATGTATGCACTGCCATGATTAATCCTAGATAATTCTTTCTATTCAGATATAATCTCCCTTTTCTCATTTGTAACCCTCTACTCTGCTGGTTAGGGGCACTCTGGTCACTGGTTGGCTTAAACAGTCACATTTAATCCATTCCCTAGCCATACACTCTACATCTCCATCGCTACCTTTTTCTCTCTCTCTGGAGTAATCAGACTATATAGTTTCTCTGAGTAACATCTTCGTTCCTTTTTCATTGCTTCTACACATATTCTATGATTTCTCCCTCTGAATCAAGCCTCTTAGTCTCTCTGCCTGGTCACTTCATTTCCAATTTTGCTTCCTCCCCATCCTGTCATTTCTCTCTTTGTATCTGCTCTTCCATCAGCACTGCATACACCTGGCTATTTATTTGTAACTGGGAATTCTGGTTTTATGCCTTTAGACTGTCCTTTGTCTTTTGGGTTTTTTCTTTTTTCTTTTCTTCTTTTTTCAAATTTTTATTGTTTTTATTTTTATTTTTATTATTTGTATTCCATCTTTCCTCTTTATTTTTGATATTGTTTTGTTTTTTTCCCTTCCTTTTTTTCTTTTTCTTTTTCCCTTTCAGTTTGCATGTTTATTGGATTTGTCTGTGCGTTGTGTACCTTTGTTCCCTGTGGGGTTGTCTGTCTTCTTTTCCAGGGCTACCTCAGGAAACAAGTCAAAGTACACATGGTGGAGAGTCCCAAATACCACTATGAGTAGGGAAACAAAATAACCAAAGTCTCAACAAGAGAAACCAAGAGAAGCCATTCAAAGAACACTACCTGAATAGACAGGACCTGGACAGTCAAAGAGCCCTCTTTAATACAGTAGCACCAACAGTCAGAGTGCATAACAAGCTTTTAAAATTAATAAGAAATAGAAAGCTAACCAAAATGATGACATGGAAGAACTCTCCCCCAAAGAAATTCCAGGAAGAAATGACAGCTAAAGAACTACTCAAAACATATATAAGCAACAATAACCTAACAATAATTTAGAAAAATAGTCATAAAATTAATCGCTGGGCTTGAAAAAAGCATGGAAGACATCAGAGAAACTATTGCTACAAAGACTATGGAGCTTAAAAATAGCTGTGTTGAATTTAAAAATGCTATAAATGATATGCATAATAAAATGGAGGCGTCCAATGCATGGATTGAAGAGACAGAAAGGAGAGTAAGTGATTTAGAGACACAATTATAGAAAAAGAGGAAGCTGAGAAAAAGAGAGATAAACTGATCCAGGAACACGAAAGGAGAGTTTGAGAGCTCGGTGATACAATCAATCGGAACAATATCCATATCATAAGAATCCCAGAAGAGGAAGAGAGGGAAAGGTGCTGAAGGAGTCCTTGAGCAAATAATAGCAGAGAACTTCCCCAACCTGGGGAGGGAAGTAGACATTGAAATTCAAGAGGCATAAGGAGCTCCCCTCAGACGTAACTTGAATCTAACTTCTGCACGACATATCATAATGATACTGGCAAAATATAAGGACAAAGAGAGAATTCTGCAAGCAGCTAGGGAGAAAAGGGCCCTCACATACAAAGGGAAACCTATCAGAGCGGTGACAGACCTATCCACTGAAACTTGGCAGGCCAGAAAGGAATGGCAGGAGATCTTCAATGTGATGAACAGAAAAAATAGGCAGCCAAGAATCCTCTATCCAGCAAGCCTGTCATTGAGAATAGAAGGAGAGATAAAAGTGTTCCCAAATAAACAAAAATTGAAAGACGTTGTCACCACTAAACTAGCCCTACAAGAAATCCTGAGGGGGACTCTATGAGGGAAATGTTGCAAGGAACGCAAGATGCTAGAGACACCACCACAAGCATGAATCTCGCAAAGGACACAATGACTCTAAGCCCATATATTTCAATAATAACACTGAATGTAAATGGACTAAATGCCCCAATCAAAACACATAGGGTAGCAGAATGGATAAAAAAACCAAAATCCATCTATTTGCTGTCTACAAGGAACTCATTTTAGACTGGAGGACACCTTCAGATTGAAAGTAAGGGGATGGAGAAATATCTATCATGCTACAAGAAGTAAAAAAAAAAAAAAGCTGGAGTAGCTATACTTATATCAGACAAACTGGACTTTAAAGTAAAGATAGTAACAGTGGATGAAGAAGGGCATTATATAATAAGTACAGGGTCTATCCATCAGGAAGAACTAACAATGATAAATGTCTGCTCACCAAATATGGGAGCACCTAAATACATAAAACAATTAATCACACACAGAAACAGTCTTATGGATAAGAATGTGCTAATAGCAGGGGAATTTAATACCCCACTTACAGCAATGGACAGATAAACTAGAGAGAAAATCAATAAAGACACAATGGACTTAAATGACACATTGGACCAGATGGATTTGACAGATATATTTAGGACTCTACATTCTGAGACTATGGAATTCACGTTCTTCTCAAGTGCGCATGACACATTCTCCAAGATAGATCACATACTGGGCCATAAAGCAGCCCTCAATAAATATAAAATAATTGAGATCATACCATGCACACTTTCAGATCATAATGCTATGAAACTTGAAATCAATCACAGGAAGAAGTCTAGAAAACCCTCAAAAACATGGAGGTTAAAGAACACCCTACTAAAGAATGAATGGGCCTATCAGGCAATTAGAGAAGAAATTTAAAAATATATGGAAAAAAATGAAAATGAGAATACAACAATCCAAACTCTATGGGATGCAGCGAAAGCAGTCCTAAGAGGAAAGTACATTGCACTCCAGGCCTATTTCAAGAAATTAGAAAAAGCACAAGTGCAAAATCTAACAGTGCACCTAAAGCAACTAGAGGGAGAGCAACAAGAGCACCCCAAACCCAGTAGAAGAAGAGAAATAATAAAAATCAGGGCAGAAATAAACAATATAGAAACCAAAGAAACAGTTGAACAGATCAATGAAACCAAGAGTTGGTTTTTTGAAAAAATAAATAAAATTAACAACCCTCTAGCCAGGTTTCTAAAGAGAAAAGAGAGAGCACCCAAATAGACAAAATCATGAATAAAAATGGACTGATTACAACCAATCCCTCAGAAATACAACCAATTATCAGGGAATAATATGAAAAACTATATGCCAACAAACCGGACAACTTAGAAGTAATGGACAAATTCCTAAACACACACTCACTACCAAAACTCACACGGGAAGAGATAGCAAACCTGAACAGACCCATAACAAGTGAGGAAATNACTAGATCATTTTCTCACACCATACACAAAAATAAACTCAAAATGGATAAAGAACCTGAATGTGAGACAGGAAACCATCAAAACCCTAGAGGAGAAAGCAGGAAACAACCTCCCTGACCTCAACCGCAGCAATTTCTTACTTGACACATCCCTAAAGGCAAGGGAATCAAAAGCAAAAATGAAGTACTGGGACCTCATCAAGATAAAAACTTCTGCAAGGCAAAGGAAACAATAAAACTAATAGGGAACTGACAGAATGGGAAAAGATAGTTGCAAATGACATATCAGATAAAGGGCTAGTATCCAATACCTATAATGAACTCATCAAACTTCACACCTGAAATACAAATAATCCGGTGAAGAAATGGGCAGAAGACATGAACAGACACTTCTCCAAAGAGGACATCCAGATGGCCAACAGACACATGAAACGATGCTCAGCATCCCTCCTCATCAGGGAAATACAAATAAAAATCACACTGAGATACCACCTCATGCCGATCAGAGTGGCTAAAATGAACAAATCAGGAGACTAGATGCTGGCAAAGTTGTGGAGAAACGGGCACCCTCCTACACTGTTGGTGGGAATGTAAGCTAGCGCAACCCCTCTGGAAAACAGAGTGGAGGTTCCTCAAAAAAGTAACAATAGAACTCCCCTGTGACCCAGCAATAACACTGTAGGGAATTTACCCAAGGGATACAAGAGTACTGATGCATAGGGGCACATGGACCCCAATGTTCATAGCAGCACTCTCCACAATAGCCAAAGCATGGAAAGAACCTAAGTGTCCATCAACTGACGAATGGATCAAGAAGATGTGGTTTATCTATACAATGGAATACTACATGGCAATGAGAAACAATGAAATCTGGCCATGTGTAGCAACATGGATGGACCTTGAGGGTGTTATGCTGAGCAAAATAAGTCAGGCAGAGAAGGACAGATACCATATGTTTTCACTTACAAGTGGGACAGGAGAAACTTAACAGAGGACCATGTGGGAAGAGAAGGGGAGAAAATAGTGGGGAGAGGGAGGGAGGCAAACCATGAGATACTCTTGAATGCTGAGAACAAACTGAGGACTGATGGGTATGGGGGGGAGGGGAAGGGGGTGATGGGCATGGAGGAGGGCACTTGTGGGGATGAGCACTGGGTGTTATATGGAAACCAACTTGACAAACTATTTTAAAAAAAGGAAGAAAAAAATAAAACAAACTACAGCTGAAAAAAAAATAGAACTATGGACCTTAGATAGATTCCACCAACTGATTTCCTACGAGAATCACAGCCTTGTCCCATCATAAACCATTGAATTCTGAAGGAGCAAGGAGACTTGATGCTGAGTAAGCTGGATGGGATTCCAAATTACAATTGTGACATAATCCAACCTTCAGGATAAAAATACAATCATATGTGTCTCATGCTCCTGTCTAGTTTCTCCTCCTGTGGCTTCCCCTACCCATGAAAGTCCAAATATTCCAGAGGCATCCTTACTCTGTTGTTAGAAATTGCTTTGCTTCCACATGTTGGGGTGGCAGGGAGCTGGGGGTCTCACTCAGTTGTCCCTGTAGGGCAGTCTCAGGGCTGTACGATGTGGCTGCTGAAGCCGGCGGTGCAGTTGTAGGGAGGAGCCTGGTGCTGCAGGGGTGTCCTGGGTCCACATCCTCAGTGGTACCATGAGGGGCCCTGGGGTTCTGCTCCTTTCAGTTCATGTTGCCATGGTAACTGGGCTAACACAAAGCATGCAGGGGAGCCTGTGGTCACCAGACTTAAAGAGACTGCATTTTGGAGGCTTCCTCCTTTGATGCTTTGGCTGTGGTCATCCTTGTCCAACCTGGTACCTCTTTTTAACTGCTAATTCATAGATTGTGACAGGAAGATGGGGCAAGGTATGGAGGTATTGGGGTCTCACTTCCCCAAACCTGGGGATTCTTTTTGAAAACTGACCCAGTGATTAGCTTTGCATCTTAGAACCACTTAGGGAGAGGTCTCCCTCTCTTTAGCCTCCTTCCCCCATCAACATAAAATATCTTCTCTAAGTTAATATTCTGCTTGTCAAAACAGGATAAAGCTGGAAACTTTCTTGTCCAAACAACAAAACACTAATTTGAAAAGATACATGCTCCCTTATGTTTATCATAGTATTATTTATGATAGAAAAATATGGAAGCAACTTAAGTTTCCAGTGATAGGTGAATGGATATTAATAATAAGATGTGATATATATTTACAATGAATATTATTCAGCCATAATAAAGAATGAAATCTTACCATTTGTGACAACAGGGATGGACCTAGAGGGTCTTAGGCTAAATGAAATAAGTCAAAGACAAATAAAGATTTCACTTGGATGTGAAATCTGAAAAACAAAACAAATGAACAAACAAACAGAAACAGAAAGTCTCAAAAAAACAGAGAAGAAACTGGTGTTACCAGAGAGGAGGGGTAGGGGGGCAGGGGTGGGAATGGATGAAATAGGTAAAGGGAAATAAGAGATACAAACTTCCAGTTATAAAATAAATAAATCTGGACCCCTGGGTGGCTCAGTCGGTTAAGCGTCCAACTGTGGCTCAGGTCATGATCTCAGAGTTTGTGAGTTTGAGCCCCATGTCAGGCTCTGTGCTGACAGACAGAGACTGGAGCTTGTTTTGGATTCTGTGTCTCCCTCTCTCCCTGCCCCTCCCCCATGCATGCTCTTTCTCTCTCTCTCTCAAAAATAAATAAACATAAAAAATTAAAAAAAAAATAAGTCACAGGAATGAAAAGTACAGCATAGGGAATACTGTCACTAATATCGTAATAACGTTATATGGTCATAGATGGTGACTAAGCTGACTGTGGTGAACACTGAGTAATGTATAGAATTGTGGGATCACTGTGTTGTACACCTGAAATGGTATATGACAGCTACTCTTCAATTAAAATTTAAAATCTGCAAGCCCCCCACTCCTATATCCAATAGACAGCTGTGCAAAAGGATGAAGAGACAAATACCCAAAGTAGAGGTGCAAGGGAAAATATTACATGATAAAAATAATTTAAAATTAAGAACAAAAAGAAGCAATGCTTCTCTCTCCCTGGCTCTCTTGCCTCTGTCCCCATCTTACCAGGGAACCTTTTCCGGATCTGACTCCTTCCCTGGGATGAGTGCAGTGAGGGCTGGGCTGTATCTTCCCTGCTTCCCCCTTGCCTGCCCAGCCAGCGGCTGGCAGATGCCAAGGCGAGGGGAGTGTTTGCCAGGTTCCTCTCTTTCCTTGCCATCGTTCATGGGCCAGAGCCTGTGTGAGGCTCTCTTCCATCTCTAGGGCTGGAATCCCTTTAGGCCCAGTGTTTCTCATCCCCACCCTTTATTTTTGTCATTTTTAATTTTTAAAAAATAGTTTATTGTCAAGCTGGTTTCCATATAACACCCAGTGCTCATCCCACAAGTGCCCTCCTCCATGCCCATCACCCCCCTTCCCCTCCCCTCCATACCCATCAGTCCTCAGTTCTCAACATTCAAGAGTCTCTCATGGTTTGCTTCCCTCCTATACGTGCAAACATATGGCAGCTGTCCTTCTCTGCCTGACTTATTTTTAATTTTTGAGAGAGAGAGAGAGAGAGAGAGAGAGAGAGAGAGAATCCCAAGCAGGCTCCATGCTCAGCACAGCCTGATGAGGGGATCTATCTCACGACCCTGGGATCATGTCTTGAGCCAAAATTAGGAGTCAGATGTTCAACCAACTGAGCCACCCAGGTGCTCTGGAGTTCACTTCTCTTCAGAGATGGTAGCTGCATGGAAAGTGCCTCATGAGGGCAGGACATTCCTATTTATTATATTTACTCAAGGCCAGGGTCTGGGCTGACTTGGGCTCCAAAACCAGCCTGGTGGCTGCCATCCTGCCCCTCTGCCATCCTGCCCCACGTTAGGCTCTGGGTGTGCTTCTTCCTGCTTCTTGGGCGTGACTAAAAGAGCCATTTGGGTTGTCATGAGTACTTTTTTGGGGTAATTTTAAATTTTATATAGTTTCAATTTTATGTAAGTTAATTTTATAATTCTAAATTCACAGAAAAATTGCAAGTACATCACAAGAAACTCCCTACACACTTCTCTCAGATTTACCAGCTTGATCCACTCTTTCCTTATATCACAAAATTTGAAATTGTCATGAGGTGCTTTTACAGGATGGTTCCATTAGAGCACTTCAAGTTGAGGTTAAAGAGTTCGAATTCATGTTTTCATTAGTAGTTAAAATTTTCTCACATTGTGCTAGGTTTTCCAACATTGTCAAAGCATTTTGACTTTACAATAACTTTACAGAGGGAGTTGCAAAAGTGAATCTGTATCAATCTGGCCTAAAATGTATTTAAAAAGTTTGTTTCTTGTGTATTATGCTATTGCTTTTTGTACATAAGTGACTCTAGATGAAGCAGTATTTTAACCCACTGAGCCAGCCAAGCGCCCTAGATGAAGCAGTATTTTTTTATTTTTATTTATTTTTTTATTTTTTTATTTATTTCTAGGAGAGAGAGAGACAGTGTGAGCAGGGGAGGGTCAGAGAGAGAGGGAGTCACAGACTGAAACAGGCTCCAGGCTCTGAGCTGGCAGTCAGCACAGAGCCCGACGCGGGGCCCGAACCCACGAACCGCGAGATCATGACCTAAGCGAAAGTCGGACGCTTAACTGACTAAGCCACCCAGGCGCCCCGAAGCAGTATTTTTTAAAAAAATTAATAGACTCTACTTGTTAGGGAAGTTTTATGTTTAGAGAAAAATCGAGCAGGAACTTCAGGGTTCCCATTCACTCCCCCAGCCTCCCCCTCCTCCAGCTCCTCAGTTGTTAACAGCTTGCATTTGTGTTAGATTTATTACTATTGAGGAGCCAACAATAATACATTATTATTAACTAAAGTGCATAGTCTAGTGGTTACTCTGTGTACATTCTATGGGTTGGACAGATGTATGATGACATGTCTGTACAATCGTGTTACCATCTGGGTCGAACTGTGCACACAGAATGTTTCCATCCTCCTTGGTTGCACTGAGTGTCAGCCTTCCTGGCCAGCTCTGCCCTTGAGGACTTCCTGTTGAGTCACCCAAGTCAGGCACAGTCTTGGGGTCCCCGTAGCACAAGGCCAGCAGCAGGGCACTCACCACAGAGCCAGAGGAAGCATTACACGGGCTTGGCCTTTCCCCTTGGGGCTAATTCTACCTTTTCACCGGGCCCCAGGTGGGAGGAGGGAGGAAGGTAAGACAGCAGACGTGATTCTACCTGCCGAGAGCAGTGCCAGGTGCCTACTGCATGTTGACTCCCTTGTCTTCCCTCAGGCCTTGCCGGTGGCACAGATCTGGGCCTGTGCTTGAGCAGGTGTGAGGGGGTCTTCCATGGACGGGGGCTGGAGTGAAGGCTGCTGTTGGGTCTCTTTGTCCTTCTTGCAGCCCTGGTGGCTGGGCCCCCCGAATGCTGGACTGCACTGAATGACCCACATCCAAGTTAGGTGGGTACAAAGGAAAACAAATTTCAAGATCACAGTTCACTCTTTTCAAGCACTTTCTTACACATTCCCCTAGTTGAGCCTTGTAACAACTCTGGGCAACACAAGAGGCAGTGAGATGGCCATACAAATGAAGCCACAGGACACAGAAGTCAAGAGCTCACACAGAACTGTTCTCCAACACCTTTCCACAGCTTCCCACTGCGCCTGCAAAGCCCATCCCCATGTGCAGTCTGGGTCTCTAATCTTGGCCTGACTGACGCTCAACAACCGCCACCCTGCCCTGGACTCCTCTACCGCCTCTCACCCTTGGCCCCATCTGCGGTGAGCTCCCTATGTTGTTATTTAGGAAGGTGTCTGAACCCACTTGGTTCTAAAGTCCGGGAGAGCAGCCCCTGAATTTGTGCTCCTCTGTCCCTGAGTCCAGCATGGCACTTTCCACACAGTGATTTGGGGGTGGGGTGGGGTGCAGGGAGGAAAGAATTTTTGAAAGAGCTAATCAAGAATTGACTGTTGGGGCACCTGGATGGCTCAGTGGGTTAAGCGTCTGCCTCTGGATTTCAGCTCAGGTCATGACCTCGCCATTCATGGGGCTCTGTGCTGACAGTGCAGAGCCTACTTGGGTTTCTCTCTCTGTTCCTCCCCTGCTTTCTCTCAAAATAAATAAAATGTGGGATGCCTGGGTGGTGCAGTCAGTTAAGCCTCTGACTCTTGATTTCATCTCAGGTCATGATCTCATGGCTGGTGAGTTCGAACCCTGCATCAGGCTCTGCACTGATGGTGTGGAGACTGCTTGGGATTCTTTCTTTCTCTATACCCCTCCCTCACTTGTTCTTTCTCTCTCTCTCTCTAAATAAACTCAAACATTTTTAAAAATAAATAAATAAATAAATAAATAAATAAATAAACTTAAAAAGAATCGACTGTATCAGGCAAAAAACTGGAATAAAAAGATCTGGGTCTCATATAAGATTGTCTAAATCTACCCCCAAATTATATTTTTTACAAAAAGTATGAACATGTATCACATTTTTATAACAAAAAAAAAAACCCTACTCTGATTTAGGGGTGAAATTACATCAATGACAAAGGTTTTGAAAGTGGACAAATTTAGGTTTGACATTTCACCTCTTTAAACTCATTTTCTTGGGGCTTCTGGGTGGCTCAGTTGGTTAAGTGTTTAGTTTTGGCTCAGGTCATGATCTCATGGTTTGTGAGTTCAAGCTCTGTATCAGGCTCTGTGCTGACAGCTCAGAGCTTGGAGCCTGCTTCGGATTCTGTGTCTCCCTCTCTCTCTGCTCTTACCTGCTAATACTCTTTCTCTCTCTATCCTTCAAAATTAAATAAATAAACATTAGGAAAAAAAAGAAACTCACTTTTTCCATCTGCAGAATGGGTGCACTCATCCCATAGGGCTATTGGGAGAATTGAGAATTTGTATAAAGCAGTGTCTGCAATGATGAAAATGTGCCCACGTTTTAAAACAGAGACTGAAGTTTTTAAGAACAGTTTTTGATTTATGGAAAAATTGAGAAGATACTGTAGACAGTTTCCAAATACCTGCACACAGTTCCCCATGATTAATATCTTTTAACTATGATACATTTGTAACAATTGACAAACCTTTCTTGATATATTATTATTAACTAAATTCCATACTGTATTAAGATTCCCTTAGTTTTAAGTCAGTGGCCTTTCTCTGTTCCAGGACTACATATTAACTTGATTGTTTTTATTATCATTATTGTTTTTCTTGTAATAGAAACTCAACAAGCGCCTCTCCCAGTCCTTTCCTTTCCAGTCAGATGCCACCCAAGCAGCAAAACCCGTCCCCATGGCCTTTTAGTAGGAAGCAGGGGACAGAGCTGAACCAGAAGACTGGATCTTGCCCCAGAGATGAGGCCCTGTGGGTGGGTGGGATTGGGGTGGGGTGGGGCTCTGTGTCAGTCTGAGCAGGGCTGGCTTCTGCCATGGGAGCAATACGGGCTGCTGGTGTTGCAGTAAAAGCCACAGGTCCAAAGCTTCTGTTGAGCAACAAAGCCTTGTCTAGCAATTGCCTCAAGATGAATCAGAGAGATTTCTTCACTTGAGGTTGAAGGTGAAGCCTGGAGTACCTTATAAAAACCTCCCTCCGTACTCCTCACCAGTGTTGTCTTCTTGCTACATTTCTACTCTCCTGCACATTGAAGGGTAAGTGTCCTGTCTTGGCTGTGCATTCAAGGGACTCACAGGGTAGTGGCTGAAGGCTGTTGGAAGCCACAGCCTTTTGCCTGCCAGAGCCTCTTTGGGCTGACTGCACTTTGGACCCAAGGGGACCAGCCCTTGCTGTGCTAGGTAGACTGTTTCAGAACTTAGGGATGGTGAAGGTGGAGGGGGACTGGTGAATGTCTGTAAGAGACCTATGGCCAAAATGCCATCACCTGGGTAAAGGGAACGGCTTGGCTAACCTCCAAGCCCTTCCCAGGTGTGCTTGGGTGAATAACACCCCCTGAGTTATACTCCAGAGGAGCTATGCAACTGGGGCTGATTCTTTTAGACTTTGGACGGCACTATGTGAACCCTCTCTGCTAGCCTGTCTACAAATGAAAAATTCACCACAGACCAAACAGAGCAGAGAGAACAGAAAGCAGACATGGGGAAAGTCATCCTTTGTCTAAACCAGAAAGAGAGGAGAGAGTGGATGTGGGGTGGGGTGGGAGAGGGATTGCGTTAGAACTCTCTTGTCTCCTGAAGGTTGGGAGGATGACTAAGCTGGAAGACCACTTGGAGGGCATCATTAATGTCTTCCACCAGTACTCAGTCCGAGTGGGGCATTTTGACACCCTCTCCAAGGGTGAGCTGAAGCAGCTGATCACAAGGGAACTTACAAACTCCATCAAGGTAGGTGATACCCTTCTCCAAACTTGCCCACTGAAGGACGGGGGTGGAGTTGGCTGAGGACGCTCTCCTTAGCTGTGGGGCAGGGGATCTGCCTCCCTCTCTCCATAGCTCACTCTGCCACCTCGGGCTCTATTCGCCTCTCTCTCTGGGATTGTTTCCTTACCTGTGGGGATTAGTGAGCTACAGAGACCTTCTAGGTCGGGACTTGTGTGGCTCTATGTTGGCTCATGACAGCTCCTTCCCTCCATCTTCTATTTTATTACATTGGATTCTCCAACACAGTTTTGGTGAATGAGTTAATGTCCCTGGACCTCCCTGAGCTGAGCTCTGAGGGATGAGAGGCCGCCCAGAGAAAGGGGAGGAGAGTCTGAGCTTACTGTTTCTGATGTCCCCTTCTAGAATACCAAAGACCAACCTACCATTGACAAGATATTCCAAGATCTGGATGCTGATAAAGATGGACAGGTCACCTTTGATGAATTTGTAGTCCTGGTGTGCCGCGTGCTACGGACCGCCCATGAGAATATCCACAAAGAGTAGAAAGCTCTGAGGGGCTTTTCTCCAGCAACATTCCCAAGAAGGCTTTTCCTTCTAATCACCAAAGCCCAGCCTTATGTGAGGGAAATGAGAGTTAATAAATATATTCTTGAAAAGTTCTTAACAGTGTGCACTTTCTTTCCATGCCCATGGTCCCCAAACTGGATCACACTCGCCCCTGTGATTCTTATAAACCTAATTTAGACCCTTGAAACCCCCTACCTGTTTGTTCATTTGTTCACCAACTATTGAATGTACACTGTTTGTTCATTTATTCAATCATTCAACAAATATTCACTGAATATCTAGCCAGAGTCCAAAGACACAAATCCCTGTCCACCTGGGGCTTGTGTTCTATTGGAGAAGGATAGAAAACAAACAAATAGACAAAAAAATAAAAGTACATCATATGATACAGTGGTAGGTAGTGATGAGGGATATGAAGTAAGCTAAAGAGGGAGGTAAGGTTGGGGTGGAAGGAGAAGGAGGGGCATGCTGGCTTAATACGATGCTCAAGGAATGCATTTGGGCAGAAACCCGAGAGAGGAAGGAGAGCATCTTGAAAATATCTGGGCCAAGAGCTGCTGGCAGTGGGAGGCCAAGGCCCTGAGGTGGACACACATTTAATCTGCTCAAAAGCCAGCAAGAAAGGCCATGTGCAGGAACTGAGATGGAGTGTGCGCCGGCCGGAAGCAGGGAGCAGGGGCTCGAAGACCATGGAGTGGACTTCGGATTTTAAGGGTGCTAAGGAGCCACTGGGTAGTTTTGAGCAAGGGATTGAGATGATTTCATTTATATTTCAAAATTTCACTCCTTTTGTGGAGAAGGAATTGTAGGGGTCGGACCAGAGAGGAAGCAAGAACAGTGAATATCAGTTCTCTGGAGTAGTGCTGGCCAGTAGAAATACACTATGAGCCAAGTTTGTGATTTTTTTTTAACTTTTTTTTTTAATGTTTTATTTATTTCGAGGAGAGAGAGAGAGAGACAGCATGAGCAGGGAAGGGTCAGAGAGAGAGGGAGATACAGACTCTGAAACAGGCTCCAGGCTCTGAGCTGGCAGTCAGCACAGAGCCCGACGCGGGGCTCGAACCCACGATCCGCGAGATCATGACCTAAGCGAAAGTCGGACGCTTAACCGACTAAGCCACCCAGGCGCCCCTAAGTTTGTGATTTTAAGTTTACCTGTGGTCATATTTTTAAAAAGGTGAAAATAAAGAGGAAGTTAATTTTAACAATACATTTTGAAAACCCAGTAGAACAAGAAAGTATCACTTCAACAACATAAACGTTATTATTGAGATATTTTGCATTCTTTCTTTTTTTCCCTAAGCCTTTGAAGTCCAGCACGCCTCATCTGGCACATGGAGCTCATGGTGATCATATTGGAAGTGCAGCCTTAGCCCATTTGAGAGATGAGGGGGCTGGACTAGGGTGGAAGGCATGCTGGTAGTAAGGGTAGGCAGGCTCTGCAAACATTTGAAGGTTGGAAATGAGAAATCAAAGATTACTGCAAAGGTTTTTCCCTGAGACATGTGCTGGATGCTGAGGATACGGAGATGAGAGACAAAGTCTCTGCCAGGGGAGAACTTGAGCAACAGAAATCCCCACACGGTGTCATATTTGTTTCGACAGAAGTAAGCACAGGGTGTTGTGGAGGACAGGGGAGTGGCCCAGCCTTGGGGTCAGTTAGGGTTAGGGGTCAGTTAGGGGGGGTCAGTTAGGGTTCCTGCGGAGATCCCTTGGACACGAAATTTGTGGCAGGACTTTGGAAGAGGGGAAATGATGCAGAATTTACATGAAACTTTCCTTGGTTCTCTCAAGGCGGTGGGCAGGGGACAGGAAGGCGTAGAGAGCAACAAGGGACACAAGATTATGGAGAAGAGGGTTAGCTCTCTCCAGCCCAGGGCAAGGCGAGGGAACACTTTTCGGGCCCAGACTCCCTCCTCAGTGTGGCCTAGGCCAGGTTCTAGGACTCTACCGCTCTTCTTCTGTGCTCTTCACTCCTGTTGTGGGTCTGCATTCGCTGCTGTCATTGTTAAATGTCTATCTCCAGTGGGGGCGCCTGGGTGGCTTAGTCGGTTGAGCGTCCGACTTTCACTTAGGTCATGATCTCGCGGTTCGTGGGTTCGAGCCCCGCGTCGGGCTCTGTGCTGACTGCCAGCTCAGAGCCTGGAGCCTGTTTCAGTCTGTGACTCCCTCTCTCTCTGACCCTCCCCTGCTCATGCTGTCTCTCTCTCTCTCTCTCCTAGAAATAAATAAAAATATTAAACAAACTTTGTTTTAAAAAAAAATGTCTATCTCCAGTGGACGAGAGTGTTTGAGAGCAGGTGCTGTAGCACTGTGCCTGGCACGTGGGAGGGTTTCATGAATATCTCTTACATGAATGAGTGTATGGAAATCAGTATGGTTATTGGTTTGATTCCTTACAAATGGTCCCAGAAGAAAGAAGAAAGAACATGGCCTCTAAGGGACAGTGTCAGTGTTCCCTGGCGGGAAGTGAATTCAGTCTGATTGAGCAGAAATCATTGGGGAGTGTCCCTGCCCTTAATCTCTGCTTGGTGCCAAGTCTGGTCTGGGGAGGATGGGTGCCACTTTGGATCACACTCCATTCAGTTGGGTGTCAGAATACGTATATGTTGTGGATTGAATGTTTGTGGGCCCATCACTGTAATGGTATTTGGAGAGGGGGCCTTCGAGAAGTAATTAGGTTTAGACCAAGTCATGAGGGTGGAACCTTCATGATGGGATTCGTGCCCTTCTAAGGAAAGGGGAAGGCCATGTGAACACACAGCAGAAGGTGCTGTCTGCAAGCTAGGAGGAGAGCCCTTTCCATGACCTGACCATGTTGGCTTCTAGTCTGATGAATGGTGAGAAATACTGTTGTTGAAGCCACCAGTCAATGGCATTTCTCTCTAGCAGCCTGAGCAGAATAAGATGCCACAGAAACAGCAGCCAGGGCACAGCCTTGGGCTCTGGCAGACCCTCTGGCTCCCCTGGGCTCTTCAGCAGGAAGAACAGGCCAAAGGGGTAGACTTTGTGACACAATTTGAGAAAGATCAGGTAATTTTCTGGAACCCAGGTATGATATGCGAAGCAAGAAGGGTTGGTTTGTTTTTTCCCGTTGGGGGAGGGGTGGGCCTGTCTTTCAGTTTATTCCGTGGAGAGCCCTGTGGAGGTGATGCAGAGGAAGCTGGGATTGAGGACAGTGCCCAGGAAGTGATGGGTCCTGACCCCTGAGGCCAGGGCCGGAGGTTTGCAGGGCCCCTTCCCTGAGGAAACTGCTGCTTCTGTGGGCTGTGGCTCTGTGGTATAGCTGAGGCAGGGTGCAGTGGGGTTGGCAGAAGAGGAAGGGACTCAGAGCCCCGAGAAGGGTCCAAGCCTGGAAGTGTTCCATTACTAAATGAGAATGAGGAGACATTTGGGGACGGCCCTTACTCGCTGGGTGACCACAGTGGCCTCTCTGCATCTCTGTTTTATTCATTTTTGGAGAATCCAAAGGAATTCAAGAAACTCATTTTGAAGAGTTTAGACTAGATGAACACTCAGGTGTCATCCGGTTTTACTGGTTTGGAAACTTTAGTAAGATGGAGGAGAACTTTGAGTGAGATCTAGAAGGGTCAGAAGAAAGGGAGTTTTTGGTCACTAAAGGATAGTGGCCAGTAGCGAAAGGCTTGGGGTTATAGTTCTGGGTTCAGACCCTAGTTTTACCACTTACTGTGAGACCTTGAACAAGTCACTCAAAATCTCTAAGTCCCAGTTTTCCTATCAATAAAGTGGAGATAACACTGATCCCTCTCTTCCAGACTTTGTGTGAGGACCAGTCACTGTGTGGAGCACTCAGCGCAGCTCCTGATACCAAGCAAGCGCCCAACAGCCATTAGCATTAAGAGTAAGATACTAACTCTTGTAGAATGTAATAGCTGGTCGGCTACTTGCTGCTGCAGCCACAATAGATGCAGTTTACTTTAAACTCAACCAAAGATTGAGGTTATTTTTGGGATAAAGTTGGATAAAGTTGACCAGTGCTGGACAAGTAATCAAGGACAGCTAAGCACTATCTTTCCCTAAAGGCCTTGAAACCAGACTAGGCTGTTGTTCCCCAAACCAGAGCATTCCTGAGATGCAGAGTCCTATCAGAATATGGTAGAAAACAACAGTCAACGAATAAGAACAAAACCCAGTGTATTTGCCGTTGTGGAAAAATTCAGCAGCCATGATTTAGTTTCAAAACAGCCAACTGAATTGCCAACTTAACTTAAATCTTATTTAGAGATATTTTTAGGGCCCTCACACTTGGTAAAAATTTATCAGCCAGAGGCACTTGAGGGCAATGAAAGGCACCTCTGCCTGAAATCAAATGTGCCTGGATAGCCTCCCAGGTCCACTGCTCTTTGGCTCTGTGAGTTTGAGTAAGTGGCCTCCTTTGTGTGAGCCTCAGTCTTCCCTCCTGGAAAGTGTAATTTGGACTTAGATGAAAATGCAGAGCCTTGTCCCCCAATGATGGCAGGCTTCAGGAAACAAAAGGGCAGACATGAGCACTGTTAGAACCATAGGACCCCAGAGACTGGACCTGTCCTCTCCAGCATCGTGCCATCAGCCTCTTGCTCATCACTCTGAGCCCTGGTCTCCAGCCATTCCAGAATGTTCTCCAGTTTCCCCATGAACTTTTGGACCTCTTAGATTCTTCACCTGCTGTACTATTGTCCTCTTTGTCTGAAGTGCTCTCTCGTCCCTTTAAGATGCACCAGATCTTGGCACCAGATCACAGAGATTTAGATCTCTTGCTTACCCACTAAGGCCCCCCCCAAATGTCACATCCACTAGGGAACTCACCCCTTAACATCCCTCACATGTTTCCACTCTCCCATCCAGAGGAGGTTTCCTGGGAACTCTGGGGTTTGCCTGCACATCATGATTAGTCTGACAGAGTGCCTGGCTAAAGGTGTTATTATTCGATGAAGGACACCAATGCCACTGTCTTGGGTGCAATACCTTGCCCTTTGGAAATATATCTCAGGCAGGCTGCTGGCACACAAAGGTAAGGCAAGCCAAGCCAAAGTACGTATTGAGAGTTTGGAAGTTAGGAAAAGGCCTGGAGTCAACGAGATGGCTTTCGGGAGCTCCCAGTGCAAGAATGACTAGGACTCATCATTTTAGCTTAGCCAAGACAAAAAGTCATCCAAGTCAAAAGAAGCAAACTAGACTATGCTTCCATTTCTGTGATTACCTAACACAGCTCTGGGCACACAGAAGCTCAACTCTTGCCCTTTCAGCACTCACCTGGGCCTTAATCTGCAGGAGATTTCCTTAACCTTCTTTCTCTCTCTCCCAACCTCTACCCAAGCTGAGAAGACAGACAAAAGGTGGTTCCTCTGTGCTTCCAGGGCGCCTTGTGATTATAACCCACCTTCACTTTTCCTTTGTCCATACCGTGATATTGTAAATGTCTATTGGGGTGTTTGTTGCCCCCATCAGGCCAAGGGCTCCTCGACAGCAGAGACCTAATGTAGTATTTGATGTGAAGATCAGGCTCAGTGCAACAGCTTCCTACATGGTCCCTATGTTTCTAGTCTAGACCCCATCCCTCCTCCACACACAAATCACATTGTGTCACTTGATTAAAACCTGCCAGAACCTTTCCAGTTCTTGTCATCTGGGCTCATTTTCATATTGCTTCCCGGGGAGGCCCTGCCTGGTTCCCCGCCCCACACAACACTCCATCACATCTCGCTCTTTAATTTTCCTTATGGAGCTCATCACCTCTGGAATTATCTATTCTTTATTCCTTGGCTTGTTTACTGTCTGACTCTCCTATAGACATAAACTCACAAGCGCAGGGACTCATCTGCTCTGTTGGCCCAGCACCAGGGACAGTGTTTGCAGGGGGTTGCTCCTTAACACCTGGCTGCTGAATCAATGAATAATCGATGGATGTTGGTTTAGTGGAATCAAGTCAGTGTTTTCTAACTGGGGGAATGAGCAGCTGATCCAAAATGCAAGAGAGATGCTTGTGGTTGTGGTTGGGAGGACAGAACTTTCCGGCAACAGATGGGCCCCACCTCAGAGGATTTTGGAGGTCCTGCTGTGTGGTGAACTCCTCTCCCTGGACCTCAGCAATATTTGAAGGCTGTTGTCATGATCCTGCCCCCGCTCCCCTTGCTTCTCATTTTCAGGCTCACGACCCTCAGCTCCTTGTGATTTTCTCTTTCCGCTATTAGCAGGTGCCTCTGAAGCTGAGCGTGTTCTGCCTTGGAAGAATCATCTTTGGCTAGAAATGACTCTGAATTACTTCTTAAAGGCATTGCCCTTCTTGGAAACTCTCCAGCTACTTGGCACTGTACTTTGCCACTGAGACCAGGAGGGCAGAAAGCAACATATGAAGAAAAGACTCAGAGAGAGAACGTAGACTGAAGGGAGAAGGACAGTGCAGCCCCTAGGAAAGGAGGAGAGAGGGATGGATTGGAACTGGGTCCCATGCTTCTCCTTCAGGCTTTGGCCACAATCCCCTTTCTCACTGATCTGCATGTGACAATTCTTGTACATGGGTAAAAATGGGAAGCTCACAACAGATGGGGAAAATGTGGGGGTGCTTGCAGGAAGGGGCCAGCTGGCCCTCCCCGGTGCTCACATTCCCTGTCTCCTGTATGTGAGGGGATCTCTGCAGACAGGGTCGGGGTCCCATCAGGCAGTGGAGCCAGCTGGAGTCTTGGGGTATGGGATTGTCCCAGGCGCGAGCCCTGAGAGGCAATACGACTTGAGCAACCATGTGTTTCAGGTCTGCTGTCACTTTGGTAGTTGGAATGTCAAAACCCATGACACAGGGCTCTTTATAGCAACTTCGGGGAGGGGTGGGGGTTTGGAGTTTACCTCAGAGCAGGGTTTGTGTCAGGGTTGTGTAAGATTGCCTCACCAGGCTGCTGAAAGCTGAGGCCTTTGTTCTTGGTTATGTCTTGGGAAACAGTACAGAATCATCTTCTTTATCCTGCAGGGCTTGGGGAACATGTCTGTCCTGGATGAGGTGGGACCTGGGAACTGGAGATGCCCTGCTGGATTCACCTTCTCTGAGAAGTTCCACCTTGGGTTCTCTTTAACTCCCACTGGACTATCTGGTAACTTCCTCACCTGCCCAGGGCCTGCCTGCTCGTTCCCACCCGAAATCCATCCCATAAGCCACACAGAAAGAGACTTTAAAGTATGGTTAAATCACATCCCTTCCTAAAACCCCCACTGCTTCTGCCCTCCCTTCTGCTGAGAGTGCAAGCTCCAGGTCTAGAACCTGGCTTGCTCCCCTCTGCCTCTCCTACCTTCCCTCTCCCAACCCGACGGCTCCTCGCTCCTGATCAGATCCCACATCTGCCCATTTCCAGGCCTTCACACACACATTCTCCTTGTTCTGAGCACCCACATGTTTATTCAGGGTTGCCCACAGCTTTGATGTAGCTCTAATATGTACCCTCCAGCTCCCACTGGAGGACAGCATGCCCACCTCAGAGTCCCACCAAATTTTACCTTTTCTGGTCTTTTATTTCCCCTATTAAAATAATCTGAGGAGCTGTTTTATTTGACCTATAGGCCTGGGGGCTTCTTAATTACAGGGCAAGGCCTTATTTCCCATACCCCTCCCCCACCCCCATCAATGTGTGTTGAATGCATGAATGAATAGACAAACAAGTGAATGATAAGATAACTCACCTCTTCCCCCAAGTCTAAAGCATCCTACGCCACCCAGGCCCCAGAGCACATTCAGAGCACTATTAAGCGTCTGGGCAGCTTAGGGTGCCTCTCTTCCTCATCCCTCCCAGAAAAACTACCCAGAAGTTCAGGTTCTACTGCTAGGGAGGGCAACTCCCTCTTATAGGAACCAAGGGGCAGGCATCTCATGACAGGTTCTCCATTCTTTAGTCACCATGAGGTGGGGAAGCCCCAAAAGTTCTCATTTCCCAAAAGGACTCCTTAATCACAGAGGTATGATTCTCATGTGGGGTGGAAACCCGAACCTTGGCCTGAACCAGGAAGCTGGTTCCTGTCTACTCAACAGGACCAGCTTTTTAATTTTTAATTTTTAGTCGAAGTCTAGTTGATGTATAATATTCTATTCGTTTCAGGCATACAACATAGTACTGTTACCCCGTGCTCATCACGGTGAGTGTACTTACTGTCAGTCATCACACAACACTGTGCTGTAGTTTTTGTCCCTGTGACTTATTTATGTTATTACCAGAAATTCATACCTCTTATTTCTCTTCACCTGTTTTGCTCATCCCCCCAACTCACTCTCCCCTCTGACAACCACAAATTCATTCTCTGTATTTGAGTCTGTTTGTGTTTCTTTTGGTTTTATTTGTTTGTTTGCTTGTTTTGTTTTGTAGATCCCATATATAAATGAAATCGTATGGTATTTGTCTTTGACTTATTTCACTTAGCATAATTCTTCCGGGTTCATCCATGTTGTTATGAATGGCAAGATTTCATTTTTTTTTTTTTTTTTTTTTTTATGGCTGAGGAAAACATTATGGAGATTCCTCAAAAGGTTAAAAATAGAATTACTATATGATCCATTAATTCCACTACTGGCTATTTACCCAAAGAAAATGAAAACACTAATTTAAAAAATATATATACACTCCCATGTTTATTGCAGTGTTATTTACAATATCAAGCTATGGAATCAGTCCAACATGTCTATCCATAGATGAATGGATAAAGAAGATACTACAGGGGCGCCTGGGTGGCTTAGTCGGTTAAGCGTCCGACTTTCGCTTAGGTCATGATCTTGCGGTTCGTGGGTTCGAGCCCCGCGTCGGGCTCTGTGCTGACTGCCAGCTCGGAGCCTGGAGCCTGTTTCAGTCTGTGACTCCCTCTCTCTCTGACCCTCCCCTGCTCACGCTGTCTCTCTCTCTCCTAGAAATAAATAAAACATAAAAAAAAATTTAAAAAAAAAAGAAGATACTACACACACACACACACACATACACACACAGAGGGATATTACTCAGTCAATATTATATACACAGCATATCTTTATCCATTCATCTACTGATGGACACTTGAGCTGCTTCCATACCTTGTCTATTGTAAATAATGCTGCAATAAACATAAGGGCACATATATCTTTTTGAATTAGTGCTTTTGTATTCTTCAGGTAAATACCCAGAAATGGAATCACTTCTATTTTTAAATTTTGAGGAAATTCCATACTCTTTTTCACAGTGGCTGGACCAATCTACATTCCCATCAATAGTGCACCAGGATTCCTTTCCTCCACATCCTCACCAACATTCTTATTTTTTTTCTTTTTGATAACAGCCATTCTGACAGATATGAATTGATATCTAATTGTGGTTTTGATTTGCATTTCCCTAATGATGAGTGATGTTGAGCATCTTTCCATGGGTCTATTGGCCATCTGTACGTCTTCTTTGGGAAAATTTCTGTTCAGGTCCTTGGTCAATTTTTTAATTCAATTATTTGGAGTTATTTGATGTTGGGTTATATGAATTATGTAATATATTTTAGATTAAAAATTTTTTAATGTTTATTTATTCTTGAGAGAGAGAGAGCACAAATGGGGAAGGGGTAGAGAGAAGGAGACATAGAATCTGAAGCAGGCTCCAGGCTCTGAGCTGTCAGCACAGGCCCAACGTGGGGCTTGAACCTATGAACCATGAAATCATGACCTGAGCTGAAGTTGGATGCTTAACCAACTGTGCTACCCAGGCCATCCCTATATTTTAGATATTAATCCCTTATCAGATATATAATTTACAAACATCTTCTACCATTCAGTAGGTTGCTTTTGTTTTGTTGATTGTTTCCTTCACTACGCAAAACCTCTTTAGTTTGATGAACTCCCAATAGCTTATTTTTGTTTTTGTTTTCCTTGCCTGGGGAGACATATCCAGAAAAATATTGCTAAGGCCAATGTACAAGAGTTTATTGCCCATGTTTTAGGAATTTTATGGTTTTAGGTGTCACATTTGGTCTTTAATCCATTTTGAGTTTATTTATGTCTATGGCATTAAGGAAGTTAGAAAAACTTAATCCTTTTGGATGTGGCTTTCCAGTTTTCTTAGCACCATTTGTTGAAGAGACTATTTTTCTCCATTGTATTTTCTTCCTTCTTTGTCATAGATTAATTGGCCATATAATCATGGGTTTATTTTTTACCTCTCTACTCTTTTCCACTGATCTATGTGTCTATTTTAAAAAAATGTTTATTTTTGAGAGTGGGGAGGGGCAGGGAGAGAGGAAGACAGAGAATGTGAAGCAGGCTCTATGTTGACAGCAGAGAGCCCAATGTGGGGCTCCATCTCACGAACTGTGAGATCATGACCTCACCTGAAGTCAGATGGTTAACCAACTGGGTTAACCAACCCAGGTGCCCTTATGTGGTATTTTTGTGCTAATACCACACGGTTTGGATTACCACAGCTTTGTAGTATATAGACTGAAATCTGGGATTGTGGTACCTCCAGTTTTGTTCTTCTTTAAAATTTTTTTAAATGTTTATCCATTTTTGAGAGAGAGAGAGACAAAGTGTGAACAGGGGAGGGGCAGAAAAGGAGGGAGACTCAGAATCTGAAGCAGGCTCCAGGCTCTGCACCAACAGCACAGAGGCTGATGCGGGGCTTGAATTCACAAACCGAGAGATCATGGTCTGTGCTGAAGTTGGATGCTTTACCCACTGAGCCACCCAGGCGTCCTAGTTTGTTATTCTTTCTCAAGATTACTTTGGCTATTCATGGTCTTTTGTAGTTCCATACAACTTTCAGGATCAATTGCAGAACCAGCCTTTTGGAATGGAAGGGGCTAATGGGATGGGAAAGGCTAAATCACCTTTATTAGCTCTCTTGAACTGTGTTTGAGGAAAACCCCACAGGGCTCTGTAAAAGTGGCTTACTCTTAGACCTTCCCCTGGGTTCTAGAACCATGTCCTACTCTCAGACTGAGCGCAGCAGAGACGGGGAAGGGAAGGGGAGAACCCTTGGCATCTATGAAGCTCTGTCCCCTGCCTTCTTGATCTTCAGTTGCCCCCTCCAGGAACCTCTCTGGCTCCACAGGGTCCTAGGACCACCTTACTTTTACTTGCTCATCTGTAATGCTCATTCCAGCACCTGGGGATTTGGAGCAAATCAGCCATAATTTCTGCCTTCAGCACCATCATCAGATTTGATAAGGGGTTACAAGTCTATTAGAAGTGCAATGGTAGGAGGGGTAAGACCCTGCATGTTTGCAGAAGGAGGTGGTCAGGGACATCTTCGTGAAGGGAGTGACAGACTCTGGGCCTTCACAGGTCCCAGGAGACGTGCTAGAGACACCAGGGCGGTAAGAGCATTCCTGGTGTAAAGGCGCAGAGGCTGGAGAAGGCCTGGATACCATTTGCAGAAAATACTTTGAAAAAGTGGGTGGGTGGCTGCATGGATGGAGGGGGTTAGAATTATTCTGTAACCCTAAGGATGTGGGAGGGAAACTAGGATTAATGCCCAGCAGGCACAGGAGACAGATTTTAGCTTGGTGTGATGGAGAACTTTCTAGATGTCACATTAAGATGGTCCCCTACCTGGAGGAGTTCAGCCCGAATCATCATTGGGGAGAATCCATCAAGCACGGGGGTGGAGCAGGTTGGGCTTAAGCAGCAATTTTCGAACTTTTTTCAAGATAAATCCCCTTTTCTACAAATGGAAGCTTCTAGCGTGCAACAGATAAAGCTGGGATGACTGAATAAAGCTTTGGGGGTGGTGGGCTTCAGATTCTCATCACCTTGCTGCCCCCTACCTTCCAGTGTGAGACTCTGTGATGATATACAGAAGCCTTCCCTCTGCCAGTTGTAATCCACTGCCTCCTCCTCCTTTTCTCCACACCGCCCGCGAGAGCAGAGGTAAGCAGACACTTGGCCCTCATGGAGCTCACAGGATAGTGGGGAGGCAGAGTCTCAAACATTTATGGCACATTGCGAAAAGTGAGGGTCGGTAGAGGGTGTGGGGGCAGCTGCCCTACCTGGGGTATCCCAATCCCTGGTTCTCTTTCCCCTAGCAAGCTGCATCCAGAAGGTGACCTCTGCCTGGACGTGAGGGTTAGGGAGAAGGGCTGTCAGAAGGTGAGTTTCCTGAGCTGTTGGCTCCTTAAGTCAGGCAGGGAAGGGACTGGGGGCTTCTACACTCTGCTCTCTGGGGTGCCTGGCTGGCTCTGTCGGTTAAGTATCCGACTCTTGATTTCAGCTCAAGTCATGATCTCACAATTGGTGGGATGGAGTCCTGCACTGAGCTCTGTGCAGACAGTGTGGAGCCTGCTTGGGATTCTCTCTCTCCCTGTCTCTTTGCCCCTCTCCTGCTTGCACTCTCTCTCTAAAAAATAAATAAATAAGCTAAAAACAAAGACAAAGCAAAAACAACTTTTCTCCCCAAGCTCACAGCCTGGAGCAGTTCCTGGAAACACCCTCAAGTGGGAGCCATTAAATCCCTGTGCCCATAGCAGAGGCCCCTGAGCCCTTTGGGCAGAGACCTGCACAGTCCACTGACTACAGCCAAGCAGTGTGAGAAGGTGGAACCTGACTTGCAACTCTCCCCATGCTCAGCAATGAGGAAGGAGCTGGAATATCTAGCTTATGGAGAAGATGGGATTCAAGGCCTTTTCCCTTCTGCACTATTTTGACCAGCTACATCACTTTATGGCCTTGTACTGGTCTCTTCTCCACTCTGTCTCACTCCCTTCATTTGTTGGGGATAGATGAGTGTTGATCTCTTTCCAGCTCCCCAAATCCTAGATCTGTCAAAGCGTTCTCTCTGCTGGAAAGGCAGAGCAGGGCACACAACCCTGATTTGGGCTCTGGTTTTTAGAAGGCCAACCCCAGCCTGGTGGGAAAGGCACTTTCTGGTGAAGCGCTCAGGCCAGAGGTGGCAGAGGAGTCGTCTGAGAGTCTTTGAAATGAGAGACTGGGCATGGAGGCTGCTTGAGGCAGGAGCAGCAGCTTCAGCAGCAGCCATAGGGAAGCTGTGAGCCAAGCCCTGGCATTGTTTTTGTGACTGGGAGCAAATGCCCCTGCTAGGCTGGATTCTCAGCCTTCCACCAGGGACTTCAGGAACCTCAGTCACCTCAGGGAGGTCAGCTTGCCCTTAAGGCTTAGAATTAGAATCCTCAGGCGCAATAGGTTCCCTGGACCCAAAGTCCAACTTCCTCATGTTGGTGGTTGAGCCTTTTATAGTTGCAGGGCCATTGAAAGAGTTCATTCTTCCAATCAGCAGGCAGGAGCTCTCTCTCTCCATCCTGCTGGGGCTGGATGGGTGTGGGGCCAGAATCCCCCACTCTCATCTATGCCTTCACCTGCCCCAGTGTACATCCATGATAAGGAGGCTAGGTCTACAGAAAGACACGTATTTGCTCCCATTGATTCAAAACCAAATTTGTGGGTAAATACACCCAATACAGTTCCTCCCCAGATGTGGCCATAGGTGTATCTCTGGACAATTTCCAGAGAAATAAGGTTCTCTTAGGAGACAGGTGGTTGTGGAAGATGTTGGACAGCACTGGGGGAAGGGGGAGGTCAAGGCTAGGTAGGGGGTGGCTGGCATGTCGAGGGACAGGGATAACCCCTTTTGTTTTTTATGGAGACAAGGGCCAATTTGACAGGCAGTACAAGGAAGTCCTGAGCTGGAGTGGGTTGACTGGGACTGAGCCATGGTGCCTAAGGTCAGAGGTAAGGAAATAGGGCAGTGAACCCAAGGGGCTCAGAGCAGACACGCATTATTGTGGTTTCTCGCTCTGTTATTACCAAATGAAAGGGTTGAGCCCCAGTTAACGGGCAGGGCCATGTAACACCCAGGCCCCCAGAAGGACAGGTGGGGAGGGAGAGTTGAAAGAAGCACACAGAGCTCTGACTTGATGGAAGACTTTATTTTGCTCCCTGTTCCCAGCCCCCCAGCTAAGGCAGTTTGGCTTTGCCACCCTGTGGCCCTAGGTGGGTGGGGGAAGGGTGTCCTGGCCTCCTGATTAGTGGCTGTGGCCATGGCCACCATGGCTGTGGCCGTGGCCACCATGGCTATGGCAGTGGCCCTGGGTACCCTCCCCAAAGCCTGGCCCATGGCTGTGGCCTTCTCCTTCCGGGGCGTTCTTGTGCATCTCCTCATGGGAGGCTACCGTCAGCCTGGCCACCAGCATGGAGAACTCCTCGAAGTTCAGCTCCTTGTCTCCATTTGTGTCCAGGTCCTCCATTATCTTGTTTATGGCATGGTCATTCTTCTTCTGCTTCTGTGGGTGGGGGTGACACGGCAGTCAGGGGTGAGTGCTGCCAGCGTTAGGGACAGGGAGCTCAGCAAATGACCCTAGGCAAAGGTACAGGAAAGCCTGGCTCCTGGGCCTCAGTTATAAAATTAAAAATGACCATTGACTGATGCCCGCAGGGTAGCAGATGCTGAGCTTGCTCTAGACACTCTGATTTAGTCTGCATATGATGTGAGCACTACGATTCTCTCCATTTTGCAGAGGAACTGAGGTCAAGTGACTTGCTTGAGGTCACACAATTAGTATGTACAGAATGTCATCTCATTTGGTCTTTATAACAAGTCTAACAGGTGGACTTGGTATCTTCCTTGAGGAAGACTTGAGGAAACTCACTTAGAAAAAGGCAGCTGGTTTTTGCAGATTGAGGAAGCTTGGGAGCTGCAGAGCACAAACGAGCCCTGCCCTGTCCCAGTCCTTCTACCTGTCCATCCTGCTCCCTCCCCTTCCCCCCTTCTCTTCCCTCTCTAGGTCTCTCATTTGGGACACCCATCTGCATCTCAGCCTGCACAGTGGGTAAGCCCCTGAGGAAAGCAAGATGGCTCATAGCTTGTGGGGACACAGAGCAGTGTTGGTTCTCCACTGACCCCACAGGGTGCTATGAAGCAGCCAGGGCAGGGGAGGGTCCAGGCAGGGCAGAGGGGAGCTTCAGTGGGTCCTACCCACTGGCTGGGGTAGCTCAGCCAGGTCCCCTCCCAGGACTGCTCTGCTCCCAGGCCCTTCCCATGTCTGCGGTGCTCCCACACAGCTCTCTTTCTACACGTCTCCCCTGCCCGGCCAGAGAACTCATTCTGGAGCAGCTGCTTGGCCGGGTCCCAGCTTCTCCTCCTGGACTGCCATTCTGCTTCTGGCAGAGGACGAGGGAGGTGGGTGGTGGGGCAGGCAGAGGGGTCACCCTGAGGAGAACCCACCCTACAAACTCTTGACTGTATCTCTCTTGTTTATCCTGGCCCAGCACCCTTCTTCCCAGTGTCTTATGCACCTTGACCCCGAGTCAGCATCCCCAGTACTGCCTACTGAAGTGGAAGGGAGGGCTGCCACCGGCTCTAGGAACAGAACTGAGTCTGGGACGCGGGCGCCTCACCCTTCTTGGTCCAGGCCTCTGTACCCCAAGTCCCCAAACTTATAAAGAAAACCGAAAGATCAAGTGGAACTAATCCTTTTTCCTAGAATTGCCTCTTATTTTCAGATCAGGGAATAAATGAACATGTTACTGAGTGCTTTGTGCATGCCACTGATAGCTGGGTGCTTCCTGCATGTAGTGTCTGTGTTTCTATGGAAACTTAGGTTAGAAAGGCCCCTCAGCCTTTGCATTCCAACACCAGCTGAGGTTTGGTGTCTGCTCAGCTCCCGCCAAGGGTCGTCCTTAGTTGCTTCCCTCCTCAATTCAGGCGTCAGCCCAAAATCACCTCCTTGGAGGGCCCCTTTCTGTCCACCCAGATAGCCACTGTCCCCGCCCAGCCCATGTCACCCACAGCACTCTCTCTTACGTTCTTTGGGGGACTTACTGGCACTGGGTTTTCCTGTGCTCTTTACTGGCCAACATCTTTGCTGTATGTTATAGATAGCAGGTCCCTGTTTGCCACTTTGCGCCCCTCCCCAGGACAGGGCCCCGCACACGGCACTTCTGTCAGTCAATCCTTTTCAGCTCTGTCTGCTGTCTAACTTGGAGTAACTCTAGTGACAGGGAGGCTGGGCTGAAGGAGCTAGACGTTTCTCCTTGACCATTGCAGACTGCACCCCACCCTCCATCCTTAGCCCAGACTCTCTCCAGGCTGTGTCAGGCCTGCAAGGAGCCCAGCCTACCTTGAGAAAGTTTGGCAGCTCTTTTTTCACCATCTGTTTTAGTTCTCTCTGGTTGAGCTTGTCTGGGTGCCCCAGCCGCACAGAATACTGGTGGAAGATGTTGATGATGGTCTCAATGTTGCACTCCAACTGTGACAGCTCGTCCGCCATCTTCCTGCCACTCTGTCTGCAGAGTGGGGGGGCAAGGGTTCGGGTGCTGAGAAGAAAAGGCTGCAGAGCTCCCCTCCCACAGGCTGCCCTTAGGAACAAAAGGGGAAACACAGAAGGAAAAGAAAGAATAGCTCCAACTGGCCCGAGAGAAGATGCTGCCCCACACACAGGAGGGATGGAATATCTAGAAAATGCCAAAGAGCAATGCAGTTGAGGACAAGAGCCTCCAGCAGAATATGAGCCAAAAAAATGTGAGGAAAATTTTAACTGTGTGGGCCAATCGAGGAGGGTTTCCAGGAGGAGGCCTTGAAGAGAAGATGGGTGGAAGGAAAGTAAAGAAAGAGTAGGCAGGCAGCTCCTGCTTGTGGAAGCTGATGGCTCACTTACCTGCCAAGAAGCCACACAAAGGGGTTTGACAGCACTGTGTGTGTCCAACATTTATAGGCAGCCCCTGGTCGGATACTCAGCTCTCGCGGGAAGATTGCTTCACAGGTGAGCAGTGTGGTAACCCTGAGCTGGGCTGTCAGTGCCAGGAAAGGGGCTGGGGTGGGACAGGAAATGTTCACAAAGCTCCCTGGGCTCTTTTGTGAAATGCCCAGCCCTGGGTCTGGAGCTGGTTTGGGAGGAAGCTGGGTAGCTCACTTCCCCTCCACCCCAATCCCCTGCCCAACCTGAGCAAGCCAGCAGGCCGCCTCTCCTCTGGAAACCCTCACTGCTCCCCTAGACCTGCTGAGGCTGGGTCACTCAGTGGCTGCTGGCTCTGCCTCCCCCATGTGTGCCACCCAGTAAGGGTGGCTGAGCCTTCCCCCGCCTGCCTCGCTCTGTGATAAGTACTCCTTGGAGGCTGAGGTGGGGGCACGGGGTTCTTACATTCATAGGGAATGAGTCGGGGTTAGGAGGGCCGTTAGAGGTACTCCACCCCTTCGTACTGCAGATGAGGAAACTATGCCCAGAGAGGGACCTGGCTGGTGACATAGCAGGAACTGGGCCCAGACATCCTAGTTCCTGGTTAGGGGCGATCCTGGTTACACACCCCTCTTCCAGTCTGAGCAAGAGATCCCCAGGGTGAACACGTTTCCAGAGGCCTCAGCATTACTGCTCTAACTCCTGACCCCACCTGGGATCCCTGCCCTCTAGCAATTTACAACACAGAAGACGGATATGTAGCTTCTCCTTGGGCAACACCTGTCCCTCCCTGGCTACAAACCTTCCCTGCCCCGGGGAGGGGGCGGGGGCGGGGGTGGGGAGAAAGCTGAGCTGCTTGGCACAGCACACAGAGCTCTCCGGAAGCACCTGTCCTGCCCCGTCAGCCTCCCCTCCCGCACCCTTGTCCTCCCCTGGGGTCACAGAGGGGCCACCTGCCACATGCACACCAGGCCTTCATCTTTGGTGCTGTCACCCGAGTGCCCTTTGTCCGTGACAGGGTGCAGTCCTGCCGACCCCTCATGGCTCAGTTCAGATGCCACCTTGCCCAGGAGCCTGCTCTGGTCTTCCCAATGGGAAACAACTGTTCCTCCAGAAAAACTGCTGCACTCCACTTCCGGCTCTCAACACTTCCTCCCCTGGAGTCGGTTTTGTACATATTTTGCCTTGTCTGACAATTGCCTGTAGATCCTCAAGGAAGGCTCTTCTTCATGTTCGTACCCTCCGGAGCTCACAGCCCAGGGCTGGGCAGATGGGAGACCTCACATTTGCTGAAGGATCGTGTCCTTATTGACAGCCTCCCCTCTCCACCCAGGAAGCGCTTGTGGAGGACTTGTATGGGTGCTGTCCCTTAACTTTGTGCTCCGTCCAGCATCTCCCCTCTGTCCAGTCTTCATGAAACCTTCCCTCCCTTCTCAACCTATCTTACTTCTTGGCCTCTGAAAGTCCAAGACAGCCCTGTGTGTGCTACACCTTGGCCCTGAGCACGTCCTGCCTTGCACTGCTGAGATGGCACATGAAATTGTGGCTAAGAGTTCACACTGGCTGTGTGAACTCAGGCAGTTCAAATAACCTCTCTGTGCCTCACTTCTTTATCATGAAAACAGGAAGATAACTTATCTTGAGAAGGGAGACAGTACATGTACAGGTGGAAGAGCTCAGTAAATGACAGGCATTCTTATTAGTTATCATTTCATTCATTAATACAAGTATTGGTAGAACACCTACTGTGTGCCAGAAAGTAGTGCTAGATATTTTTGGGGAGCTTGGTGAGTGAGTCATAATAAAATGGCGGGGGCATAGTCTTATATCTTGAATTCCTAATCACATTTTAAACTCTTGGGAGCTAAGGACAGGGCCTGGCACAGTGCCAAACATACAGCAAATATTTACTAACCACTTGCTGAATGTGTGCTTGAATGGATGAGTAAGTCACCCATGACTGGATGAACAATGTAGGTACATCCCAGGAACTCATGCCCTGACTCTGTACGGGTGGAGGAAGCGCAGACCACACCCTGCTCACCCCGGCAGGTGCCGGCTGCGCCTCTCCCGTGCGCTCCCACAGCGCCCTCTGCCGGCTCTGCCGAGCGCGTTTCACTCTGGACCAGGGACCCCAAAGACGAGCTCGCAGGAAGAAGGAACTGGAGCAAACCTGGGACGCTGCCGGCTTGAGAACAACAGCGCCACCAGTAGGTGGCGTGTGGCAACTAACCTGAGGGCTCTGGCTCTGGCCTGCGAATGCAATTGCTCTTAACTTGAAGGAAACGTGGTGCTGTCAGCCTCAGCTTGACTTGGTAAAGGAGGCCAGGCACTGTCAGCTCACCTTAAGGCCTAGAGAATACGAATTTTTATATGAAAACTCCTGCTTATAAAAGGGTTAGAGTTTGGGTTAGTGTTTGGGTTCAGGAGTTAGGGTCAGAGTCAGCATCAAGGTCAGAGTCAGGATTAAGGTTAGGGTTATAGTTAGGTTTAGTATTAGGGATAGGAATAGGGGTTAGGGGTTAAGATTATGGTTAGAGTTAGGCTTAGGGGTTAGGGTTAGGGTCTGGGTCAGGGTCAGGGTCAGGGTCAAGGTTATGGTTTAGAGTTACTGTTAGGGTTAGGAATAAGGTTAATTTTAGGGGTTAGGGTTTGGGTTAATTTTAGGGGTTAAGGTTAGGGTTAGGGTGAAGGGTTAGTGTCAAGATTAGTTTCAGGGTCAATGTAAGGTTAGGGTTCAGGTCCGAGTTGATGTTCGGGTTAAGGGTAAGGAATAGCATTAGGGTTTGGTTTAGTGGTTAGGGGTTAGAAGTTAGGGTCAGAGTCAGGGTTAAGGTTTAGGGTTGGGTTGAGGGCAGGTTTAGGTTTGTTTTCAGGGCCAGCTGATGGTATAGGCCCCACTTATGTTTTGTCTCAGAATCCCCTTCTGAAGGTCCATCCTGGCTTTGGAAATGCCATGGAATAATTCAGGATTCCTTGATGAACTTTCATGTGTTGTTTATGGGCCCCAAATTTCTTCTTTTCTCTGACCTAGCAGTTTGGCTTCTTTAGAGCCAGAGCCATGACTAGGTTTATGGTTAAGTCCAGTGAGGTGTTGGCCTAAACTGCCAATAGTGTAGTGATGTCCCCAGAAGGCTCAGTTTATGGCACTGGTCAGGATGCAGGTCAGGCTTAGGGTTCGTGGTCAGGGCTGGCCCCTTTTGTGGGACAGGCTTAGGTTTTGCTCAGGGTCCCCTTCTCTATTTCCATCCCAGCCCAGGAAATATCATGGCAACCTTCTAGGCTCCACGCTTAATATTTCTGCCCTGGTCATTGGTCCACAACTGTTTTTTCCCCAGATCTGGCAGGTTTTAGGGCCAGAGCCATGGCTAGGGTTAGGGTTAGGTCCTGGGAGGTATCAAGTCCTGAACCACAAGCAGCGCAGTGATATGCCAGGAGGGCAGAGTTGAGGGCCAAGGTTAGGGTGCAGGTCAGGCTTAGGGTTCAGGATCAGGGGCCAGTTTATGGAGAAGTCCAGGCTTAGGTTTGACTCAGGATTCCCTTCTGCAACAGCTGCACCCCAACCCTGGAAATGCCATGAAGAACTTCTGGGTTACTCACTGAATATTTCATTGTTGGTCATTGGCTACAACTGGTTCTTTCCTCAGAGCTGGCAGGTGGGCTCTTATAGGGCCAGAGCCATGGCTACGGTTAGGGTTAGGTTCCAGGAGATGTCAGGGCCTGAACTGCCAGGGATACTGTGATCTTTCTGAGGACTGAGTAGAGTGAGAGAGGTTAGGGGGTGAGTCAAACTTAGAGTTCGAGTTCAGGGCCAGCTGATTGTATGGTCCATGCTTAGGTTTTGGCTTAGAATCCCCTTCTGTATCTCCACCCCTTTGAAAAGTCACGGTGAACTTCTGGGTTCCTCATTGATTCTGCACCTGTCATGGTTCCCAAATCTGTTTTTTCCTTAGACCTGAGAGTTGGGCCTCTTTAGGGTCAGAGCCATGGCTAGAGTTAGAATTAGGTCCTGGGAGGTGTCACGGCCTGAACCTCGAGTAGCTCCCGTGATCTCCCTGGAGGGCTGAGTGGAGGGCATGGGTTAGGGTGCCGGTCAGGCTTAGGGTTGATTTCAGGGGCTGGCCAATTGTGTGGATCAGGCTTAGTTTTGGCTCACAATCCAGTTCTATATCTCCATCCCAGTGATGGAGATGTCATAGCGAACTTCTGGGCTCCTGGCTGAATATTTCTATGCTGCTCATGGCCCCCAAATCTATTCTTTCCTGACACCTGGCAGGTTGACCCCTATAGGCCCATAGCCAATAGTAGTGTCAGGATTGCTGATACCAGCATCTTCCTGTGTCTGGGTGTAATTACACCCTTCTCTTTGAAAGCCATGTGTGCCTCTGGGAGATGGTGCCATAGCGTGTATTTGTCCCTGTGAGTCACATGGAAACAGTCGATGTGATTTCTCCATCCCTCACAGTGGCTGAGCACGTTCCATGAGGATCCTTGCATGTGTTTGCAGGGAGGACTCCACACAGGCCCCATCACGGGCCTGCACCAGCACAAATCAGGTACAGAAACTGCCAACTGCCTCCCTGAGGGGCATCGTGGTGGGTAGAGCGTCAACAGTGAAGACGCCAAGAAGAACAGAAAGAGGATTTCACTGCCTCCACTCTCACTGGGGTCTGCACTGTCCAATTGACTCAGTGTTTTTTTTCCAGCCACCTCTGACCTCCAGCAAGAGACCCCACAGGCAAAGCATCCCTAGCTGGAAGCCATATCACACCGTTGAGCAGCAAGGACTGCCCTGAGCTGGCAAGACCCTGCCTGGGACTGACCCCAGGACAATGATGAGCCTGACCTCATTGCCCCTGACACGCACCCACCGGCTTTCATTCCCTGCTGCACGCACCGACCTGCCTCACTGCCCCCTTGCACACACCCACCTGCCCCCTGCATGCATCCGTGGGCCCCCCAGTATGCACCAAGCCCCCTGTGTGCACCCACCTGACCTCCTGCACACACCCATGCCCCCTGAATGCACCTGTGGACACCCCAGTGCACCCATCTGCCCCAATGTATGCATCCGAGGGCCCTCTGGCACACACCCACCTGCCGCTCTGCCCCAATGCCCACACCTCCTTGGCCCCATCCATGCACCCATCTGTCCCCTTGCACACACCTTCCCACCTCCCTGCCCCACTGCACACGCCCACCTGCCCACCTACATGCACCTACTGCCACTGTGCAGGCACCGACCCGCCCCCTGCCCATCTTCACGCACCCACCTGCCCTCCTGCACACACCCACCTGCCTCTTTGCATATACTCACCTGCCCCCCTGCCCCTTTCACTCACCCATCTGTCCGCCTGCATGCATCCACCTGCTTTCATTCCCCCTGCAGGCACCCACCTACCTCCTGGCACACATCTACCTGTCTCCTGCTCACACCCACCTGTCCCTCTGCCCCTCTGCAAACAGCCACCTGGTCCCCTGCATGTACCCACCTTCCTCCTGGCCCTGCTGCACACGCCCACCAGCCCAATACATCCATCCACCTGCTCTCTGCACATACCCATGAGCCCCCTGCAACCACCCACCTGCTCCCTGCCCTCCTGCATGCACCCACCTGCCCCCTTGCACTCACATCCCTGCCCCCCTCCATGGTCCTACCTGTCCCACTGCATGTACCCAACTGCCTTCTTTCCCTCTGCATGCACCCACTGGCTCCCCCTACGCCTCTGTAAGCACCCTTCTGCAAGCACACACCTGCCCCTGCATGCACCAACCATCCCCAATACACCCACCCACCTGCCCCCTGCATGCACCCAGGAGCTCCTCTGTCCCACTGCACACACACATACCTGCCCGCTACATGCGCCCACCTGCCCCCTGCATACACTGACCTCCGCATGCTCAGCTTCATGCACCCACCTTGCCCCCTGGCCTCTGCACCACACACTTGCCCCCACCCCGTCCATCTTTATGCACCCACCTGCTTCCCTGCATGCATTCACCCACGTTCACTCCCCCTGCATGCATGCACCTGCCTCCTGGCCCCCTGCACACACCCACATGCCCTTGAAAGCACCCACTTGCCTCCCTGCACACACCCATCTGCCCCTCAGTCCCCCTGCACTCACCCACCTGCCCCCTGCACGCATCCACCTGCCTTCACTTTCTGTGCATGTAACCACCTGCCCCTGCACGCTCTCACTTGTCTCCCTGACCCCTGCATCCACACACCTGCCCCTTTGTGCCCACGGCATGCACCTACAAACTCCCTTGCACGCATCCACCTGCACTCCTGCACCCACCCACTGGCCCCTTTGAACACAAAGCTTGCCGTCACTCCCCCCTTCATGCAGCCACCTGCCCCCTGCACCTGCCACCTTGTCCCTGGCAAGCACCCATGGGCCCTCTTGCATGCACCTACCTGCTCCCCTCCATGCACCCACAGGCCTTCACCCTCCCTATGCACACCCACCAGCCCCCCTACACCCACCCTCCTACCCCCGTGCATGCACCCACCAGCCCTCCGCCTGCACTCACTTGCTCCCCTGCATGCACCCATCTGTCCTTCTGCACACACCCACCTGCCTTCACACCCCCCTGCACACACCCAGGGGCCTCTATCCTACCTCCTTGCCCTGGTTACAGGGCGCTGAGGTTGGAGGGAAGAGACAAAGCCAAATGCTCTTGGGGAGGCCCGGTGCACCCGCAGGAAAATCCCGGGCTCCACTCCTTAGGGAAGAAGAAGGGGTGCCCAGGCCTGCAGCATGTGCAGCTGAGCCTCTGATGTGCTTGAGAGGCTGCACAGCACAACTGGAGTGGGGAAAGCTCTCACCCAAGTTGGATCTTGAGGAGTTTCCCTTGGGATTTTCTGGATTCAGGTCTTACATTGCTGGAGACTTATCTCCGGGGAAAGCCCATCGGTGGGATGGATTTGTTGTCCCTGAATGTCCCCTGTGGAGGAATGGTCTGTGGGCGGCTGTGGGGCCTCCAGGCAGGTGCTGCTCTGCCCTCAGCGCTGTCCCTGCTCCACTCCCATCCTTCTCCTGGCGTCCGTGAAGCAAGCAGAGAAATGGAAAAGCTGGTGAAACTTTGGAAGAGGCTGCATTCCCTTATGTGCTCGGGATTGTCAGACATGATGTGCTCATGATCACTACTGTGAGTGCGGACAAAGGAAACACCCACGGACACTAAAAGGCTGTTGGCATGATAATTACTAGAACCACAGTGTCTGCAGTTTCGAGGCCTGGATCAGGTCCTTCTGAGACACACCAACATGTCTAATGGCCTCCCTGCCCATAAACGTTCACAGTGGCTGGGAAGGCACCAGCTCTGACCCGACAGACTGTGACAGCACCTCTGTGACCCCCGGCTTTGGAGCAGCCCTGGTGGCAGCGACTGGCCTCCCTGCCCACACAGCACCTGCTCTCCAGCACCTTCCCTGTTTCTGTGTCTCTCATCCCTTTCGCTCTGGCTTTCCATCCCCTGTCCCTAACTTCCCGCTGAGGATTCCTACAAGCCAGCAGTCAAAGACAAGGGAAAGTGGGTGCCCAGGAGAGGCTCCCCACACTCAATGAATTTCAGGACATTCTGGCTATTTCCTCGCAGGCCAAAAGACTATCTCCCTGGTGCGTCCTGGTTTTTTGCTGGCACTGCTGCAATCTTCGTTATTTTAAAATAACAAATTTTGGTGAGAATGTGGAGAAAAAAGAACCCTCCTGCACTCTTGTTGGGAATCCAAACTGGTGCGGCCACTGTGGAGAACAGTATGGAAGTTCCTCCAAAAGTTAAAAATAGAACCAACTGATGGTCCAGTAATTCCACTCCTGGATATTTACCCAAAGGAAAGGAAGATTTCCGGAAGAGATCTTTGCACATCCACATTCATGGCAGCATTGTTCACAATGATCACTCATGGAAACAGGTTAAGTGTCCATCCAATGATTGATGTATATACAAAGGAATATTGCTCAGCAGTAAAAAGGAATGGGCAGATCTGGAGGACGTCAGCCTGAATAAAATAAGCCACACAAAGAAAAGGTTGCATGGTCTCACACGTGGAATGGGAAGAACAGGCAGAAGCTCAGCACAGATCTACCTGGGTTAGGGAGAGTTGCGAGGCACACAGTATCAGTGATGCAGGAGGAAGCCTGGAGACCTGGCACCCTGCACGGTGGCCATCCGAGAGCCCTGTACTGAGTATGTATGACCTCAGGTGCTGCGACCACACACAGGTGGTAACCAAGTCGGGGGAGAGCTTGGCTCCAGCCATCAGATCACTGGTACATGTGCCTTGCATCAGCCGAACAGCCTAAATAGATGCAGTCCTAGCTAAAATCTTTTAAGTTTTAAAAGTAAAATAAAACCAGCCTGTATGGAGATTTTAGGGACACAGGTGTAAAGTCCAAACAGGCCCAGAAGAATATGTCTCCAGTCCTCACTTCGATTCCTAAGGTGTCTCGTACCAATGGTGCCGTTGCCTGCCCTCCAGGGACTACGGGTAGACAGATAGAGGTGGGTCAGCAGAAGGGGCAAGACCATCACCCCTTAGGACTGAAGCCCTGTGAGCCTCTGTCTGCTAAGCTGGGGCTGACAGGAAGGATACCCCCATCCTTCATCCAGGACATCCACCTGCAGTGACCAGATGTGGGCCAGATGTGCCATGGGTTCTGCTTCAGCAGTTGTGTCACTTGTGCTGGTCTCTGCACTGGCTCCAAACATGGGGATTGGCCCAAGTGACCCTGCCTGGACGCCCAGTGCATTAGAATTTGTGACCCCTCATGGAGAGAGCCTGGAGACATCCCAACATGTGCAGAGCCACTGGCACCCCAGGGGAAATCAGCGGGGACCCACTTGCCACATACAGAAGCATGCAAAACAATACATGCCTGTTGCTTGCATCTGGGCATTTCTGTGGTTTGGATACATTGGTGGGTGGTCCCTGCAAAGTCTAGTTCGGTGGTTCGAGCTCAGTTGCCCTCAGTAGCAAACAATCCTCTGGCTCTCTCGCCAGCCCTGCCCTCCTCATAGAAGCTTTTAGATGCTGGCAGACTGAGGCCAGAGGGCCAGGTGACGTGTCTGCTTTTTGCTCCACCAGGCCCCCGGAACCTCCAACAGCCTGAGATGATTCTCTGTTCAGCTGCCCCAGCAACCGCCCAAGGTGCAATGCAATGTCCCAGGGGCAGCCACGCTGCAGTGATCCCGTCCAGGGCCCCTCAGAGAGGTGACTAAGACCTGGGCTGTAGAGGCTGGAACGTGGCCTCTGAACGACATACCACACACAGGTCAAGCCCTGTCTCTGTATCTCTCTCTCAGTCTCTCTCTCTCTATCTCCCCACACGGTCCCTCTACTGGGCGCCAGTAGAATCCAGCTTGTCACGTGGACACTACCTGAGCAAGTGTCCCATGAGAAGCAGGCACAGCTATGTGGCTTCATCCATGGGAGCCTCAGGAGTCTCATGGGCCACAGAGCCTGCCTGGGGGGCTGCGGGGACCCAGGAAGAGGCCAACCCTCCCAAAGCTCCACCCCCTCCCCAGGACACAACTGCCTGTCCAGATCCTCCCCCACCTGCACGCAGACTCCACAATCCACAGGGCCAGCTGGCAGCTTCCCACCTCTCTTCCATCTGGAGGTGACACCCCCAGCTCCCCTGAACCTGCCCTGTCTGCTGACGACATTTACAGGATGAAGGATGAAAACCATATCATTTCAGCCTGATTGGACAGGAGTGAATATGTCTGTTGAAGTAACACCTACCCAGGCTGAGATTTTGTAAAGCTATTTCCAAACAAGAAGTTTGGGCTGTAAATATGAGAAAGCCCATCTCAGAGTGGCTCTTACAGTAATGGCATTTAGTGATGTCACCGATGAAATAGTCAGAGCTAGGGTAGGAGCTGAATGATGCCCCCCAGCTGGGCATGTCCTGACTTTCTGCTTCCATTCCCAGCATGAGGACTTTTAACCCTCATGCTGGCCTCTTCCTAGTTACAAAATTGCTACCAGGGCTCCAGGCATGACATCAATATCCCACAATTGAAGAAAGGGGCTAGGTGAAAGGATGGAGTCTCCAGCTGATTTTTTTTAAATTAATGCTTATTTATCTTTGAGAGAGAGAGAGAGAGAGGGAGAGAGAGAGAGAGAGAGAGAGAATGTGATCAGGGAAGGGGCAGAGAGAGGGAGATACAGAATCTGAAGCAGGCTCCAGGCTCTGAGCTGTCAGCACAGAGCCCAATGTGGGGCTTGAACCTATGAGCTGTGAAATCATTACCTGAGCCAAAGTCAGATGCTTAACTCATTGAGCCACCCAGGCGCCCCACTGATTTTTTTTTTTTGTTGTTTTTGTTTTTTTTTTTTGGCCTGGCAGGGAGCAACTGGTGGAAAGGAAAGGCCTTTACTGCTGTGACTAGTTTAGACCAGAGGATGTGGGAACTCTCTCTTCTCTGAGCTGAAGGGTTTTCTGCCTGCTACATAAATGCAGAATTGGCTTCTTCTGGCAGGTAAAGCTGTGAGAAGCCAGTGGGTAGGAAGACGGCAGTGTCTTCCAATGAGTATGGGGTTGGGTGGGGAGGGTCCCAGATACTGCTTTTTATTTCAGGCAGGGCCTATGTTCAGAGCTCCTAAATAAGACCAAATCCTGATTGTGTTTGGATTAGGGAAGGAAGAACATGAAAACATGAGCAACAAAGCCAACAGTAGCTCATCATTCCAATCCTGCATCCCACACTTTGTCTTTGAAACAAAAGTGATCCAAGGAGTTGGTGCCCAGTCTCCACCCGACAAAATCCTGCTGAGGCATCAGTGGCCTCACAGATCCTCTCCAGCAGGTAAGATGAAGCCAGGGGATGCAGGCAGGGCCAGCTGTAAGGGTAGCTTCTCTGGGGGCTCCCCAAAATGTGGACTTCCAGCTGATCTGGATCAGAACCCTGTGCAGATGTGTCTGAGACTTGGCTCCACCTGTCAGCAAGGTCTCCCAGGCTAGTATATTTCTCCCACCAGAATTGTGAAATCCTCTGTCACCATATACATTTGGGAAATGCCAGGAGCATCTCCTTGGGACTCAGCCCCAGCACAGACTGACCTGGGCAGCGTGCACACTGGCCGGGACCCAGCAGCAGGAGGCTAGTGCGGGTATGAGTGTAGGCGGTCAGGCCACCGGGCAAGCACCTGGCAGCTTCCCCTGGAGTGAAGCGCTCACCTGCCTTATTAACAAGGACAGATGAAAATATGTGTCCCCCACCCCTGCCAAAGCCACTTGCCCCCATTTGGACAATTATGTGTCCAGACAATGAGGACAACACATGCTGCCTGCATGTTGGCGGTGGGGAAGCCCAAGCCCTGGCCCACCAGGCACGCTCCAGTTGGGGCGGGTCCTCTAAACAGACTCGGTAGAACATACAGACTGTGCCCTTTGTGTGGGACTCCTGACATTCAGAGCCGTTTCTCAGAGATTCACCTGTTTCCTGGTGTGGACCCTTCCTTTTCCACAACTGAGTGGTGTTCCACTGTGTGAACGCACCAGGATTCCTCTGCCTTTCTGCTCTTGTCCACCTGGATGGTTCTGAATTTGAGGTTATAATAAAGCTGCTACAGATTCTTGCACACTCCTTTGGTGAAAATGTGCCCTTATTTTGCTGGGTAAACACCCAGAAGAGTGACTGCCAGGTTAGAGAGCATGAGCCTGTCTGCCTGTAATGGTGCTGCTGAAACAATTTCCAAAGCAGCTGCACCATTTCATGCCCCCACCTGCCGCTCCACATCCTCTCCAGCATGGAGTATTGTCAGCTCTAGAATTCGGGTGGGCGAGTAGTTTAAACATACGTTTAATACAGCCCTAATCGCACTAGAGTGTGCGTAGCGGTTCCTAATCGTGCACTCAGATCTATTTCTCCTTCCTTAATGTAGTGCACCTGTAGCTGGGCTCGCGGTCACTCAGCTAGCGGCTGCATGTCCCAGCTTCCCTTGCAGCTGCAAGCGGCCCCGTGACTACGTTCTGGTCACTGGTATGTGATAGAGCTGATGCGTGCCACTTCCTGTCCCACTGAATCGGTGAGCCTGCCCTTCCTCCCCGCAGGTGGAGGATGGCCACCCTGCCCACGGTCTACCTGTCCCCCTCTGGCAATGTTATGCTAGAAGTAAACTTCGTTAAGCCACTGTATTTCAGATCTCTTTATTATGGCAGCAAAGCATGCCCCAAAGGATGCACTGTGATCACACATTCGCCCTCTGGCTCTAACACATTGGGACCTGTACTGGTTCTGTCTACTCAGCACCATCCTTTCTGCCAGGGTGCTCTTCCCACCCAGCCCGAGGTTCTGTGAGATGATGGACACACCCTGCACGGACTTAGTCAGGTGACCCAGGTCTGATCAGTTGACTCCCCATCCTGTTCAGGTAATAATTTCATGGATTGGGCATGAGATCCAACTGTAGTCCCTCCATGAGACTGTCAGTATGGGGAGAGAGAGTCATTGTCGTTATTGTGAATTACGATGGGAGAGGGAGGCCAATCACAAGCAGAACCAAAGGCAATCAGAGAGAGGAGAGGAGGAAGCCCAACAGTGGCATCTCAGCCCCTGGATCAGGCTGTACCTGCAGCATCTTGAGATGATTTGAGATTGCGAGCTGAACTTCTGTCACTTGCAACCAAGAGTCCCATGTCCTTCCCTAATAATAAAATAAACATGTTTGGAAGTGATTTTATATAAGCATTGTGGCTAAGTGGATATATAAAGTCTGGAGACACACTTTAAAATGGTAATTCTTTTTTGTTAATGTTTATTTATTTTGAAAAAAATTTTTTTAATGTTTTATTTTATTTCTGAGAGAGAGAGAGAGAGAGAGAGAACGTGAGCAGGGGAGGGGCAGAGAGAGAGGGAGACACAGAATCTGAGACAGACTCCAGACTCTGGGCTAGCTGTCAGCACAGAGCCCGATGCGGGGCTCGAACCCATGAGCTGTGAGATCATGACCTGAGCCGAAGTCGGATGCTCAACCGACTGAGCCACCCAGGCGCCCCAATGTTTCTTTATTTTGAAAGAGAGAATGAGCAAAGGGGAGGGGCAGAGGGAGGAAGAGAACCCCAAGCAGGCTCTACCACTAACAGAGCCTGATTTGAGACTCCTTCCTACAACTCCGGGATCATGACCTGAGCCAGAATCAAGAGTCAGACGCTTAAACAACTTAGCTACCCAGACACCCATAAAATAGTAATTCTTAATCTGTAGGGACTCTGGAGGGTCTATCCAGATGTAATGGATGGAGATTTGAACTGTGTGGGTTTGCTTGTAGGTGGATATTTAAAATTTTTTTTGGTGGATTAAAAAAAATCATACCGTACTGTCCTATAAATATACTTTCTCTTCCTTATGATTTCCTCAGTGACATTTTATTTTCTCTGGTTTACTTTATTGTAAGAATTCAGAGGGGCGCCTAGGTGGCTTAGTCGGTTAAGCGTCCGACTTTCGCTTAGGTCATGATCTCGCGGTAGTGGGTTCGAGCCCTGCGTCGGGCTCTGTGCTGACTGCCAGCTCAGAGCCTGGAGCCTCTTTCGGAGTCTGTGTCTGCCTCTCTCTCTGACCCTCCCCTCTTCACGCTGTCTCTCTCTCTCTCTCTTCTAGAAATAAATAAAAATAAAAAAAAAAAGAATTCAGCATATGATATATACAACATGCAAAATGCATACTAATCAACTGTTGATGTAATCAGTAAGGCTTCTGCTCAACTGTAGCTATTAGTGGTTAGGTTTTGGGGAAGTCAGAAGTTTTTCATGGACTTTGTGTGAGGGGTCAGTACCCTAACCCTTGCCTGGTTTAAGAACACATCAATGTTGGTACATATAACAGATAATTATTTTTGGAAGGAAAAAAATTAAATGAGTGTATTTAGCAGAAAAGCCCCCAAACCCACCAAACCAGTGAGTGAATAGGCATTAGCATGAGATGCACGACTGACACATAATCCCACCCAATGTTGACATGAGGCAGACGGTGGCTGTTCTTGTGTCTTGTGTAAGTCAGGCCCGTTTGTCTCCAAGTGCCGGGACCCCACCAGGATGAGTGTGGGGGATGGGTGAGCACAGGCGGCCTGGCACTCTCTCCTCCATGTCTCACAGCTTGCTCCCATGCTTGCTCACTACGTCAGGGGACTGCATCCAGAGTACTACCCTTCCTTCCTCCCAAGCTGAAATACCAGGGGTAAAGGGCTGAGCACAGGAGGGCCTCGTGTACTGGGAGCCAGTTGTCGAGGTGGTGGGGGAGAAGCAGATCTCAACTGTGGACAAGTGGGGTCCATCCTGCTGGGGCCTTCTGAGAGCCTGTGGACCACACCTCAGGATGTCCCGTCTGCTGACTCCCAGCTGCCAGAGGAGAAGGCTGCCCTCAGGGAGAGACTTTCCCAGCCAGAGAACCCCCCAGTCAGGGAGGGCTCCAGGGCAGCTAGGGTGTGGGTGCGGCCCTGAGACCCTCGAATCAGGGGCAGACTCAACATGCAGGCCCCATAAGGAAGATGCCAGGCAACACTGGATTTCACTCATTTGTTCACGCATTCATCCAAATACTTAAATGTAACCAGGCATGCTATTTATTTATTTATTATAAAAATTTATTTATTTATTTTGAGAGAGATAGAGAGAGTAAGCAGGGGAGGGACGGGAGGGGGGTTGAGAGAATCCCAAGCAGGTTCCGCACTGTCAGCATGGAGCCCAATGTGGGGCTTGAACTCATGAACCATGAGATCATGACCTGAGCCTAAACCAAGAGTCGGATGCTTAACCGACTGAGCCATCCAGATGTCCCCAGGCATTTTTGCTTTTTTTAAAAAAAAATTAGCATTAATAAGTCATAGCATTCATACAGTCAATTGCATGGATTTAAAATGTCCAATTTGGTGAGTTTTGACAGATGTGCACACCTGTGAGACCACTTCCATGATCCAGGACATTTCCTTCCCCCCCCAGAGTCTCCTCATGTCCAATCAAAGTAACCCCCTCACCCCATGCCAAATACACATCTACTTTCCCTCCCTGTCCACCAGATTTCTCTGTACTTGACTTCGGGGTCATGGGACAGGACAGTCACTCTCTGCAGGACATCTGAGCCTCACTGTGATGCGGGGGGATGCACACCAGGGGTTTGCTCGTGTCCGTGTGGTCTCTCGTATGCACGGTCCCACCTCTTGTTTATTCAGTTACTAGTGGGTGCACATTGGGTGGTTTCCATGTGTGTGTTGGTTGTAAATAAATGCCTTTAACAGCGGATAGTATGAGTTTAGAGAAAATGGGTATTTATTATTTTCTGAAAAAAGTAAATCATGATTGTACTATACATTGAAATTAGAATAAAGGATAAAGAAGCAATAGCAATATTTCTTCAGAGTCCTACTACTCAGTTTTACCCACAAGGCTATTCTGCTGTGTTTCTTCCTAAACTGTATCATGCATGTGTATATATGTATTTATGTACATAAAATTGTGAAAATTGGGAAAGAAATGGAAATATAATTTTGGTTCTTGTCTTTATAATGAGCATGAGGGTCTTAGTGTGGGTTTTCCAGGGAAGCATAACATATAACATTCATTACAAGGAATTGGTGCACACAGTTAAGGAAGCTGGGAGCCCCCTCACCTGCAGCTGGCCCACACAGACCTGGGAGCTGGTGGTGTGTGTGGTGTGTGTGTGTGCATGTGTGTGTGTGTACCTGTGTGTGTACTATAAGAAATTGGCTCACACAGTTGTGGAGGCTGGGAGCCCCCTGACTTGCAGTTGGCCCGCCGCAGCCCCGGGAACTGGTGGTGTGGGTCAGAACCTGAGCCAGGAGGCCTGAGAGAGCAAGCACGGCAGGTGCACATTCTGGTCTGGGTGCAGAGAAGACTGGGTCCCTCTCAGCAGCCAGGCAGAGAGGGGCTTACTCCCCTTTCTGCTGTATTCAGGCCTAGTGCACTGGATGAGGCCCACCCTCACTGCTAGTGTGAGTATATGTGTCTTTCTCTGTATCCTGAAAGATGATAAAGATGTAAGACAAAGACTAAGCCTGAATTTACACATAGGGAGTTGGTAATGGTTCCATTATGCTGTACTCTGTTTTCTTTAATGGTATCTTATATGAATCTTCTACTATTTGATTAAAAAAAAACTTTAAAAAGCAGACCTCTTGAAAATAGATTTGGAGTAGCAGAAAGTGACAAGCTACACCATAGCAAAGCAAATGGTAGAGACCTGAAGTCATTCATTGATTCATTCTTTCTTACAATTTTTGGCGGATTATCTAATGGCTGAATATGTAGATTTTGTGTTTGAAATCCCAATGAGTTTTCCAAAAATTCATCACAGATGTTGGGTGAAGAAATATCTCACCAGTGTACAGTGCCTCTGTCTTAAAATGAAGGAAGAGAAAAAACTGCTCATGTGGAGAGAATACAGAAGTTATTTGATCCGAGAGCACAAGCTCCCATCTGTTTACTGATCCCCAACTCCCATTGACTTCAATCAGCTTGCTTCTCCGCAGGAAGAACTTGTCGAAGGATAGGAATTTGAACTTCACTAATAGTATTAAAGGGATCAAGGTTTCCATAATGAGCTTAATATCTGGGATGCAGAAACTGTTATTGGACACTGCAGAGCCTTAAATGATTCTCTCGGCTTGGTGAATTTCATCTTTCCTGTAGGTGGAAAGTTTTAAAGTGTATGTATTTTTATGTAGATGTGTAGTTGCTGAAACTGGAAAGTAAATAGGTGACCATCACAATGTTACTCATCATGTTACTCAATGTTTCACTCATCGGTTGAAGAATTGGGGTATTTGGATCCCCAAATAAGGAACTTGAGTTATAGCGGATCTGATTGTGAGAATATCAACATTCTTCCCACAGCATCTTTGCTTCCTTTCCTCTCTCCTCTATACCCCTAATGTCTACAAAATTAATGAATAATAATTACGACTTTTCAGTGTTTTCTATGTGTCAAGTAATGAGCTGTTTACTTTAAACACATTTCCTCATTATTTCTTACCATAATCACACAGGAAACTCAAAGCAAAAAGGTTACACTACTTTTCCAGGTCACACACCTGGATGAGACGTAGGAAATTACATTCAGGTGAAATTGATGAATCAATTGAGACCACTCAATCCCTCCACCCTCTTCTATGGAGAACAGATTAAAACCAGCGCCTTTGCCTGGTTCTCAGGTGCAGTTAAGGAGCTGCATCAGGGGCGCCTGGGTGGCTTAGTTGGTTAAGCGTCCGACTTTCGCTTAGGTCATAATCTTGCGGTTCGTGGGTTCATGCCCCGCGTCGGGCTCTGTGCTGACTGCAGCTCAGAGCCTAGAGCCTGTTTCAGTCTGTGACTCCCTCTCTCTCTCTGACCCTCCCCTGCTCACGCTGTCTCTCTCTCTCTCCTAGAAATAAATAAAACATTAAAAAAATTAA